>NW_011495071.1:5049482-5058113 GCF_000754665.1 Bison bison bison
CAGGACATGTGGCTGCCTTGCTCCAAACCTCCTCTGAGTTTCATTTGTGACAAACCACTCTTCATAAACCCCAGAACTGCCCATCGTCACTGGGGTGAAGGAAGCGATGCTGCTGAGAGGGAAAAACAATTAGAAATACAATTAGTGTTATAAAAGCAGGTCATAAATATTTGAGTTCTCTCTCTGGAGAGGAGGGACAAGATGACAGCTCACAATTCCTTGTATTGACAAAAGAGGAAACAGTCCATGAAACTGGTCATTTGCCTGGGCATTTTTATCTATCAGATCCAAGAGTCGGAACAAGGGAAGCATGAATGATTGGATTAGCTGCCCAGCCTTTATGTGCTTCTGCAGTATCAGCAATATGCAATGACTGCAACCCTCAGATGTGGGCTTGCACATGCACACACGCGCGCATGCATGCACACACACACACACACAAGCCAACGTGGTGGACACACTCCCACACAGCCAGGCAGAGGTGACCACTGGCTCAGACACTCTCATCCAACTGCAGAAGAGGGTGAACTTCTCCACTAAGGGCAAATGTAGAAAAACACGAGGCTCCTCCCCCAGAGTTCCTCCTCTGCATTCCTGGAGGAGGATGACACAGCCCAAGGCATCCTCTATTACCCTATGTCTCTCTCTCATGGGCCTGACCCTGTGTGATGCCCTCTGAGTTGGTGTGATTCGTGCCTCAGCCTTTCCTTCCAAGCGTCCATTTGGCTGTTCCATGGGTGGTCTTGGCTCCATGGCCTGCTGGATGCGGCAAGGCCTGTTCACTTGGCAGCCCCAGCCCCTCCAGCGCCTGGCTTCTGGGTTAAACTCTCTGTAACTTTGGGGCACCCCCACACCCCAGGTTGGGGAAGGCGGGGGGTGAGTAGGATAGAGGGTGAGCATGGAGACTGCAAGTGTCCTGTGCTGTGTGGGACCCAGGCCTGCTCTGCAGGCATATGCAACCACCTGGCACCTACACCCACCAGCAGGAAGCAGAGCTCCCGTTGCTGGGGGCACTGTGCCAGCATGGCAGATGGGCATGTGTGTCAGCTGCCAAGGGACCTCAGCTAGGATCCAAATAGGTCTGCATTTTTGGAGGGCAGGACATTCTCTCCTTAGCTTCCCTTCTTAATGCAAGGCCAGCTGATGAAACCGACTATCTGTGTATTGCCCTGGTTCCTGGCGCATGTAACTCCACTTACCCCCATTACTGGGGAGGGTGAAAGGATGGAGGGGGCACACGGGCCCTTTCCATGTTCATACACACCTACGTGTGTTCTGAGGAGGTGCACCTGTGTGTACTTGTGAAGCACGTATGCTGAGAAGCATGGGATCCCAAATCGACTTGCTGGGGATTTTCTTTGGCTTTCTGACAAATGACTGCACAGCTTGATTGACCTGAAAGCGCTGGGAAGCCCACTGCCTCATGGGCAGCTCCTCCTTTGCTGGCTAAGAGTGGTTGTTGGACAATTTTATTCCATAATACAAAATCTGCATCCAGATTAATTCTGGTTCTGCCCTGCAGCAACTGAGAACAAATCTACCTTCTCTTCCTATATGACAGCTCTTCAAATATTTTAAACCAACGTTCACATCCCTAAAGAATCTTTGCTTCTCTAGGCTAAGTATTTCCCGTCCCGTCACTTCCTACAGTCATACCTTGAGTGACATAGGACCCAGATTGCTTGTTAGGATTGAGTAGTGGATTGTTAAAAAAAAAAAACAAAACAGGCGCTGAAATCAGACCTAGCTGAGTGTGAATCACCCTCATTGAGTAGAGTCGACTGAACAGAGACCTGGTGTTTGCAGCTAAATTGCAATTGCCATCTTGCAATCCAATTACCCACACATTTGGATTAAACAGGATTTACTGAGCTGTTACTAGGTGATATGGGATCTATCCTTATCAAACGTATGTATTATCACTTCTGTTTTAGAAACATAAAAAACTGGTGCATAGAGGTGACCTACCTTCCCTTGGGTCATACAGCTAGTCTATAAAAGCAAGGATATGAACCTATTATGGGTTTTGTTTCCAAGTCAAGTACGTGTTTGTATTTGGAGACTGACTGGGATACTGGAGATGCAAATGATTTGCATATGTAAGTATATCTGGGGATTCCCTGATAGCTCAGTTGGTAAGAATCCACCTGCAATACAGGAGAGCCTGGTTCAATTCCTGGGTTGGGAAGATCCCCTGGAGAAGGGATAGGCTACCTACTCCAGTATTCTTGGGCTTCCCTGGTGGCTCAGCTGGTAAAGAATCTGCCTGCAATGTGGGAGACCTGAGTTTGATCCCTGGGTTGTGAAGATCCCCTAGAGAAGGGAAAGACTACTCATTCTAATATTCTGGCCTAGAGAATTCCATGGACTGTGTAGTCCATGGAGTCACAAAGCTCCCATACTTTTGGCTGTGTGGATCACAACAAACTGTGGAAAATTTTTTAAGAGATGGGTATACCAGACCACCTTACCTGCCTCCAGAGAAATCTGTATGCAGGTCATGAAGAACAGTTAGAACTGGACATGAAACAACAGACTGGTTCCAAATTGGGAAAGGAGTACCTCGAGGCTGTATACTGTCACCCTGCTTATTTAACTTATATGCAGAGTACATTATGAGAAATGCCGGGCTGGAAGAAGCACAAGCTGGAATCAAGATTGCCAGGAGAAATATCAATAACCTCAGATATGCAGATGACACCACCCTTATGGCAGAAAGCTAGGAGGACCTGAAGAGCCTCTTGATGAAAGTGAAAGAGGAGAGTGAAAAAGCTGGCTTAAAACTCAACATTCAGAAAACTGAAATCATGGAATCTGGTCCCATCACCTCAGGACAAATAGATGGGGAAACAATGGAAACTGTGACAGACTTTATTTTCTTGGGCTCCAAAATCACTGCAGATGGTGATTGCAGCCATGAAATTAGAAGACACTTACTCCTTGGGTGAAAAGTTATGACCAATCTAGACAGCATATTAAAAAGCAGAGATGTTACTTTGTCAACAAAGGTCCGTCTAGTCAAGGCTATGGTTTTTCCAGCGGTCATGTATGGATGTGAGAGTTGGACTATAAAGAAAGCTGAGCACCAAAGAATTGATGCTTTTGCACTGTGGTGTTGGAGAAGACCCTTGAGAGTCCCTTGGACTGCAAGGAGATCCAACCAGTCCATCCTAAAGGAAATCAGTCCTGAATATTCACTGGAAGGACTGATGCTGAAGCTGAAACTCCAGTACCTTGGCCACCTGATGCGAAGAACTGACTCCTTGGAAAAGACCCTGATGCTGCAAAAGACTGAAAGCAGGAGGAGAAGGGGATGATAAAGGATGAGATGGTTGGATGGCATCACCTACTTGATGGACATGAGTTTGAGTAAGCTCTGGGAGTTGGTGATGGACAGGGAGGTCTGGTGTGCTGTAGTTCATGGGGTTGCAAAGAGTTAGACATGACTGAGCAACTGAACTGAAGTATATCCACCATGGTGGAAGGCCATCTTCTCAACAAGAAAGTTCCTGGAGAAGGGGTTTGGGTAGGGTTTCCCCTCTGCACTCTGCTTCTGCTTGAATGTCTTAAAGATGACAATATTTTCAAATTATTCTTATGTACTTGAAACACAAATAAGATGATTTAGACTGTATCTTCAAGTTGGTTAAAATCCAATGGGTGGGGCAAAATACGCATGCATGTGTGCTAAATCGCTTCAGTTGCGTTCAACTCTTTGCCTGCCAGGCTCCTCTGTCCATAGGGTTCTCTAGGCAAGAGTTCAACAGTGGGTTGCCATACTCTCCTCCAGGGGATCTTCCCGACCCAGGGATTTAACCTGCATCTCTCATGTCTCCTGCATTGGCAGTCAGGTTATTTCCTACTAGTGCCACCTGGGAAGCCCGAGGCAAAACATACTTTAGTATAAATTCCCAAGTGTTGGAGGCAGTATGGCCTGATGGCTAAGAGAATGGGTGCTGGTGCTCTAGAGTCTGGATCCCAATCACAACCTACCACTTATTGGCTCTGTGACTTTCAACAAGTTAATTAATCTTTTTATTCCTCCTTTTTATCATCTGTAAGATAAAGATAATTTTCAGTACATATCTCATAAGTTATTTGTCAAGAACAAAGAGTTCCTTCAACTTTTTTTGGACTGAGGTGTACCCTTGGTAGAGTTTCACTGAGCGTACACCTTTTCCCTGTAGAGTTTTATGAGTTTTGACAAATGCATGAAAGTGTTAGTCTCTCCGTCACGTCCGACTCTTTGCAACCCCATGGACTGTAGCCTGCCAGGCTCCTCTGTCCATGGGATTCTTCAGGCAAGAAGCCATTCCCTTTTCCAGGGGATCTTCCTGACCCAGGGATTGAACCTGGGTCTCCTGCACTGCAGGCAGATTCTTACCATCTGAGTCACCAGTAAAGCCCTGACAAATACATAAAGTCATGTAATCGCTACAACAATAAAGATACAGAACAATTCCAGCAACCCTCCATATGTCTCTTGAGTACCTTTTCATTCAACTGCTCTCCCATCCTCAGCCCCCTGGCAACTACTGATCTGTTTTTGTTCCTACAGCTTGCCTTTCTCAGAGTATCCTATGAATATAATTGTATAGTACGTAGTCTGAGTCTGGCTGTTTCACTTAACATAATATTTGAGACTCACCCACGTTGTCGTGTATGTCAGTAATTCATTTTTTCTCATTGTTGAGTAGGACTACACTGTATGGATATACTACAGTTGGTACACCCATCCACTAGACCTTGAGTTGTTTCCAATTTTTGGTGATTGTGAAAAAACTTTCTTTTAACATTCATATACAAGCTCTGGATACATGTCAGTTCATTTCATATGGTAAATCCTTAGATTGGAATTGTGAGGTCATATGACAAATAGATATTTAAATTTATAAGAAACTGCCAAACTGTTTTCCAAATTGGCTGTATCATTTCACGTTCTCATCCACAATTATAGAGCATCCTCGTTGTCCTGTATCCTCCACAGCCCTTGGTGTCATTCATTCATTTGTAACTTTAGCCACTCTAAGAGACACGCAGAGTTATCTCACTTTAGATCATAGAGCATCTTTTCACGTGATTGTTTGCCATCTATGCATCGTTTTTTGGTGAAATGCCTGTTACTCATTTTTTTTAAAAATGGGCAGTTTATTTTCTTATTATTGAGTTTTGAAAGCTCTTTATGTAGTCCTGATTCAAGTTCTTTGGCAGATATGTGTTTTGGAAATAGTTTTTTGTCTGTGACTTGTCTTTTAAGTCTTTCAAGACTGTCTTTTGAAGAGAAGTTTTTAGTGTTGATAAAATCCAATCTGTCCATTTTTTCCTTTACAGGTCGTAATTTTGGTGTTACTTAAAGTCACAAAAGTTTTCTGTTTCTTTCTCAAGGTTTTATAACTTTAAGTTTTACTTTAGCTTTTACATTCCTTTTGGTGTGGCATCTTGTATATGGTGTGAGGTAAGGTTGAGGCCTCTGATGCGACAGCTACTGATGGGCTCTTTGGATCTTCCATCTTCCCTTCAGTCAGGCTGTTTGTATCCTTTAGAGACTGAGCTGGTATTTATAACTCTGCTTAACTAGGCTGGCTGCTGCTGCCCTGAGCATTTCTCAAGACTCAAGAAGGATGCAGTTGCAATCTTTCCAAGCCATTCAGTAATTATTTTCCACTCAGAGCACAAGGCATGCTAAGAGTTGGAGATTGCTTAGTGTGCAGGCTGCCTGAGGGTTGTCCTGTGAGAGATGTGCTGGAGATTGCTTAGTGTGCAGGCTGCCTGAGGGTTGTCCTGTGAGAGATGTGCTGGATCTAGCTTAGTCACACGTAAGTCATAGACTGCAGCCTTGAAAGTTGGTTAGTCACATTGCGTTCTGGGCTGGGGCTGGATGACTCGTCTCTCCTTCCACCCTGGGCCTTTGGGTGTGACCCTCTGAGCAGAGCTGCCCACCAAGCAATGCTGAGGCTCTGAGACGTGGCCGGGTAGCGCAGGAGGCGAGGGCAGACCAAGTCTCTGAGGCAACGTGTGCTAGTGTAGCAGATACAGGAGTCTCTTGTCAGGAGCTGGCTTTCACTCTCTCCTTTTCCTGATTGTAAAGACAAACAGCAGTTCTAGAGCACCTGGGAAATGCCTGTGGTGTGAACTCAGCAAAGGCTCCAGATGATCACATTTCTACCCAAGGCACCAAAAATAAGTCTCAGCTACCTACATTTGGGCAAAAGAAAATAGAACCATTGGAGTCCCTAGCCTGAAAACATGCCTGGAAAATTCCTTTGTCCCTATCTTTCTGCCTCTGAAAGAAGAGCCCTCAAAGATGGTGCAATCTCCTTTGGTTACTAGCTCAAATGTTGACCTAGATTTTGGCATTTTGGTATTAGTACTGGTATTTAGGCAAATGGGGTCTATGGAAAGGGAGCTAGCTGGTGGGCAGAGGCAGGCTGCTGTGGGATCCACTAGAGACCAGAGATAGGGTGGAGGTGAGGAAGGAGGGATCTGGAAATGGGAGATCCAAGTGCTGATGCTCTAACCCTCTAGGGATTCAAGGAGAGAAGGTCTCACTTTGGAGCAGACAGCTCAGGGGTTCTGCTAGTTTTCTTGGCCAAATTACTACATTCTCCTGGGCTGCTGTTTTTCATTTGTAAAACAGGGAAATTACTGCTTTTCCCCCTCAACTACAACACCACTACTAAGGGTCCTTACACAGAACTCACTCTAAGTGATCCAGGAACTAGATTTGGCCTCTCTAGGCACCCTGCTTATTTAACTTATCTGCAGAGTACATCATGAGAAAGGCTGGGCTGGAAGAAGCACAAGCTGGAATCAAGATTGCCAGAAGAAATATCAATAACCTCAGATATGCAGATGACACCACCCTTATGGCAGAAAGTGAAGAGGAACTAAAAAGCCTCTTGATAAAAGTGAAAGAGGAGAGTGAAACAGTTGGCTTAAAGCTCAATATTCAGAAAACTAAGACCATAGCATCTGGTGATGGGGAAACAGTGGAAACAGTGTCAGACTTTATTTTTTGGGGCTCCAAAATCACTGCAGATGGTGATTGCAGCCATGAAATTAAAAGACACTTACTCCTTGGAAGGAAAGTTTTGACCAACCTAGATAGTATATTGAAAAGCAGAAATATTACTTTGCCAACAAAGGTCCGTCTAGTCAAGGCTATGGTTTTTCCAGTAGTCATGTATGGATGTGAGAGTTGGACTGTGGAGAAGGCTGAGCACCAAAGAATTGACGCTTTTAAACTGTGGTGTTGGAGAAGACTCTTGAGAGTCCCTTGGACTGCAACCAGTCCATTCTAAAAGAGATCAGTCCTGGGTGTTCATTGGAAGGACTGATGCTGAAGCTGAAACTCCAATACTCTGGCCACCTCATGCGAAGAGTTGACTCATTGGAAAAGACCCTGATGCTGGGAAGGATGGGGGGCAGGAGGAGAAGGGGACGACAGAGGATGAAATGGCTGGATGGCATCACCAACTTGATGGACATGAGTCTGAGTGAACTCCGGGAGTTGGTGATGGACAGGGAGGCCTGGCGTGCTGTGATTCATGGGGTCGCAAAGAGTTGGACACGACTGAGCGACTGAACTGAACTGAACTGAGGCTTCATTTTCATTCCAAGGTCCTTGCCTTCTATGATTTTATTTTTTAAAGAAAAAATTTTTAATTGAAACATAGTTGATTTATACCTCACATGATTTTATAATTCTTTAAAAAATTTTTTTAATTCTATGCCTTCAAATTCCTGAAGAGATAGGAGACTGGGTAAAATTACTGGAGATTCACTGGTGCTGAGAGAAGCTTGAGAAGATGCAGTCTTTGGTTATAGTGAAGGGACAGAATTTGGACTGTGGCTACTTCCCCACTTCTTTCTGCTTCTCTATATCTTATACATTTTTCAAGACTCTTAGTTCAAGGCCCATATGGTCTGGGAGGCCTTCCAGTTCCAGCTTGGTAAATGCACTCTTTTGTAAACATAATCTGTGTGTGCAGCGCCATTTGAGCTGTATTAATTAATTCATTAACATACTTAACTTATAGCTGCCTTGAACCAAAGTGGAGTTCTGGCGTCTTACACAGATATGTGAAACAGAGTGAGCTAAATATATACTAGAAGCAAATGGGAAAAGAAAATATGACGGCAAAGGAAAGACTGTCACAGGGGATAGGACAGAGGATACTAGAAGCATAAAGAGTTTGAAACTCCAATAACTGAATTAGTTTCACGATTATAGTGCCTCTAAGATGGGAGAGAAGAGATGGCAAGAGTGAATGTCGACATTCTAGGAAGCAGCGAACTGAAATGGACTGGAATGGGTGAATTTAACTCAGATGACCATTATATCTACTACTGTGGGCAGGCATCCCTCAGAAGAAATGGAGTGGCCATCATGGTCAACAAAAGAGTCCGAAATGTAGTACTTGGATGCAATCTCAAAAATGACAGAATGATCTCTGTTCGTTTCCAAGGCAAACCATTCAATATCACAGTAATCCAAGTCTATGCCCCAACCAGTAATGCTGAAGAAGCTGAAGCTGAACGGTTCTATGAAGACCTACAAGACCTTTTAGAACTAACACCCAAAAAAGATGTCCTTTTCATTATAGGGGACTGGAATGCAAAAGTAGGAAG
>NW_011495071.1:5058213-5058341 GCF_000754665.1 Bison bison bison
GCAAAAGTAGGAAGTCAAGAAACACCTGGAGTAACAGGCAAATTTGGCCTTGGAATACGGAATGAAGCAGGGCAAAGACTAATAGAGTTTTGCCAAGAAAATGCACTGGTCATAACAAACACCCTCTT
>NW_011495071.1:5059262-5069259 GCF_000754665.1 Bison bison bison
CTATTCCAAATCCTGAAAGATGATGCTGTGAAAGTGCTGCACTCAATATGCCAGCACATTTGGAAAACTCAGCAGTGGCCACAGGACTGGAAAAGGTCAGTTTTCATTCCAATCCCAAAGAAAGGCAATGCCAACGAATGCTCAAACTACTGCACAATTGCACTCATCTCACACACTAGTAAAGTAATGCTCAAAATTCTCCAAGCCAGGTTTCAGCAATATATGAACCGTGAACCTCCTGATGTTCAAGCTGGTTTTAGAAAAGGCAGAGGAACCAGAGATCAAATTGCCAACATCCGCAGGATCATGGAAAAAGCAAGAGAGTTCCAGAAAAACATCTATCTCTGCTTTATTGACTATGCCAAAGCCTTTGACCGTGTGGATCACAGTAAACTGTGGAAAATTCTAAAAGAGATGGGAATACCAGACCACCTGATCTGCCTTTTGGGAAATTTGTATGCAGGTCAGGAAGCAAGAGTTAGAACTGGACATGGAACAACAGAGTGGTTCCAAATAGGAAAAGGAGTCCGTCAAGGCTGTATATTGTCACCCTGTTTAACTTCTATGCAGAGTACATCATGAGAAACGCTGGGCTGGGAGAAGCACAAGCTGGAATCAAGATTGCCAGGAGAAATAACAATCACCTCAGATATGCAGATGACACCACCCTTATGGCAGAAAGTGAAGAGGAACTAAAAAGCCTCTTGATGAAAGTGAAAGTGGAGAGTGAAAAAGTTGGCTTAAAGCTCAACATTCAGAAAACGAAGATCATGGCATCCGGTCCCACCACTTCATGGGAAATAGATGGGGAAACAGTGTCAGACTTTATTTTTCTGGGCTCCAAAATCACTGCAGATGATGACTGCAGGCATGAAATTAAAAGACGCTTACTCCTTGGAAGGAAAGTTATGACCAACCTAGATAGCATGTTCAAAAGCAGAGACATTACTTTGCCAACAAAGGTTCGTCTAGTCAAGGCTATGGTTTTTCCTTTGGTCATGTATGGATGTGAGAGTTGGACTGTGAAGAAAGCTGAGCGCCGAAGAATTGATGCTTTTGAACTGTGGTGTTGGAGAAGACTCTTGAGAGTCCCTTGGACTGCAAGGAGATCCAACCAGTCCTCCTCTCTGAAGGGGATCAGCCCTGGGATTTCTTTGGAAGGAATGATGCTAAAGCTGAAACTCCAGTACTTTGGCCACCTCATGCGAAGAGTTGACTCATTGGAAAAGACTCTGATGCTGGGAGGGATTGGGGGCAGGAGGAGAAGGGGACGACAGAGGATGAGATGGCTGGATGGCATCACTGACTCGATGGACATGAGTCTGGGTGAACTCCAGGAGTTGGTGATGGACAGGGAGGCCTGGCGTGCTGTGATTCATGGGGTCGCAAAGAGTCAGACATGACTGAGCGACTGATCTGATCTGATCTGATCTGAAGATGGGAGAACAAAAAGGAAGGAAGGAAGGGAGAGAAGGAGGGAAGGGAAAAGAAGGAACAAAGAAGGGAGGGAGGGAGGAAAAAAGGGAGAAGAGGAGGCAAAAAGAGAGGAGATTGTTTAGGAGAAACCCACCTCTGCCAGTGCTGACCCAGGAAGGTGCTTCCCTGGGGTCGTTTCTGAAGGGAGCTCTGTATGACCAGATGGTCAAGGTCCTCAACAACAGCCTCACAGCAGACACAACTCCTCATTTCTTTAGTCCGCTCCTTACAGCATCGTCCTTCCACACAGGCCAAACTTCAGCTCAGGAAAACAGGGGGCCAGAAGGACCCGGTCCCCTGCTGACATGGCTTAATCCTGAGGCCCTCTGTTTGCATGGAGTGAGTACACATGCTTCAGTCACTTCGATGCATTTTCTTTCTCTCATCTAGGCTTTTGATGGACATTATGTGGCAGTGCGTTGGAGATCATATGCCCTGCCAAATACCTAAAGAGCAGCTATTGGGTTGCCAATTAAGTACAAACCCATACACCTCACACATACACATACACGGTTAGAATCTGTCAACCCTGGGGTAGGGCTGTCATTCTCTTAAGAAAATTGATGCACCTACCCACGATCTGGGCTGGCTCACAGGGCCACCCTCAGCTCTGAGCTGGGCTGAAAGGGTTTTCAGGGTGACTGATCCCCTCCCAGGCCAAGCATGTCTGTACTATATGATGGAGTGATTTCTCCAGGAATGGAGATGCTTGGATTCTGCCCTTCCTAAAATGAGAGGCTTTGTCTATATGATTTCCAAGTTCCCTTCTGGCGCAAACATTGCTAATTCCAGAAGGAAAATGCTTTGTGAGAGAAGGCTGTTAAACACTGGAGTGGTCTACCATTGGAACGGCAAAATTGCCTGCCTCAGAGATGTGGAGTCCCATGCTGTCTGGGGTAAATTGGAACAGATCTGCCTGGAGGCAGGGGGCTGGACAGGATGGCCTCTGGAATGTTTATCAAGGTGTCCCAGCAGTGGGTATTCAGCTGGCTTATCCATCTCATCTCAGAAGTGTGTAGGACCTGCTTGGGTCATTTACGTTCTCTGGGCTCCCGCCTCCCTCCTCACGGGTCGGGGGCGGGGGGCACATGTGTGAGCTCTGGTCCACGCTGATCTTGCTCCTCCCGCTCCTCCTGCTCCTCCCCCGTTAGCAGCTGCGGCCCCGGAGCCCCCTCCACAGAATCTTTCCTGGGAAATGTATTAGGCAGCACAGCACTCCGCTCATAAAAATACAATAAACGGCCCGGCAAGCGGTCGGCAGAGTAATGACTCTAACCCAGTGGCATTCTTGGAAGGGCCTCTTCAGAAGCAAAGCTGAGAAGACGTAAGAAAAATCTCGGGGGGTAATTAGGTTTCTGGAGTGGGGGAACTTCTTAAATCATGAGACCCAGAGAGGCCCTGGTCTCTAAATCATACATCAGGCCAGACTGAGCCCTAGGGCCCCTTCCACGGCCCCCCATCCCCTTCCTCAAATGGGGAGCAGCCCCTCTTTTCACGTTCATATGTCACATCCAGCCCTCTGGAGACCCACATGAGAAAAATATTCCTGGTCCCAGAGGGGCTTGGGAAGGCCGAGGTGGGAAGTGGTCTTACTGCCTGAGGTGGGGCCCTACCAGCTGAATAACTGCTTTTTGTCTGGGTGGTGCATAGGTGGGGAGATATGCATGGCAGCAGAAGAAGGTTGGCGGGGATGACTGAACAAAAATGCCTTTCAGCCTCGTGATCCCTTGTCAGGGGCTGAAAGGAAAACTTGCAACCGACTTCCTTCTAATTCCCCAAGGCCTGGCTGGTACAGAGTGTAAACAGTTGGAGCAATAAGCTAGTTTACCTTCTTTTCTGGTGTGGTCCTCCGGCCCCGCCCACGAGCCCTTCCCCACTTCCTCTTAGACTGAGCGGGAAGTGAACTCACCTCTGTTCTCTGGGCTCCTGGAGTCCTAGCTACCCCCCCGCTACTCCTGCCCTTGGGGGCCTCTGTGGAGGGCCAGAGCTGAAAGGCCTATTCCTACCAGCACCGCCTGCCTGCAAGCTGGGTCAGGCAGCAGGGAAGAAGTAAAAAGTAACTGGGGAATTCTGGGGCCTCTGTGGCACGCAGACCTTCAGGGCATTTAGGGAAAGTAGATTAAGAAATCTTTTTCCAGATAAGAGAGGCCTGTAAAGAGGCCAAAGAAAAGGAAAACCACCCCCCTTTGATCACAGGGGATTGTAATTACTCAGATATTGATTGGGATAATAAGTTTGCCAAAACTCTAGAGAAGGAAAGATATTCCTCCAGGTATTTTGCTTTTGCAGGATTTGCTGAGCTCTCCTGTGAAGTCAAAGTCAATTTGAAGGCCTGGCCCTGACCTGGAAGCCAGCAAAATGGGCCTTGGAGGCCTTTTCCTCCAGTAGAGGGCTCAGTGCCTGGTGCACCACCGGACCTCCCAGGGCTCTTCCCTTTGTTGTCATTAGCATGATAGGGTATTAACAGGGCTGCTATTAATACCCACCCCCGGGGGTGGCTTAAGGCAAAACAGAGATAAGAACTGAAGCTGTCCCCTCCATCTAGACTCTAGAATCTTCTTCAGTAGTTTCCTACTTCTCTTCTTCAAACTTCCTCTTTCAGATTTACCCCTGCGCTAAATGCCTGGCATGTGCACGCACATGCCTACGTTGCAGACCTACGCTTCAGCCACACTGGTCTTCTTCTCAATCCCACGTGTCCCCACCAGGCACACACAGTGTGGGATTGTGAGTTCTGGCTTTGGAGTCAGAACGATCTGAATTCAAGTTCTGCTTGGCTACTTCTAGCCCTGTAATCCTGAGCATGTCCCTTTACCTTTTGGATCCAGAGGATTATTGATGGAATGGAAATATCAGTAGCACCTGTCTCCACAGAGCTGTTGAGAGAGTCAAGTGAGATAATGTGAAACATTGGAGGAAGCAATTAATGAAAATAGAAGCCATTGCTATTGTTTTTATCCAGTTTCTCTCTGAGATTTTGCAGGAATATTTGCTTCTGCAAGATTTTATCATGTCAGAGTCAAGGCTCTTCTCAATCTCACAGGTTCAGCCTGCACCCCAGTTTTGCTCCACCCCAGTGCCGTGCACCCTCTCCTTTTTGCTCCTGCTGCAGCTGCCTATATCTCTTAGAGCTGCTATCATGCTCCCTTTGAGTTCTGATTTTGAACTGGAAGAAGCCAGGGATTATATCTTCTTTATCTTTTCATCTTTAATACCAGAGTTTAATACTCTACACACCTTGTATATAGTAGGTCTGCAATACATTTTTGTCTACCTTTTCAAAAAATAGATACCATTTAGTGAGCAATTACTATGTGCCTCTTTCTTTTCCTTCTCTCATTTAAGCTTCACACCAACCCTATGTAATATTGTGATTACGTTTTTTTTACAGATGTGGAAAGTAATGATCTGGAGAGATTAAATTATTGGCTGGTCACAGGGCTGATAAGTGGCTGAGCATTGCTGTAGCTCAGAACTGTTTCCAAAGCCTCTCTTTATATCTAGGCGAGGCTAAACCTGTGGCTTCCCAGGTGATACAATGGTAAAGAATCTGCCTGCTAGTGCAGGAGATGTAAGAGATGTGGTTTCGATCCCAGGTCGGGAGATCCCCTGGAGTAGGAAATGGCAACCCACTCCAGTATTCTTGCCTGGAGAATCCCAAGGACAGAGGAGCCTGGTGGGCTACAGTCCATTGGGTTGCAAAGAGTAGGACACGACTGAGCGAGCACGCACACAGGCTAAACCTAGCATGACTTTCACTGGATGTAACCCAACCCCCAGGCAGCCTGCGCACTAAGCAACTTCCAGCTCTTAGCACGCTTTGTGCTCTGAGTGGGAAAAGAGCTACTGAATAGCTTGGAAAGATTGCAACTCCATCCTGCATGAGTCTAAGAAATGCCCAGGGCAGCAGAGGCCAGCCTAGTTAAGCAGGGATGTAAATGTTAGCACAAGCATTATAAGAAAGGTCTTTAAAGAATACAAACAGCCTGGCCGAGGGAAAGATGGAGACTCCAAGGAGTCCAACAGCAGCCGTTGCATCACATGTGCTTTGAAGAATATGTGCCAGGAAGTCTGTCTGTCAGGGAGGGACTCCTCAAATTTATCCAGGCTGACAGAAGGCAGGGGAGAAGATTGGTTCCATTACAAGGAAGTGCTGGTGGGGAGGTGAGGAGCCAATGGAGGCTTGGCATTAGAGCTGCAGAAGACAGGAAGGATGGAGATGAGGGGATATATCCATAAAAGATTGTCATCCATAAGGGCTTGACAGTGTGAATACTGATGCTGATGACCACGTGTGGTGATGATATTGATTGAAGATGTGCTTGCTATATGCCCAGTACTGTGTGATGTACAAAGTGACCAGCTATCTAGTCTCAGCTACGTAAACATGATTCTTTCAGAACACAAGGGCACTCCTTTTCAGTCTTTCTCTACTGCTGACACCCCACAGATGTCCAACCTTTTCTTATTCTCTCAGTGGGCATTTATTCTATGCTCCGTCTGTGTTTGCCCCCAGGATGGACTCTGGGGAGATGAATAAAACCTCTGCTCCAACCTGAAGGACCTCACAGTCTGATGAGGGACAGGACACATAAATAGCTATGATGCAGAGGGATGTCTGTCATTAGGAGGTATATTCAAGTGTTTGGGGAAATTGGAGCAGAAATCCAGAGAAGAGGCAGTATTTGAGCTGGGAAGACTTTTAAGGATGGGAGGATTTAGGTAGGTAAAGTGTGAGGGGAGGACATTGTGAGTAGAAGCAGCAGGCTGGTGAAATCTTGGAGGTGTGAGACTGTATGGTGTGTTCAAGGTGGGTTTCATGGAGGCCCCTGTGTGACAAGGGTTGGATATGTGAGAAGTTGCCATAGATGAGGTCTGAAGGATATGGTGGGTGGATGGTTAATCCACCCAAGATGGCTGTTCTCATGCTGTCTGTACATACCCTGCTCCACCAGTGCCTGCTTCTGCTGCTGCTGCTGCTAAGTCGCTTCAGTCGTGTCTGACTCTGTGCGACCCCATAGACGGCTTGTGTAACGGCTACTGGGGCTCAGCAGATAGCGCCTTTGGGACATGCTGAGGAGTATTGTGCCCCTGCCGCCCGCCTGTTTGCGGGAGGTTTGAGGAAACAAGAAACGAGAGATTGTAAAGGTCCCTCCAGCCATAGGAGCGAGGACCTCTTACCTTAACCGGAGGTCTTCTGGAATCTGAGACTGGGCCACGTAAGCTTTCTGCTGAGTTCGTTTTTCGCTGTCCCGGTTTCCAGCACGATGGGCCTTCCCCTGCGCTGGGTTTCCTCGCCTTTCGCTTCTAGCGCGGGAGCTTCGCTGAGTTGGGCTCCTGCTGTGCTTGGCCTCTTCCACGCAGAGGTTGTTTCAGCCAGGTTAAATCCGAGGCACGGCACCATAGATGTCACGCGAGTGTATGTTCCTCGGTTCTTTGTCTCATCACAACAAAGATTTGGAGCGACGGACATTAAAGCCCTCGGCGCGTCACAGCTCTTGGGTCTTGGACAAACCGTGCTACAACTCTTAGGCAAATCAGTGTTACAGCTCTACTTTATTTAGAAGATAGCAGGAGAGAGAGAGAGATAGAGAGAGAGACAGAGTGAGAGAGAGGGAGAAAAGAGCGCACGCACGTGGGAGAGAGAGTCCCAGAGAAAGTGCTTTGGCTCCTCCTTTTATATGTTTTTTCCTCCACCTGGGCCTGCCCTATGCAAATTGAGTTTAGCCAGGAGTGCTGTTTGTTCTGTTTGTTCTGCCTGAAGTCTTCACTCTGGTCCTCGGACCTTCCTTGTCTTTTAGCCACGGCCATTTTGGACTCCTTTTCCCTATTCTACCTACCTAACAGCTGTTCTCATGCTGTCTGTACATACCCTGCTCCACCAGTGCCTGCTTCTGCTGCTGCTGCTGCTAAGTCGCTTCAGTCGTGTCTGACTCTGTGCGACCCCATAGACGGCAGCCCACCAGGCTCCTCCGTCCCTGGGATTCTCCAGGCAAGAACACTGGAGTGGGTTGCCATTTCCTCCTCCACTGCATGAAAGTGAAAAGTGAAAATGAAGTCACTCAGTCATGTCTGACTCTTAGCGACCCCATGGACTGCAGCCCACCAGGCTCCTCGGTCCATGGGATTTTCCAGGCAAGAGTACTGGAGTGGGGTGCCATTGCCTTCTCCGTGCCTGCTTCACCTGTACCTTATTCACAACTGACCTTCCTACCTACTTGGCCCACCCTTTCACTCCCATTACTGATTGTTCTAGTCTTTAGACCCAAATGTCTCCACTGTGATAGCTTATCAAAGGGACAGTGAGGGGCATGCCCCTCTGCTAGTTTCCCTGGTAACTGATGAGCCAATCTGCTGTCAGTTCTCTCCTAAAACCGGTCATGTCCCTCCCCCTGGGAGGGAAGCCTACTCCCATGCCCTCCTGCCTTCTGCTGCACACGGAGGGCGGGCGGGGTGGGGGGGGTGGCTCTTGCTCCAGGACCTTGTCTTAGACATGTGAGCTCTCCCAGCCATTAACCATTAATATCTCTATCGCTGACTCTGGGCTCTTTCTTTAGTCTTGAAGCTGTGCTTGTAGACCATGTAGGCTTGTGGGGTGCAACCCAACAGTGGGATAAAATTGTGAGAGATCTTCAAAGGACATATTGCTGAATCAATCAGCAGATTTGTTTATTGAGCATCTCCTACGTGCCAAGTATGGGACTTAGCACTGGGACTCTAACGGCAAGAAAATCAGAGTCAGTCTCTGTTTTCTACGTAGGATGGCCATGTGTCCCAGTTTTGTTCTTGTCCTGGAATAATTATGACTAGCACCTCTTTTGAGTTTCAAAAGTGTTTCTGTTTATACTATAGACTATATGGTCATGTTACCTATAGAGCTTCAGTTCAGTGCAGAAAGACAGATATTAATCAAACAATCATCTAAATACAATACAGAACTTCAAATTGTGCTAGGTGCTATGAAGAAAAGCTACAGAATGCTGATACTGCAGGCACTGGGGAGCAGCTCGTCTCCAAAGGAATTTAGACTTCTCTTCAGGCAAAACGAAGGCATAGAAGGTTTTTAAGTTGGAGATCAGATCTCAGTTTCAGAAGTCATGGGATTTCTATGTTTGTTGAAGATTTCTCTCTGTCTCTTTTTTTATATCTCCCAGTTATTAACAATAAGGATCGAAACAGAAAGAACACTTTCATCACCTAGTATTTCACATTACAAATGAGTTTTCACAGGTATGTTTTCTCATCAGAGGGGCAGAGTGGAAAGTGCAAAGAGTCAGATGAAGTTAACTTTCTGGCTTTGTTCTGTCTCCCACCAGCTGCCTGCCTGTGCCTCACCTGGCTGTACCTCAATTTTCACAACTTTAATCAGTGTGTGTGTGCTTAGCTGCTCAGTCGTATATGACTCTCTGCGACCCCATGGACTGTAGCCCGCCAGGCTCCTCTGTCCATGGGATTTTCCAGGCAAGCATACTGGAATAGGTTGCCATTCCCTTCTCCAGGGGATCTTCCTGACCCAGGGATTGAGCCTGGGACTCCTGCATTGCAAGTGGATCCTTTACCATCTGAGCCACCAGGGAAACCCTCTTTAAGCAGGGATGCGTTAATTCAAAGAGCTACACAAACCCCAGGATTCAGAGCAGCACCATTTACAATATCCAAGACATGGAAGCAACCGAAGTCAATTAACAGATGATTGACTTAAGAAGATGTGGTATGTATCTATGTATATGTGTCCATTGGAATATTACTCAGCTATAAAAAGAATGAAGTATTGTCATTTCCAGCAACATAGGTGCACCTGGAGAATATTATAATTAGTGAAATAAGTCAGACAAAGACAAATACCATATGATATCACTTATATGTGGAATCTGAAAAATAATACAAATATATATACAAAACAGAGACAGACAGACTTAGAAAACAAACTTATGGTTACCAAATGGACAGGGAGGCTGGAGGGACAAATTAGGAGTTTGGGATTAGCAGATACAAACTATTATACATAAAATAGAAAAGCAACAAGGATGTACTATATAACACAGGGAATTATACTCTATGTCTCACAATAACCTAGTGTTGTTCAGTCACGAAGTTGTGTCCTACTCTTTGCGACCCCATGAACTGTATGTAGCACAGCAGGCTTCCCTGTCTTTCACTCTCTTTGGGAAGTTGCTCAAACTCAAGTTCATTGAGTCAGACATATAATGGGATATAATTAAAAAAAAAGAGAGAGAGATAAAAACAGAGTCACTCTGCTGTACATCTAAAACTAACGCAATATTGTAAATCAACTATACGTCAATGGCACCCCACTCCAGTACTCTTGCCTGGAAAATCCCATGGACAGAGGAGCCTGGTAGGCTGCAGTCCATGGGGTCGCTAGGAGTTGGACACGACTGAGTGACTTCACTTTCAAGAATTATTCATAGATGTGCACACCAGAAAAGGTCGGTTTTAATGGTTGACAATTTTTTAATAAAATAAAAAGTTTTTAATTAAAAAATTTTTTTTGGTAACA
>NW_011495071.1:5069359-5093507 GCF_000754665.1 Bison bison bison
TTTTTTTGGTCTCTCTGAGGATCTTAGTTCCCCCATCTGGGATGGAGCCTGTGCTCCTTGCAGTGGAAGCAAGGATTGTTAACCACCGGCCCACCAGGGAAGCCCTAAAATAAATATTTTTAAAATAAAAAAAAACAAAGAAGAGAGTGCTCTTTCCCATATTCAAGGGTGACTGAGAATCAGAAGTCATGTAAATAAATGGCTAGCACAGTGTCTGGCACATTGTAGGCTGTTGAAAAATGCTACCAACTATTATAGGTTTTCTGAGCTTGAGGACACTTAAAGGAAGGGGAAAGACTGATGGTGATTTAACAATAGAAGTAAATTGGGCTGGGAAATCCCTGGAGGTCTGGTGTTAGGACTCAGTACTTTCACTGCTACCGGCCACGGATCAGTCTCTGGTCGGGAATCTAAGATCCCATAAGCCATGTGGCCTGCCAAAAAAAGAAGGAAATTGAGCTGAATAACAAGGGAGGCTATGCATATGGGGTGGTAGGGTGTATGGGAAATTTCTGCATGGTCCCCTCAATTTTGCTTTGAACCCAAAACTCATAAAATGTCAATGAAACACACACACACACACACGCACAAACGAACAGCCTCTCTTTTCAGCCGGACTCTCCTTGTCCCTTAAGGACAAGAACCTGCTTGCCTGGCAGAAGAAGAAGAAGGGGAGAGAGGAGTAAATTTTCACACCCAAGCTGTGCTGCCTTCAGCTGTCCTGAATGTCTGGGAAACCAGACAGTGTGGCCTTGACAAGAGTTTACTTGGTCCCATCTTTTCTCCTTCTCTGGATGGCACAGGACCCCCTCAGTGGCTGGAGGATGGCTCCTAGGAACAGGGATGCTGGCAGATGCTGTGCCAAGGCAGGGGGCGATGGACGGGCAGGCCAGCCGCCTTGATCAAAGAAGGAACCAGGAGCCTGTGTGAGAGCGAGGTGGGGGTGAGTCCTGCAGCCCAGGCACTGATTCAGAGCTAGAAGTATTTTAACCACATCCATCCAAGTCTGCCTGTTTTCTTGACTGGGAGGCCAGACTCCTGGAGTCTGTATCTCATTTTCCTTGCTGTTTGCCCCTGGTGCTGTTCTGCTGCGTATTTGCTGGGACCGCCTTAACAAAGCACCACAGGCTGGGTGCCTTCAACAATAGAAATTTCCTTGCTCACAGTCCCGGAGGCTGGAAGCCTGAGATCTGAGTATCAGCAGGTTTCTTTCTTCTGCAGCCTCTCTCCTTGGCTGGTAGGTGGCCATCTTCTCTGTGTGTGTTCATGCAGTCTCCTCTCTGTGTGTCTGGGTCCTGATGTCCTCTTTTTATAAGGACACCAGTCTAACTGGATTAGTGCTCACCCTAATGACCTCATTTAACCTTCATTACCTCTTTAGAGACCCCCAAATCTCCAACTACAGTCACATTCTGAGCTGCTGGAGGAAGGGTGGGAGCTGGCCTTCAACTTACGCGTTTGCAGGGCTGGGGTGGGTGGAATTCAGGCTCAAGCATACAACTTGGCAAGTTGCATTTTCAGTCGTAGCCCTTTGGGAGAAAGGAAAGTGGGTTGGATGGCCTTCTGGCCATTGCCCCTCGCAGAGGAGTGAAACTGGGAACCTGCTAGGTTTTTGAAGCAGTGCAAACCCTCTCTAAATACTCTTGTTTTTACCCTGAGTCACTGGGTAATCCACCACCAGCGTTGGGGTTCCCGAACCCCTGCCTCTCACCTCCTGAAGGCTGCCATTAGGATGGGGATCTGTTTCTGTTTCTGGCTGAGAAATAGGTGTCTCTTCTGAGGTTTCCTTTCCTCCGGAACTGTGATGATGTGTTTGTGTTTTGTAGATGTTCCTTTACCTGGAAAGAGCTGTCAGATTCTGAAGGTCCCGCCCAGAAAGCTCACCGACTGCAGAATGAGGGGGCCAAGGAAGTGACTGTTCTTACTTTCCTTCCACCCCTTCTTCACTCTGTAGGGGAAGGCAGGAGACCATACCTGTGCCTGTAATATCGCAGACCTTCTGGGATCCGCAAATGTGTCATTAGCCCCCCAGGTAGCACAGAATGACTGCATCTGAAGGTGATTTAACAAAGGTAGACTTACAGATGGGCAGGGTTCCAAAGATTTGCCTGGAAATTAGTTTCTATGAATTGGGAACACTATTCTCTCATAGAAAAAAGTGGTAAATGGAGGGAGAGGTTTTCCGGGAACTCCTTGAAAATCTATTTAACTCACACATAACTAATGTACTAACTATGGTCATTTCTATCCCCAGCAACCAAATACCATGCATATTAGCCTTTCAATGGGAGAATATGTTGTGAGTTCCAACTCTGTGTGTCAAGACAAATGCTTCTTCTTCATGATGTAGCTCCCCTGACAGTGGCCTTGTGACAAGGATGTGTTACTGGGTCAGGTAATTCGGAACATCCGTAATGTGTAAAGAGTGTAAAATATTCACATTTAAAAATGCATGCTCACATAATTGATTACATTTAAGTCTCATAGTAACCCTACAAGGTACGTGTTATGATGTCTACTCCAGAGAAATGGGAGTATGGGACTCAGAGATGTCAAGTGATTTCTTCAGGGTCACACTGCAAAGACAGTTGCAGTTCTCAGAATGCGATGCATCTGATACCTGGGTGAGTGCCTCTCCAGCTCATCTGTGTTGCGAACACAGGCTCTGGCTTTTAATGAGTCTGGTGCTCCCTGGATAGTCCATCCTGGCTGAGGGCATAGGCCCACACTTCACCAGGCATGACCATGACCTTGGGGGGAGGCGCTGGAACAGGGGAGTTGATGCTGCTGTGTGCAGATTAGGCAGAGGTTTGGAGATGGTGGCAGCCCGTGCAGATGGCAGAGTTTGGATAAATGGTGATTTTCTTCCTAGGTGATTTCCCAAGGCCACTGAGGCCTGACAATTCTGGCAGGAAAACCAAATTTAAATGAGTCTCTTTTCAAGTCTGCCCGAGGGAGAGGCATTAGTCAGAGAACTAACCACCTCACCTGACTGTTTCCTGTGTTCTGCACACATAGATGGAGGTCGTGAAGAAGCATAGTCGTCCATTCGGAGCTGCTTTCTATTTCGACAGGAGAAGACAAACAAGAAAGCACAAATCTTGTGCAAACCGATGGGAAATGAAGAGTAAATTCCTCTCCCTGTGAGGACTTCAGAGGGCGCCTGTGGACCTCAGGGTCGGGGACAGCCTCACTCAGGAAACTTCTGGGAGTCGGACGCGCGATAGAACGTGAGAACTGGAACGGTGTTTCGAATTTTAATTCAAGCCGTATATTTTCAGACAGAACACTCAGGCTCAGGGAGGCTCTAGGCTGGCCTGCAGTTCTAAACTCTTGAACCAGAGAGTCAGGAGTAGAATTCAGGTTCCTTCCCTCTGTGTCCAGTGGCTCTTATGATTACACTGGAAGGAGAGGCAGAAAGGACTGATTGAAAACGATGTCAGAGGCAGAGAGTAGGCAGAGTGGACTTTATAGATGGGGTCCATGTTGACGAGGAGAAGTGAAACATCAGGCAGAAATGTTGAAGAGGGCAGGTGGCCAAAGACCCTGAAGGGTGAGGGAACAATTTTTTTTTTTTTTCCATAAATGGCAACATGGGACAGAGGGATAGACTTTCTCTGTCTCCCATGGGTTTTTGCTAATATTATTTGCAAAATGGATTTTTCTACAAATACCCTACCTTTTAATAGAAGCCCAGAATGTTTCAGCTTGTTGAGTTCACTCAGTTGTGAGCTCCCTGCTCCACAGTGAAAGGTAAGGCATAGGGTCCCAGACCTTGTGGACTCTGCAAATAGAGCCTCTTGTTTTGTAGCTTGGCCAGAGCTAAGGACTCTTGCAGAGAACTGAGTTGCCATTGGCCTGGTCTCAGCCGGCCCTTCTTTTTCCCCTGAATCATGGTTCGGACCCCACAGGGTCCCTTGAAGCTGCAGCCTTTTGTATGTGGATGCCGGACAGGCACAGAGAGGAAAGGAGAGGGTGAGGAGCCTACAAGGAGGCCAGGAGGATACAAGGCCTGCCGCTGACCTGCCGCTGACCTGCCGCTGTCTGCCACTGGCTTGTTGCTATTGCAGAAACAGGGCTCCAGCACCAGGGGAGGATGTCAGGGTCAAGAACTGCAAACTGTAAACCACAGTGAAGTGAGATGAATCAATCTGCAGTGACCTAATAGACAGGAGGAAAGCCTGCTAACAGGAGGCTTAAAAAAGGCTCCTAGGATGGGCAGGCCTGCAGGAGATCACTGCCACGCCATCTCTGTTCGCTTGGACAACTAGGTTCTGGTCTTAGGATTGCTCAGGGTGGACCAGGCAAGTCAGGACCAGAAAGCATCTCTGAAGCCACACCCTAAGAGGTCAGAGGTGAAGAGGGTTCCCTGGTGCAAGTCTGTCTTTTTCACTATCTCAGACCCTGGAGAGGAAAGCGTCACTTTCATTTATGTGGTTTTCACTCTTTTCCAACTATAATACATGTTTGTTACTGGAAATATAGCAAACATACAAAAGAAAGTAGGATAACACAATCACATCACTAAAGATAAATTGCTATTCATATTTATCTTTGGAGGAGAGAGAATTGCCCTCCTGTCTGTTTTTTTCTGTGTGTACAAATTTCAAATTAAAATTGGAATGACACATTACATTTGCATTTTTATAATCTTTTTTCACTTACGATTACATCATGAGCCTATTCCCATCCTATTAAATATTATTCTAATAGGTTCATAATATTTAATTCTGTGGACGATTTAATTCTGGGGATAAATGATTAAATATATTTAATCAATTATCATGGATAGCTTGCAAATTAGCACTATTGTAAATACTACTGCAATGAACATCTTTGCCTCACGATAATATTTGACCACATTTCTGTCGATTTTCTTAGGGTACCTTCCTAGAAGTGGGGTCAATGTTTCAAAGACTCTTGTTAAACGTTGGCTAATTGCCTCCCTCACTCCCTCCGGCCCTCCCCGTCCACGGAAATGTTATCCCAATTTGTACTTCCATTAATCAGTGGCTATGACAGTGCTGTCGTTTCACTGCCCACTTGCCACAAGTGTGAGTTATTATATTCTTTCAAGTGGAAGGTCATCTCTCCAGAGCCACGCTCGGCTTACTGATGAGCTTCAAACATGGCAGCTGATGCCTTTGTGTTTATTGACAGAATTCAGCCCATGCACATGTGAGGGGAGTCAGAAAACTTGGGAAGAAAAGAACATTTGATCCACAAGCAGCATTAAGTGCTGGGGAGGGAATGAGGGGCCCCCTGTGTGGGGTGGGGCTCGACTCCTGCTTTTCCAAAACTCAGTCTATTGAACTGCCATACATAGCCCCTCCTCCCAGAGCCCCCGCCAGGGAACGCTCCCTGGCTGATCAGGAAATGAGAGAACAAAGCAAGCCAGACAAAGGCAGGCTTAGTGGTCTGGAAGGCCAGCAACGGGCAAAGCCCCTGATGCTAAGCAGAAATGAAAACGTTAATGGTGAGACACCCAAAGAAAATGTATTCCATATGCACAGGCCTCTGGCAGCAAAGGAATACAAATGCACCCGGACTTCAGCCAGAGGAGCGGGAGCAGCCGCTGGTAACTTTGGACCAACTTGCTTTCTCACCCTCAGGTCTGTTTCAGCTGAAGGTACTTGAGGTGCTGACTTTGACCTTTTTCCTGACTCCAGTGACAGATAAACCTATCACTATCATAACTTATTTTAAATAATCGCCAGAGCCACCATTTATTGTGTGAGCCCGATAGAACAGCAGTCCCCAACCTTTTTGGCACCAGGGACCGATTTCGTGGAAGATAATTTTCCCATGGACCGCGGTGTGCAGGATGGTTTTGGGATGATTCAAATGCATTACATTTATTGTCTACTGTATCTCTATTATTATTACATCAGCTCCATCTCAGATCGGGCATTAGATCCCGGAGGTTGGGGACCCCTGCTAGAGGACCAGGTGCCTCCTTTCCACACATGCAAGTTGCTTTTATAAAACATATTTAAGCCTCAGACTGGTTTTCTGAAGCAGGAATCATTATCCCCATATCCCAGATGAGAAAACTGATGTACAATGAGATTAAGTCGCTTGCCTAATTCATCTGAGTGGCAGAACCTGGATCTTAAATCAGGCTTCACTGGCTCACTGCCTGTGTTCTGGCCACTCTGTGTCTGAGTGGGGCCTGATTTCCAGATTCTTTGGTGTGGAGATGGGGCACGACGAGCCCTTGCAGTCCACGAGCCAGAAAGGCTAGGCCTAGCAGTCTTCAGGAAGGCTGGCTGCCCAGGCTGGTATGAGGGGACAGGCTTCTTAGGCGGTCTGCCACACCCTGCCCGTAGTGAAGTGGCAGAAGTAAGAGCGAGTGTCCTTAGGGTGATAAATGGCCAGTGGGTCTTGACATGTCCTTCCCGTGACTGTTGAGCCAAGTCTCTTTGGGCAGGACATTCCCAGAAATCACCTTGGTGGTGGGGTGGGTGGCTGGTGAGATAACCCCCACTTTTCCTGCGGTGGTAAGCCATGTGCACGGAATTCCTGGAAGACGGGCTGGCAAGCAGTGTCCAAGGGAAGGGTTGCAACCTGCCTATCCTCAGACTCCAGGCTGCGGCCGGGAGAACCAGTTTTTCTGGAACTGATTTCTCTCAAGTCCTCTGGCCTGTTTTTTTACAGATGGATTCTGTGGGTGGCAGGGAGCAGAGTCAATGCAGAAGGAAAGAGAAGGAATTATTTCTAAGGAATCTCTGGGACACCTGGAAATTGGCTAGTTTCCTAGCCAGTTCTTGACTTCTCTTCTCATTAGGGCCCCCCTCCAACTCCCCCAAATTCCCCCACTGCAACATACGTTTTGCTGACCAAGGAGAATTCTTAGTGCTGACTCGTGCTTTTGCTGGAAAAACACTGGACAGACAAGAATAGGAATTTTTTTTCTTTCTATTAAAAAAAACAAAACAAGACAAAAAAACAAAGCATAAAGCTTTTAAGTTAAGTGCTGGGGGACTGAATGCTCAGGGCAAAATGGGGGATGGTTATTGTCTAGCTGAGAAAATCCAGGGTTTGCTGGTGCAGTGTGGGAACAGTCGTGGGGAGAAAGTTTTGTATCCATGGTTTTGCTCAATCTCTGTACCTAAATGTCGAGGCTCCAAGGTTTGGGGCACCTAATGTTAGCATTTACTGAGTCCTTTTAGGTCTGAGGCTCATAGGTCTTAGGGCTGGCTTCCCAGGTGGCGCTAGTGGTAAACAACCTGTATGCCAAGGCAGGAGATTTGAGACACCCAGGTTCAGTCCCTGGGTCAGGAAAATCCCCTGAAGGAGGGCATGGCAACCCACTCCAGTATCCTTGCCTGGTTCCATGGACAGAGGAGCTCGGCGGGCTACAGTGCATAGGGTTGCAAAGAGTCGGACATGACTGAAGTGACTTGGCACACAGGCATGCTTAGGTGTAAAGAGTCGGACATGACTGAAGTGACTTGGCACACAGGCATGCTTAGGTGTTAAGCTCATTTAATTCTCTAGGCATTGGTCCTGGGGTATATGCCCATTTAGCAGATGGAGATACTGAGGTTTAGAGATGTGTCGTGCTTGTTTATGTTTTGTCAGGGCCAGGGGTGGGATTCAAACCAGGCACTCCCAGACCAGAGTACACACTCTCAACCTCTACCCTGTTATTCTGCTTCCCAGGGATCAAGGGCTTATGTTCCAGAAAGGAACACGTATTTGTTTGTTTTTGCCTCTTGGTCCTTGAGTATTACAAATAAATACTCACGCCAAAGCCCCGGGGAGGGGCTCTCAGTTCCGCTCGATGTGCTTGATAAGGATCTATAAGACAGTTGGTCCAAGGCAGGCTACCGCTTCGTCTGCTTTCTGTTCTTGATGAAGAAACAGCCTCAAGAGGGGTGATCCCGGTGGGTACCACATCCACCCTCCCCCTACCACAGAGTCTAACGATGAGTAGGTTTGAGAGGGAAATCCTTGTTTGGCTGAAGTAGGAGGAATCATGAAAACACACTGGGCTTTAGAAATGTAAATATCTGCACAGTTCGATGGATGAGGACGATGGATAGATGCCAGAGGAAGCCTGGATGTGAGAATCTGGCAGACAGAGATGGATGTGAAGAAACACAGGGAGTGAGAGAAAAGCAAAAGGCAAAAAGCCACATGCATGGGTGGAGAGAGATGCTCCAGAGTGGCCGGGAGGTGGGAAAGCGGCAGGAGCTGGGCCGCTGCCAATCAGAGGAGAGGGGGAGGCGAGCCTGCTGGCTTCTGCGGCTGGAGCGGAGGGAGGCACGACCCCTGCGGTGACTCAAGGGTGAGATGCATCCAATACAGAGGGAAACTTGCTTCCTTCACGCCCCAGGCTGCTTGGAGAGGAGTAGGTAAGACGCATGCATGCAGAGTGGTGGTTCTCAAGGTGTGGTTCCGGGACCAGAAGCATCAGCATCACCTGGAAGCTTGTTAGAAATGCAGACTTCAGGTCCCACATCAGACTCTGAATCAGAAACTGTGGCTCAGTCCAACATTGCGTGTTTTCACAAGCCCTTTGGGTGATACACACTTGGGTGATATAAGCCCTTAGGCTTCCCTGGTGGCTCAGATAGTAATGAAGTGTGGGAGACTTGGGTGCAATCCCTGGGTTGGGAAGATCGCTGGAGAAGGAAAGGGCCTTCCACTCCGGCATTCTTGCCTGGAGAATTCCATGGACAGAGGCTCTTGGTGGGCTATAGTCCAAGCGGTCACAAAGAGTTGGACACGACTGAGTGGTTAACACACAGAGGTTGAGAATCAAGATGGTGTAGAGGGATAGGGAGAATGAGGAGGTGAGATCAAGATGGCATAGAAGTCTGGAGGCAAGTTCAGTGTCAAAGGGAGCAAAAGACAGAGGACAACAGTTTTGTGCTAGCAGGACAGGTGCATGGTGCGTGGGGTCAGAGGAGACTGAAAGGCTGGGAGGAGGCTGGAACATGGAAGAAGAGAGGGCAGGCTAGCAGGAGACAACACGAGCCATCCCAGGATGGAAACAGCCCATTAGAGGGCCAATGAAGGGTGCTGATGGTGCTGGAGCTCTTACCATCCTCCCCAGAAACTGGATGTCAAGCTTCTGTCAAGCTGGGGAGAGCATGACTGCACAGAGGAGACATCACAGGAGGGCACTACAGAGATTCGGGGTCCCCCGCATGGTCTCCACTCCCATTTTCTTGTTGCCATGGTAGAAATTCAACCAGAGGTCAACATGCCCAAAGATCCCTTTGTGTGGATGTTAACTTTTCCTTCTTCCCTCAGCAAGGGAGGCTCTGGTAAGCTCTAATTATGAGGGTCTGGGAGGCCAGAGTTACCGTGTACAGAGTGAAGTGCCACTGAGCCCAGGGCTTTGTGTTGGTGCCAAAAGAGCAGAAGAAGGAGCCGGCTCAGGGGAGGGAGGTGGGCTGACCCCCGGCCTTCCAGGTCTCTGTGTCTACATAACCAGTGCATGAATGCCTCCTCCATCTTCATCGATTTTTATTTTACTTCTTTGTCCACCCTGACATTGGAAGGAGATGGATGGACTGACAGCTGGAGACATTTCTCTCTGAACCCTGACATTTGGTTGCCTTACTTACAGCCAATGCCTCGACACTTTGCACAGACAGGATTCCCAGAGACCCCAGACCTCAGGGCAGCACAGAAAGGCCCAGCTGTGAGCATCTCCTAGTACGCACTTACTGGTACAAAAAAAACCCCTTATAATGGTCCAGGGAAACCTTTGCCTATAGTAAGTAACCATTACTATACTTACAATTTTGAAAATGTTCATTTTGGGCCTTTTGAATAGAGATTCAAATCTGCTCTGGAGATTGCACTTGAAGAAAAGGCATTTTCTATGACTTTCCATTTGAATTAGCAGGCAGACCGCCTGGAGGCCTCTTAAGGCCACACTTGGAGACCCTCTGTGCTGGCAGACAGCATGGGCGGAGGCAACGCTGCTGCTCCCGCTAATAGATCAGGAGAAAGTAGCTAATGATTTTGAGGAGAAAAAAAAAAAAAAAAAAACACTCAGTTGAAAGCAATCTCCATTAGCGTAACACACGCAACACAACCATGAATTATTGTGTTGATTGGAGGAGACAAGCCATAAATTTCTCCCATTAAAGTTCTTGACTCTCAATATCAGGCAGAGACTAATGACTTAAAAATAATATGTGCAAATGTTATCAGAATGCAGATGACCTGGGCTGTGGCTCCAGCAGGGGAAGCTGGTCTGATGTCCTGGAAAAAGAAGAGAGAGTCCATTTAGGGGCTGGGGCAGGATATTTTCTGTAGATAGTGGGAATGTTTTCTTTTCAATCAAAGGGAGGTACTCCAAAGACGTGTGAAGAGACAGTATTTGCTCTTGGGGGCAGTTTGAAATTAAAGCTGAAGCTCCAGGAAAGGAAATGCAAGGAGACCCTCGGTGGAGGGTTCTGGTTCCCACTTGCTCTGAGTTGACATCACTCGCAGGACCGGTTCCAGCCAGGCAAGACCCTGGTGGGAAGGCAGTGAGCACAGCCTGGACTCCGGAGGGATCCTGTCCTCCCCACTTGGCACCTTCTAGGGGGAAGAGCTCCTTTACTTTCTCTGTCTTTATTCTTCTCTGTGGCCGCTTCCTCTACTTCAGAAGGCTCCGACCAGGCTCTGGAGCTGTCCTCGCTGCCTCTCTTTGGACTACTTTTTCTTTCTCTATTAATAAGCTCCCGCATCAGATCCTCTATCCTTTATCATTTAGGCAGCCCTTTAAACCTCACCGAGCTTCCCTGGTGGCTCAGATGGTAAAGAACCTGCCTACAATGCAGGAGACCTGGGTTCAATCCTTGGGTTGGGAAGATTGCCTGGAGAAGGGAATGGCAACCCACTCCAGTATTCTTGCCTGGAGAATCCCACGGACAGAGGAGCCTGGTGGACTACAGTCCATGGGGTCGCAAAGAGTCAGACACGACTGAGCGACTAACACTTTCACACTTTAATCCTCACCTGCTCAGCTTTCCTGGATTAGCAGCCAAGAAGTGTTGTTTTTCCTTACCCCAGTCATCCCTGTCCACACATGAAATCTGGTGCCTCTTCACTCAGCCTCCTGTCAACTCACCAAGGCACTTACCCCCAGATGGGAATCAACCACACGGTATTCTATTTGTATATTTGGAAGAATTAAAATATTTACTACGAAATAGCTTCTGCATATTCTTCCTGCCAGCACGGCTTTAATTTTCTAATGGGAATTCTCACCCCTGTGTTTCTTGGCTCCCTCTGCTCTTTGCTTCACCCCTGCCCCCAGTCACTTTTGTGACTCATGAGGGGCATTAACTAATTTGAGTGAGCAGATGAAGGAACCCTTGGTACTGTCTTTGAGAGAAAGAATGAATGTAACTTCTAGGGATTTGGGGCCCATGTTGGAGAAAAAAATAGCCTTTGATATATCCCAGCCTCATATTTTCTAAGCAACACAGCTACCCAGAGCGACATCTGGCTCTTAGAAAACTGGGCCTGACTCTCTGAATTCCAAACTTGCCTCCTTTATGCCCCCATCCTCCCACCCCTTGATACTCTCCAGGAGGCAGTATCCAGCTGGCCTTGAGGGAGCGCTGTCCACCACTATGCAATCCAGTGTTTTAGAAAAGAAACATACTTGAGTCTGTACTTACCTAAGCTTGCTTCCGTGGGCTTCCCTGGTGGCTCCGTGGTAAAGAAAAATTCTGCCAACGCAGGAGGCATGAGTTTGATCCCTGGGTCGGGAAAATCCCCTGGAGAAGGGAATGGCAACCCGCTCATTGTTCTTGCCTGGAGAATCCATGGACAGAGGAGCCTAGCAGGCTGCAGTCCACGGGGTCACAAAAGAGTCAGACAGTGCCTTAGCGATTATACAACAACAGCAAAGCTGGTTACAGGTGCCACCGTGGAAGATTAGCCCGGGTTTTCTTGCTATTCCCATTCCATTCCTCATGGAAGTGGGGCCTTGACTCAGATCTTGACACTGCAGGACACATCCCTCCTTTTCACCTCTCTGCCCCAGGCCTCAGAGGCCTCTTGCTGGAGAAGGAAGCATCTAGAAACAGTCTCTCCAGGTTCTATGAGATCGTTTTTCCTCCCTCCCTGCCCCCTCCCCACTTTTTTATTTTTTATTAACAAGGATGAAAGTAAATGTGAACTCGAAACAATAAGGCATGGAAAATCACAGAAATAACTTAATTAAGTTTTTAAAGATTTCCATGCTTGAATAAATTAGCCTTCCTGCAAATGTCACAACATTCAGAAAAAAAAAATTGTAATCAATGGAGCACAATGCTTGCCTGCTCTTTATTTAAAGGAAAGCTTCATTGGTGCGTTTCCTGTACCCCCTGCTCCTCCCCTGCAGCTGTGGCTCTGGGCCCCTGGCTGCTGGGCTGAGGGCAAGGGCACAGCTCTCACATCAGCATATTCTGGCTGAGGCTCCAAACAAAGGAGGGGAGGACTAACAGTGGGCAGAGGCGGGGAGGAGGGGGGTGGAATGGGAGGACTGGGAGGGGGAGACTGTTCTTGGCCAGAGTGAGGGCTTGTGGTGGTTCTGGTTCTCCTTTGAAAGGTAGCAAAACCTAATCTCTCTTTGTGGGTTGGGAGTGTTCATGAATTCTTCCCTGATGGCTCAGACAGTTAAGAATCTGCCTGCAGTGCAGGAGACCTGAGTTTGATCCCTGGGTCAGGAAGATCCCCTGGAGAAGGGAATAGCAACTTGCTCCAGTATTTTTGCCTGCAGAATTCCATGGACAGGGAAGCCTGGCGAGCTACAATCCATGAGGTCGCAGAGAGTCGGACACGACTGAACAACTAACGCACTGTGTGTTGTTATGAAAGCTGGATTAGGGAGCTCGGGCTTCCCTGGTGGCTCAGACGGTGAAGAATCTGCCGGCAATGTGGGAGACCTGGGTTTGAACCCTGGGTTGGGAAGATCCCCTGGAGCAGGGCATGGCAACCCACTCCAGTATTCTTGCCTGGAGAATCCCTGTAGACAGAGGAGCCTGGCTGGCTACAGTCCATGGGGTCAGAGAGTTGGGCACGACTGAGCGACTAAGTACAGTTCCCTGTAAATCCAGTAAGGGAGTGTTGATGGGGCATCAGACCACAGGGCCAGCGGGTAGAGGCCAGTCCCCTGCCATTCCCTCCAGTGCTCCCCTCACCCCCACCCCCCAGTCCTTTTCTCATAGCCAGGGCTGCCGGAGACTGTAAGGGGCTGGAGGGAGGCAGGGAAAGAGAAGGAGAAGGATGGAGGGGGAAGGCAAGGGCCCAGGTGTCCTGCCTGCGGCCACACAGACAGCTTTCTATGGCCATCAAGGCCCAGGGTGATCACTGAGCTAATGAGTACGTGCCTGCTGCCGCGCTGCTGCCTCGGACTTGAGTAGTGAGTGATGTCATGCTGGCTGCCCGGCCGGCCCTGCTATAATGCAGCTGTCAGGGCCCCACGGGGAAAACTTGGGGAGAAATACGAGAAGCCTAAAAAGCAGCAAAAGGCCCAGTCAAGTGAAGGGAAATGGAATTACAGTAATGCTGAAAGCCAGCACACTGGAGAATTAAAACACTTTGTTTTGGAACCAGATTCGACTCAACCCAGGTTATTAAATTATTTATTGTTTGCATCTCCAGTAATGGGAGAGAGTAATGGGGGAATGCAGTCAGCCAGGGCAGAACTTGTTTTAATTATCAGGCCTGTTTGGGGGCCAACCTGGATCTAGCCTGGTGCCCCCGTGAGTATGGAGCTGAGTGAGGTGGAAATGGAATGTTCCATGTTTAATCAGATTAATCAGATCTATCGGCTGTAATAACCCAGAGGCGGACTGTTTGTGTGTGTGTGTATCCTCCAGAGTTGCCATGGGGGATGTCAGCCCATTGACAGGGACGTTCTGTGACCCTCAGCTGTTCTGCTTTGGTGAGAATTGGTGTGCACCTTCATCGCTACCCTTGCTGCTGCAGTAACTCGCACCCAGTCAGCACCACTGGGTGTGGAGAGAGCGTGGTGACAGGCCTACAGGAGGCAGGAAGTCTCCCTCGGTCCATCCTGGCCACTCTTCACCTTTTGACCATCTGGGATAGCGCGATGATGATGATTTCTGATGCCTGGTATGAGTCAAGGCTTGTGATGAGCATTATACATGCATTCTTTGATCTTCACAATAACCCTTTTAAATAGGATGACCATGCATCATGATCTGAACATGGTCATCCTGTGCCTGTTGTTTCTGAGTCAATTTTAAGCCCCTTCCCTTTTATTGTTAAACGAGTTCTTGTTTGGACCATAAATGATTGTACCCACCTTGTATATGAGGAGTTGAGGCTTAGAGCTTTGCCTAAGTGTCCCCAGCTGGTCAGGGGCAGACCAGGTTTTACACTGGTTCTGTTTGGAATCTGAACTCTTGATGCTCCTGCTTCTGGGCTGGTAGGGAAGAGGAAAGGCAGGGGACTGATGCTGAAGGGGAGGCTGAAGCAGTTCTAGTGCTCCTCTGATAGGTAGCAAAATGGAATCTCTCTGTAGGGTCTGGAAGGCAGAAGTTGGGGGCACCCAGCTTAGGAAGTAGTTCGAAGATGCCTGTTGACTGACTTGTCAACCTGATCTCTGGGGGCCTTGGCCTGCAGTGGCTCCAAGTAGGGTTTTGGCTCCAAGCCAGAAATTGAGGCCGGGTTGCGGCAGTGAGTACCAAATCCTAGCCACTAGACCAGTGGTCAGTGACAAGGCCCTGGCCCTTTGGATCTGCAGAAAAGAATTCCCACAAAGAAGAAAAGTAGTGAAACAAATAAAATATTCATTAGGAGGAAAAAAAGAATACAGTATGTGTGGATAGACACATGGGCAGACTCAGAGAGTGCTGCAGCTTTAGTTTTCATCACTTATACGGGACATTTCTTCCAGGTTTCCTTTGGACCATCCTTTGACCTGCCTGATTCAGAGTCTGTATCTGGTATATCTCAGGATCCTCCCATATGCATACGTGCGTCTCTCAGCCAAGATGGGTTCCACGGAGAAGGCCTATGGGCAGCCTTGACACCACTCCCGTTTCGACTTCCAAGGAACTCTCTAGTCAGGAAGGTCTCCTTGACTTCAAGAATGAGAAATACGTGGTCTCGTATCTTTTATCTGTGCAGGGCCCAGCCTCCTCTCTCAATTGTCCTGCTATCTTCATCTCACAGTTTCCATCCACAGGGAATGAACTCCAACTGTTCACCATGGGGTAGATGAGGGCGGGGGTTGGCATCTACCTCCTGCATCAAACCTATGGCAGCTGAGAAAGAGAGTCTGCCCTCTGAAATCCAACTCCTGGATAAACTTGTTCAAGGCAGGTGCCAGGGGAACTTAGATGGGGACTAAGTGTTGTTCTTTGCCAAGAGGTGACCCACATGCGCCTGGCTCTTCTTAAAGTCCAGATGTCTGGGCACAGAACCAAGAATCTGAGTCTCTGTTTCCAGTCTTTGGCCTCTGATCTGAAGCTAGAAGAAGCGACAATAAGAAAATCCCCCTCCAGTTGGCTGCCTTTAACACATCCTGTCCCATCCCATTTGTGGAGGAGGGAACGGCTTGGTGAGCCTGGCTACTGCTCTTGGAGGCTATAAAGTCGGTGCCTGAGAAATGAAAATTGTTGTTATTACCATGCAAACTGTTGATGTAAAGGGCTGGTCTGGAGTACTTTGCTTCCTTAATTAGAGCTGATCTTTCTTTTCCTGCAAATTTGGGGACTATCCTGTTATTAATGACCTTTTTGGATCCATGCCCAGGACTTAGAGATATTGTCTTTGGATCCAGGTAATGAGGTCGCTACTGATCCTGAACAAATGGGGAAGTGATTTAATAATTACTCTGCACTGTCTGTGGGTGACCTTTCATTTGTCGAGATGAGAGGCATCTGTTTATCATCACCCCCATGTGGAAGATTTTGATTTGGGGGGATTAGTTCTCCTGGACGGAATCCATTTCAGTCTCTGCCTTAGTAGAAGTTTGCCTGGAAAGGTACCATGTGCCACAGGCGTGTGCGAGAGCTGCAGTGGCAGAGACAGAAGCGGGCCAGACGGGCTGACCACATGGGTTCAGCGAAGGATTGACTCCCAGGGCGCGCAGACTTGTGCATTGGTGAGGTGGACCAGTGGTTTAAGAAACGATGGTGTGTATCCTCTGCTTTGCACTTTCAGTGTTAAAGTTCTGATACTGAATTCCTGTGTGTGTGTGTGTGTGTGTGTGTGTGTGTGTGGTGGGGGTGGTTCCCACTCACCAGGCAATTAGCACAATTCTGACACTGTCTACCTGGGGATAGTGTCAGATCCCACACGTTGAGGGCTCAGACTCAGTCTCACAAGTCTCTATCCCCCACCTCAGCGCCGACTGCTCAGTCTCGGTCTCACAAGTCTCTATCCCCCGCTTCAGCGCCGACGGCTCAGTCTCGGTCTCACAAGTCTCTATCCCCCGCTTCAGCGCCGGTCTCAAGTCCAGGTTGTCACCTGTGCTTCTGATGGACCGGAGTAGACAGATTCCGAGGACTCCCTCCCTGAGTTCAATCAGTGGCTAGAATAGCTCATGAACTCAGAAACATTTGACTTACTAGAGTACTGGCTTATTAGAAAAGGACTCAGGAACAGCCAGATGGAAGAGATGCATGGGTCAAAGAATGGGGAAAGAGGGCTGAGTATCCACGCCCCCTCCAAGTGCCCTCCTCTCCTCAAATCTCCACGTGTTCACCAGAAGCTCTCATCCTTTGGGGTTTTTATGGGAGGTGATTGATATAGACATGATTGATAAAATCATCGGCCGTTGGTGATTAAACTCAGCCTCCAGCCTTCTCCCTTCCCTGTGGGTCAGGGAGGTGGGACTGAAAGTCCCATCCCTCTAATTACATGATTGGTTCCACTGGCAAACAGCCCCCATCCTTAGGTGGTGTAGGGGTTTTCGAAGAGGCAACTCATGAACCTAACTTTTCTGGCATTTGTCACTTAGGAAATCCCAAGGGTTTTAGAAGCTTGGTGACAGAAGGGGACCAAGACCAAATGTCTATTTCTTATTGTAAATCACATCACACAGTGCAATGGGAGAGATGGCTCTGTGTGCCTGGGTGAGATGTGCTGGGTCTAACCAGGGGAGAACTGAGCGTGATCAGGGAGCTTGTGCTGCGAGGAGGGACCAGCTCCGCTCAGTGCTCAGGGAGGCTGAGTCTGTCCTGGCCGAAATCTCTCTATTACTGGATCTTGAGGGACCTCTGGAGGGCTTGCTAGAGAGTCAGGGAGAGGAATAACAAGGACTGAAGGTTGGGGAAAGAAGGCAGAATAATCTGAGATGCACAGCAAGTCAGGCAATGTCAAGTGTGGGCAGTGTCTCAAAGACCTTGGGGCTTGCTCTTTACTCATTTCTCCATGGCTACTAAGTCCATGCTTACATGTCTTCCTTGGGGAACTCACCCTTCCTTCATGTCCTAAAGGCCTCCATTCAATTTCCAGTCATTTAAAAATAAGATTCTTTTTCAAAAATCGAGACAAGAGTATGTTCTTGACCATTTGCCCATTGACTTTCGTTCTTATTTTGGGGGCATCCATTTGTATAGGTCCTCTTCCTTAGGACAATTTTTTAAACTTTGGAAAAGAGTGCTCTTATTCACCCTGCATCTTCTGGTTAAATATCCCATTTCTTTATATGTTCGTCATGAGTTATGGTTCCAAGTATGCCCACCACCCTAGTCACCTGCCTATGACCAAGGCTTGTTTTATGTATCTCTGAATATGTGATGGAACAGGTCTCTCTCCTTTCTTTCAAAAAATACTGTTTTATAATACAACCTAAGAAATAGAAATTTTTTAAGGGAGTAGAAGAAAGCCTTGGGGTTCCTTCTGAAGAAGAGGTGGAAGAGATCACAGAGAAACATAATGTTTTGGGGAGCAGCTCTGGGTGAGGGGACACAGGCAACCGCTGATGTGGGAGGGACTCTAAACCTCATTGTGTTGATCTCAGAACAAGTCTTGAGGGGAGAAGTTCCCCCCGAGCTTCCTGGTGAGTCAGCACAACTTGATCACACCCCAGAATGTTCTGCATCTCCACGCTTCTCCCTTGCATCCTACGCAGAACCATGTGCTCAGCTCCTGACTTCCTCATGATCTCTGAAGGCCGGGTCCATGTACGTCTTTCTCATGATCCCTCATGCACAGAGCCTAGTACAGAGTGCAGCAACAATGGGCTGCATGAATGAACCAAGAAAGAATCAGTGGATTCAGATCGTGCCTGCCCTGAGGTTTCTGTTGATGGCTTCCATTCATTGGCCTGTTGGGAAACTCTTGTTACTCCTTTTCTTAGTTGTGACTGCCTTTCTCCTACTGAAGCAAACTCCCCATTATCCAGCCGTGTTAAGCAATAGGAAAGAATCACAAACACATAACATGATTCCAGCTGAAGAGAGCTTTAGAAATCTCCCCAGTTTATTGAAGAGAAAAAAACTTTTATTTTCTCTGCATTCCCACTCCAGTAAATTCCTTCCTTTCCTTTCCTTCTTTCCATAACCCAACTCTACAAAGCAATTCCCTTGCAAACACCCCTAACTCCCATTATCCTCCCTTCCTCCACTGCACCCACCAGAAAAGCCCACCCACCTGCTTACTTTATATCTTCTTTAAAGTGGTTCAGCTGGAATGCATCTTCCTCCCCTTGAGATAGATCAACTGAACTCCAAGGAACACATCCTTGGCCCCACCTCATACTGTGATCTCTAGTAATGTGGCTTCTGCAATCTGTAGGTCCTGTCCTATTTCTGTTGCCCATTTTAAAAGAATATGTTTTGGAGGACATCTACCTGGGTGAGTTTTCTGCGTATCTACTCTCTAGACTTGGGCTGGAGAGAGTCTTAAGGATCAGCTGATCTTGTACATTTCAAGGTGTTGCTACCTTAAAGTGGAAAACCTTTTACATAAAACCATTGGGGGCTTCCCTGGTGGCTTAGACAGTAAAGAATCCACCTGAAAGGCAGTGGACTTAGATTTGATCCCTGGGTCGGGAAGATCCCTTGGAGAAGGGGATGGCTACCCACTCTAGTATTCTTGTCTGGAGAATTCTGTGGACAGAGGAGCTTGGCGGACTACAGTCCATGGGGTCACAAAGCGTCAGACATGTCTGAGCTACTTAACACTTTCACTTTTCATTATTTACAAAAGAGATGAGTGTGAGGTCTTGCTGAAGAGGTGCTGAGGGGCAGGGTCCTTCAGCTTGGACCATCCATTGCTCCTGAAGCTCCATCATTTGAAATTGCTGATTTAGCCTGAGAGGCTTGTTGTCAAGGTGAGGGGACCAAGGTGCAGAGAGGCAAACCACTTACCCGAAGTTACACAATAGACCCAAGACTAGGAATGTTTACTTCGGGGCTCTTTTCACCAGAGCAGGGCGCCTCTTGCTCTGACAGCTGTGCTTTTTAGCCTTCCAAGCCTGACTCTGGCCCATGGTGAGCTGTGCCGTGACCACCCTCACCTCCTATTTGAACCCTGAAGGTCAGTCTTGCTGGCGGACATGTGGGCTGGCCGTTCCGGGGCCATGTTCCACCAGCTCAGGGGTACTGCCACCCTCCCACCTCCGTCCTTTCTAGGGATTGCAGCCAAAGCCTCTTACAAAACTGTCTTCTGAGGGCCCCTTGGCTGTCCTGTTTGTAAAACCATTCACAGTCAGCCTTGCCTTTCATTTCCTTAATCTTAAATTGCATCAAAAAGGGAGAGATTAGAGGTAAAACCTCAATAAAGGACTGAACAAAAGCCGGCTCCCACATTGGATTCTCACACCTAGCTTTGCCTTTTCTCCCCTCCCTCTTGTCTGACAGACAGAGTGTATGAACCTCTATTTTTTTTTAAAACTTAGATTAAAACACTATTTAGAAAAGGCCTGCGAGTTTGAAGTCACCTCTGGTTCATACATTAAACATCAAATGTACATTAGCTGTGAATTATGGTCATGAAAAGTAAATCCTTTAATGCCGTTTTCTGTGTTCCGCTGCTGAAGCTTAGCATTAATGGCCTCTTAGCCACTCTGTCAATGGGTGGACTTCTTATTTTCCAGCTTTCACCACCCCGAAGTCTTCCCTCTCTGTGTACCTGTAAACAGACAGCCGTGGGAAAAGATCCTAGGGCAGGTTAAGCTCAGGAGCAAACCCACCTGGGTGGTATGAGCCATCACTCTCCAAAGGGCAGGTGGCCACACCTTGCATAGGGCACCGCTATAACTCCTTTACAACTGTCCTGGGCTTAGTTCAGTTCTGTTTGCAACATTAGGTTCTGGGGCTGTAATTGTTAGGAAGGTGTCTAACCAGCATGGAGATCAAGTTGTCGATCAGAAATCCTGGCAGTAGAGAAAGAGAAGTGGTACACAAAGAGCTTCTCTTTCTGTAGAAGAGGCAGATGCAGAAGTCAGGTATGGGTCTTGGTGTGGAAGTCACACTCTTGCCTTTCTGAGCCATCTGTCATTTTCTGCAGGACCAGGGTGAGCCAGACCAGGCAAAGAGTGGGGTGATATATATTCAAAGTTCTTACCCTTAGGAGAAGGACCTTTCCCCTCTAAAACTGTAGGAGCACTCCCTGTAGGAGCAAAGATGCAAGCCACCTACAAGGGCTTTTTCTCTAATCTGATCTAAAGCCTGGGAGGCCAGAAACCTGCTGGAGTTGTGGACAAGCCTTAGCAGGTTTTGAGACAAAATTAGGAAAGTCAAAATGAATTACTTCTCCCAACCTACGTTGCGACCAGATTAGATAAAGTCAAGATAATGATAGAAAATGATTTAAAAAGGCATTGAATTGCATTTCAGTGTTTATGCACCTTTAAAGCTTGCACTAAATTGTACAAGTTATTTAAATACATTCTTTAATATTTATGCTTTGTTGTTTTAATAAAGACTTCTATTTTTAAATAAAATGCATAATTAAGTGGAACGGAATATTTTCCTCTTTGACACGCTTAATCACTCCTCTGGGAAGCTTAAGTTGTTCCAATTATAAAGTCCAGACACTACCATCTACCATGGAGCACCCTGCACTCAGTAGGTCTTCAATAAATATTTAATTATCAGCTATTCTGTGCCTGACACTGTGTTACATTCGGGAGACACAAAAAGAGAGAAAAAAATGATATGGTTCCTACTTTAATGGAGCTTGTATTGTAACACAATGACAGAGTCAGACATTAGTTACACAAACATGGGGAAAGCTTATAAGATGGGATCGTCTCAAGAAGCATGGAAACACTGTCTGCTGACAGCTTATCCCAAACGAACTTGTTGAGTTGGACAGGGGGAGAGATCAAGCAGGCTTCCGTGAGGATGTGATGGCTGAGCTGGGATTCTGGGGGAGAAGTTGGAGATCACTGGGTAAAGAGAGAAGGCAGGAGAATCCCAAGCAGAAGGAGTGGCATGAGCAAAGCCTACTGGTAGGAGGCAGCACGGTGGATTTTGGGGGAACTCAAAAGGCAAGGATGACTGGCCCAGCAGATCAATGCTGTGCTGTGGGCACAGGTGAGTAGCGGGGCTGAGGAAGGTGCATAGGGAGCTGACATGCAGCCCTGCTCCACTTGCCAAGCTAGAGTCCCATGAGCAGCTGTGTCAGCCCACAGGAAAGGGCATCTTTTTTCAGTGGGGCTGCCCAGAAGGAACACCTTTATCTTATCCCGTCCAAAGTGCCCTGAGTGCTTTCAGCCTGGTGTCTGGACCACAGTAAGAGAGAGAAAGAGAGAGACCAGGTAAAGCTGGAAAGGCAGCCAGACTTGAAGCCCCCTTCTGTGGGCCTTTATCCAAAGGACAATGAGAAGCTAATGGGTTTTAAGTGTGTATGTGTGTGATGAACAGATTTGCATTTTGAAAAGATCACTCTAGTTGCAGCATGGAAAACTGATTAGAGGGGCATCAGAGTGGAAGAGGGGTTTGGTTTTGGGCAGAAGATCATGAGTTTGGTCTTGAACTATTGAGTGTGATGTGCTTTGCAAGCACCCTAGTGGAGCCATCAGGTAGGCAGAAAGCTCAGAGAAATTGCATGTATAAAACTTAGTTTGCCGTTGTCATAATATCCAGGCATTGGCCACAGGGCATGCAGCAACTTAATCTATGGGTCAACAGGGAAAGAAAGAGAAAGAAACTAACTCCAGGCAGGGTAGGGAGTAGTGGAGTCTGCGTCCGTGGTAACGCAGGCTCTTAAGCTCAGCACAGGGAGACTCCAGGCAAAGTGATGGTCATGCTAAGGTTAGCGTCGACACAGTTCATCTCCTGGTACAGGTGGCGGCGGCACTGTGGACACTTTGGCGATGATCCAGGCCAAGAAGTATTGCTCGGTTGGGTACTGACATAGAGTTCAGTTTATCTGGAAAAAGGACTGGCACAAGATGGATAAATTGGAAGGTTCTAGAACAGAGATTTAGAGGCAAGGTGACAGTTCCAGAAGAGGTTGTTGTTGTTTAGTCATTAAGTCGTGACTGACTCTTTTGCGACCCCATGGACTGTAACCTGCCAGGTTTCTCTGTCCATGGGATTTTTCCAGGAAAGAATACTGGAGTGGGTAGCCATTTCCTTCTCCAATCGTCCTTACCCAGGGATTGAACTTGTGCTTCCTGCATTGCAGATTCTTTACCATTGAGCCACCTGAGGATCAGAGTGTAAATTTAGAAGTGGACAGAATCCAGCCATGCTCGCTGGGAGGACAAGGTGAGCACTAGTGGGAAAGGTGAAGCTCATTGGACTTTAAAAGCCTCATGGGTTTAGCTCTGGGACCACTGGGTACCTGGCTTAATGAAACGAGATCAATTATCTCCTCTCAACTGCAGGTGGAGTTGGTTCCCTAATAAACAACTGGGCTTGGTCGGGACAGGGTTAGGGACACGGCAGGTCTAAGTCTGCCAGCTGAAAATTTTCAGTATCTTTAGGTAGGCAGGGCTGGAGATGGCAGAAGCTCACAGGGATAAGATCAGAAGCTTTGTGAATATAAACCTATAAATTATGAGAAACACGGTTTCCTCTCTCTGTGGGGTTAGTTGCCAGGTGTTCTAGTGGCCTTATCAATTCTGTGCGGAGGAGCAATTCCTTACTAGCCTGGGATAAATGTTGCACAGGTTAAAAAAAACTTGGGGTCAACTAGTCCAGAAAAGAGAAGGCCAGGAAGTAGAATCTCCTTCTCAGCTGGCAAGACTTAAACTAAACATATTCTTATTAATAATAATGTCAGGCACTCTTCTAAACAATTTATGTGGATCGACTAATTTAATTAACTCAATAACCTCACAACACCTCTGGGAGGTCGGCTATCACTCACCACACTTTACAGATAAGGAAACTGCCACACAGCTGAGAGGTTACGCTTCCTGCCCAAGGTCTCATAACTAGTAAGTGTTCTGACCAAGAGTCAATTCCAGATAGTCTATTCCAGACCTTCATGCTTAATGTCTACATCATATTGAACATGATGAGAAAATCACTGCGTCCTCAAGGGCTGTTTCATAGAAATGGCTTTAAAAAATGCTTGACATTCTGGAGCCTAGAATTCAGTGGGATCATTCCTGACTTCCTTTCTTCCTAGGAAGCCATGTAGACCAGGTAAGGGATAGCTGAAGATGGAGGGCAGCTGGAATAATTATTCTGATGTCTAAGAAGTGAGTTTCTGAGGGGATCTAAACTGGAGAAGGGTGGCAGAGTAGGGGGTGAGCATGGCCATGAAATTAGGGCTCCCAAAAGGAAAGATAAAAGCATCTGAATGCAGAGTTCCAAAGAACAGCAAGGAGAGATAAGAAAGCCTTCCTTAGTGATCAATGCAAAGAAATAGAGGAAAACAACAGAATGGGAAAGACTAGAGATCTCTTCAAGAAAATTAGAGATATCAAGGGAACATTTCATGCAAAGATGGGCTTGATAAAGGACAGAAATGGTATGGACCTAACAGAAGCAGAAGATATTAAGAAGAGGTGGCAAGAATACACAGAAGAACTGTACAAAAAAGATCTTCACAACCCAGATAATCACGATGGTGTGATCACTCACCTAGAGCCAGACATCCTGGAATGTGATGTCAAGTGGGCCTTAGAAAGCATCACTACAAACAAAGCTAGTGGAGGTGATGGAATTCCAGTTGAGCTATTTCAAATCCTGAAAGATGATGCTGTGAAAGGGCTGCACTCAATATGCCAGCAAATTTGGAAAACTCAGCAGTGGCCACA
>NW_011495071.1:5094302-5094469 GCF_000754665.1 Bison bison bison
GGCATCTGGTCCCATCACTTCATAGGAAATAGATGGGGAAACAGTGGAAACAATGTCAGACTTTATTTCTTGGGGCTCCAAAATCACTGCAGATGGTGACTGCAGCCATGAAATTAAAAGATGCTTACTCCTTGGAAGAAAAATTTGACCAACCTAGATAGCATATT
>NW_011495071.1:5094569-5098075 GCF_000754665.1 Bison bison bison
CCATTCTGAAGGAGATCAGCCCTGGGATTTCTTTGGAGGGAATGATGCTGAAGCTGAAACTGCAGTACTTTGGCCACCTCATCCGAAGAGTTGACTGATTGGAAAAGACTCTGATGCTGGGAGGGATTGGGGGCAGGAGGAGAAGGGGAGGAGAGAGGATGAGATGGCTGGATGGCATCAATGACTCGATGGACGTTGGTTTGAGTGAACTCCGGGAGTTGGTGATGGACAGGGAGGCCTGGCGTGCTGCGATTCATGGGGTCGCAAAGAGTCGGACACGACTGAGTGACTGATCTGAACTGAACTGAGCTGTTGAGGAACTGAGTCTTTTGTTTGTGAGGGCTTTTGCTCAGGTGGTATTTCTTTTTATTTTGAATTTTCTCCCTTGTTAGAAGGCTGGAATGGGAGGTGTATTGAAAGCACCTGGCTAGACCCAACCCTCATTTTCCTTACGAAATATACTTGCCCATGAAACATCATGTTTCAAAGGACAGATGAGATCTGCCTGGCTACTGTGAAGCCCTTTAGTGAAGCCAAGAGCAAGAAGTCCAGAACAGAAAACAAGACTATGGTCACTCGCTGAAAATCTTAATCGAGTTGGAAATCTCAGACTGTGATGGGAACCTGGATGATCATTCTCTTCCAAACTCCCATTTCCATTTGTCCTTCATCCTCTCTCTATTTTAGATGATAGACTCCATCAAAGATGGGGAATGATGAGCTGGGATTACATATCATTTGGGATACAGCTGAAGAGTTTGATGCTGCCAATTTAATTTCTACTGCCAATAAAAAATCAAAGGAAATCCCTTGGGATAGGAAGGGATTCATTCGTCCCTTACATGAACAAAACACTGTGGAGAAAGTGAAGAAAAGAACTCTGAGAAGGTCCACTCTGGAGGGGCCCCATAGGTAGCACTGGAAACATTTCTCTGAGCATCTCCCTTTTGTCCCCGTCAGGCCCAACACACAGTGCTCCATTTGGGCTCAAGAAAGAAACAAAGAGCATTCTACTTCCTCTTCTTCTAAGTCCTTTATGAAAGAAAAGCTTTGCATTTTTTAAAAGGACCGATTCTAAAACTGAAAGACGCTAAAAGGGAAATGAAGAAAATACAAAGACGCACAGGGGATGAGATGGCTGGATGGTATCATCAACTCAATGAACATGAGTTTGAGCAAACTCCGGGAAATGGTGGAGGACAGGGAGGCCTGGAGTGCTGCAGTCCATGGGGTTGCAGAGTCGAACATGACTGAGCGCCTGAACGAGAACCACGACAATGCACAGTGTATGCAGGCTTCCCGGATGGCCCAGCAGGTGAAGAATTTGCCTGCAGTGCAGGAGACACAGGAGATGCAGGTTCAATCCTGGGTCAGGATGATCCCCTACAGGAGGAAAATGGCAACCCACTCTAGTATTCTTGCCTGAAAAATCCCATGGACAGAGGAGTCTGGCAGGCTACAGTCCATAGGGTTGCAAAGAGTTGGACATGACTGAGTGACTGGTGTACCCAGGAAGGCTTAAAATACAAGCATTTGTGCAATAAACCATACTTGTTATTACACAGCAATGTCCAGCTTCACTCCATACCCAATTCTAGGAGTCCCTCTTTTCGGTACTAGAGCCATTTCCCCTCCTGTTCTGGGATGATGTTCTAGTTAGGTCAGTGTCTGGAGGGCTCTTATAACTAAAAGTGGGAAAGTGAGCTGCCAGCCCTTCTCCAAGGAATAGGGCACCCCTTAACTTCCTCTAGGACCCCACTTACATGGAGCAGATGTGAACAGTCTGGACACACCATCTGCTAACCACAGCGAAAGGCCAAAGCGCTCCTTTTTTTTCCTAGGGACCCTCCACAAATTCCAGCCAAGTATCCACAGCACTGTAGACCATAGCAGTGTAAACCACACATGAGGAAGTTCCAGCTCACGCCAGTAGTTCTGTTTATTTCAGCACCTCCTTTTCTGCAGGCATCAGGTACACTGCAGACAGGGAAACTGGGTTTCAGAAATAGCACCTGTCAGAGAGTGGCAGGCACCGCCTCCCACCCCCGTCACCACCAAATGGTCTTAATTAACTTTGGACACTTCCTCACCTCACACTTTATTTCTGAATGTTATTGAAAGTTGTCAGAACTTGTCTCACTCTTTTCTTTTATTATTAATGTGTAAATACAATGCCTCAGGAGTGTTACTAAAACACAGAATCTAATCCCAGGAGATTAATTTATGAACGCAGCATAGGGTGAAGTTGCATCCTGGTGACTGCAAATTGATGTTGGTAAGAGCCACAAGCATTGGCCTCTCTAAACCCACAGGGATCCAGAGGGCCAAGGTGGCTGGAGGGAAGCAGGGACAAGGGGAGGGCTGGGCTCTGCTGATTTTTGAGACAGCCCGAGGACACATGACCTTAGTTTACTCCTGTCAGGGAAGAGTAAGGCCATCTTTCTCTCTCTATGGGACAATGCCCCCCTTGCAAGTCCGTGCATCTATTAGCCAAGTCCATGGGCATTTATTGAGTGCTTACGCTACATCAGGGAAGTGCTTAAGCTTCCCTGATGGCTCAGAGAGTGAAGCGTCTGCCTGCAAGGCAGTAGACCTGGGATCGGTCCCTGGGTTGGGAAGATCCCCTGGAGAAGGAAATGGCAACCCACTCCGGTACTCTTGCCTGGAAATCCCATAGATGGAGAAACTTGATGCGGGCTACAGTCCATGGGGTTGCAAAGAGACCTCCACTACTGAGCGACTTCACTTTCACTTTACCATACATCAATCTAAGCTCAGCTTCATGGGAATCAAAACAAGCAAAGCGGTAGTTATTGCTTGTGAGGACCTTACTTTTCCCTGGGGGAGTCACACACAGGCACTTGAAACTCCTGGAGAACAAAGCTAGAATATGCTTGTAGCAGCATGGCCTCCCGTGCAGCAGATCATCAATGCATAGGTTAGGGGAGCATCCCTGCAGACTGCAGTGACCAGGTAAGTCCTCCAGGTGGGGGAGTTGCTGGGGTGGGGTGGACCAGCTGCGAGCATAAGGTAGTGTCCTTAAAGATGGGTGCTCTGGGGCCTTCCTCAAGAGCTGGGAGACCTGGGTAATATTGCAGTGATGCCTTTATTTCTTCAGAGCAGCTGAGGCCAGGCAATCTGGTGGGAAGGTGGAAAGAGGCCTTTAGGTAGAAGCTGTGCTTAACACAAGCTTGAGAAAGCATCTGTCTGTCCTTGTCAAGAACCGTGTCGGACATCACTGATCTGCACCCCCTGGGAACTCTGAGCACGGGGACGCCAGCCTTCGGAATTTGGGGCACAAAGAGGCCATAGCTGCCCATAGGCAAGGGGAGGAGCAGGACGGAGGGGGTCCAACAGGGTGAGCGAGCTGGGAGCCGGGGAGAGAGGAGAGTGGCCTTCCCTTCTGGGCTGCCGATAATCGGCTGTCTTTTCAGCGACGGGGAGCAGATGCCGGACTGGACGGCGGAGGTTAGCTCCTGTCCCCTCCCGAGGATGCCGAGGGACCT
>NW_011495071.1:5098398-5099297 GCF_000754665.1 Bison bison bison
GACAGGTCCCCGGGACCTGCCCAAGCAGCGGCCGGTGATTAGAAGCGCCGGCGGAGCCGCCTGCCGGTTCGAGAGGAACAGCCTCGCCGCGGCTGCTCGCCCTGTTCGCGCCGGCGCCCTTTTCTCCCCTTTCCCTCTGCGGCGCTTCTCTCCCTCCCTCGGGGAGGTCCTCGGGGACAGCGGCGCGCGGGCAGCCCCTCCTCGCTACCCACACGCCCCCTTACCACCTTTGTTGCCCACACCCGCTCCCAGGGCTCCTCCGGGCCTTTGCGGAGATGTGCGGGTGGGGGTGGGGGTCCTCACAAGGGACCCACCAGGGAAGGGCTGGCGTGGCGGTGGGTGTCGAGGGATGGGGGCCGCCCGGCCTGGCAAAGGAGACCCCCCTTCCTTTTAGAAATCGAGCACCCAGGGAAACCAGAGCTTGGTCCTGTGCTTGAGCAAATGGTACATTTCAGTCTCACTTTCCATCCCTGCCCTGGGGGCCCTTGGGGTGTGTGTGTGTGTGTGTGTGTGTGTGGTGTGGTGTGTGTGTGTGGTCTCTCAAATGGGATGGGAACTGCTCAGATTCCATGCTCCCTGTGTTCCCAAGCAGGTAGAGACAGACTCCAGTATTTTTGCCTGGAGAATCCTATGGACAGAGGAGCCTGGTGGGCTACCCTCCATAGGGTCACAAAGATCGTTCTCAACTGAAGCCACTTAGCATCCACGCACAGGGCCTCAGGGCTTAGGAGAAAGGGTAGACCGTGTCTTGTCTCTCCTCTCCTCTCACCACTGGGCACCCTACTTCACGGCACCCCCACCATGCATAGAATCTATAGCCCAAATTAATGGCTGGACAAAGGGCTGACTGAGCCTGGCCCCCCAGCCCTTTACCCTGGGGCTGGTGAGAGTGGCAGGAG
>NW_011495071.1:5099397-5114603 GCF_000754665.1 Bison bison bison
GCTCTGCACATGGTAGGCGCTGAGGAAACATGCAAGGGGTCAGCCCCACAGACTAGGCGGAGTCCGGGGTCCGGTGGCTGCTGGGGAACTGAGATTCAGAGCAGCAAACCAGCACGGTTAGCCGGGAGACAGAGGTGGTGGCCTCCGCAGCTCAGTCCCATTAGCTGGGCTGGTGGGAGGCGGCTGGCGCGTTTGAGGGCTCAGACAAGCCCAGTGATTGAAGGGCCGGTCTTTGGAGCTGCTGCCAGACTAATCTCAGGCCGGCAGCCCGTGCTTTTCCTTTAGTTTCAGCCCACTCGCTGGCTCTGCCCTGCAGAGGAGGCCCCCACCTCCTCCTGGGGCTGCGGATTAACCCCTAAAAACTGAGTTTTGTTTGCAGAGCTTTCTCCAAAGCCGAGGGAGCCTCTGGAGCCTCCTGTTTTTGCTCCTTGTTGACTAGGGGGATCCGTGAGGTCAGATGCTGCTGGCAGTGGCTCAGTCCCTGGCCCTGGACACACACTCAGTCTGGGAGTCTGCCAGGAAGCCTTTCTCACACGGCCAGCCTGTCGTCCTGCCTTCCCCAGCCCCGCAGGGCGCAGTCACCCAGGCCTTCTCCTGAGGTGCGTCAGGCCTTAACTGGGCTTGGTGGGTACCAGCATCTCCATCTTACCGGCAGGGGCACTGCTGTGCTCAGATGTCTGCCCACAGGCCCAGGATCCAGTTCACTGGGGAACAAACACCCTTCCCTTGATTGTTACTAAAGTGCCCGATTCATACCACTGGGATTCTGCTCAGTTTCCCTCTCAGCTCTCCTGCCCCAGGGCTTCAGTCTCACCCGACAGGTGCTAGGACTGACCTCCTCTCTGACCCTTTACCACCCCCATCCCAAGGAGCTGAGCCTGTTCCTCTCGCCTTCTTGACGCCACTGGGGTCCTGTTCTGACCAGGATGACCATCTGAAGCCTTAGCCGTGTTATCCATCTGCCTTTGAGGGTATCTACTGTCAGCTCCTCACTAATTAGGCCTCCCCCTTCCCCATGAATACCAACCTGATCACGAATCAAGTCACATCGCCCCTACCTCACCTCCTTTCCCATTAGCTCAGTTTACATCCTATAGCCTGTTGGGCTCCTTGTATCCTCTCTGTGTCTGCCTGTTCTGTTCCTGTGGTTTGTGTGTTCCTCCAGCTCTGTAAGCCCTCACCTGGACGGGTACCTGCCTTTTCTGTAGCTCTGACCATGAAGCTTTTCTTGAGAATCTGGGGGTGATGGTGAGTGAGATCTGGGGTAGCTACACCACTTACCAGGGCAGTTTCTTTGTGCCAGATGCTGTTCCAGGTACCAAGGATTGAGAAAATGGAAAGATAAGGTCCTGTTTGCTCCCAGAGATTTTTCTTTTTAGTGGGGAATCTGGAAAACCATATGAGCTACAATATGAGAGAAACTGTAGTAGAAGCACATTCTAGCAGAAGAGGGGGCTTCAGGGAACATTTTGCCTTGAGTTCATTGGGCCGCTAGTCTCTATGTGTCTCCCCCCTGCACAGATGTAATGATCAGGGGAGGAAAAAGAAGAGAAGTGAGCCAGACACTGGGAGCCAGTGTGGGTCTGGAATCATCTCCTATGCGAGAGGATGTCCCCTTATGCTCCTGGTGCTGTGAGGGGTATGGAGGTGAATAAGACCTAATCCTTAATCTCGAGAGGCTCTGTTACAATGGAGCAGATAGACACTTGGAGTAAGTAACTCTAATAGAAGGCAGATGGAGAAAAGTGCCATGAAGGGTGTAATCAATATATTACAATATATTACAATATATGGAGAAGGAGATTCTTTGCTGAATAATTTTTTTTCAGGGGGAGGGGGAGAACTTCATGGAGCTTTCCTTTAGTACACATTGCTATCAAATAATCCTTCTCTTGCACCCAGAGGAGGATGGAAAATTATTATTTGCAGTGAATAGCTCTATATTTGAACCCCTCATGGGCTCCCTGCCTGCTGCTTCTTCTCTTTTTTTTGTTTTGTTTTTGGTAATGATATAAATTTCCTTTGGGAAAACATCTTTTATGCAACTGTCAGTGCTTTGACATAGGTAGAGCTCCCTCCCACCCCCACTCTTCCCCTCCAGGTAGAGTTTACCAGTGATCACATTCCAAGTCCAAGGGCATGGTGATTGGCTCAGGAATGACTCAATTCACATGACGTGTATCCAGCTCAGGACTTAGGTGAGTCATTAAGGGGAAGAACAGCTCCTTCTCTGTTGGGCTTGGGATCCTGAGGGTGCCATTCTGAAGCAGCTGCTGCCATCTTGCTGCCACCAGGTCTTGTATGACATGGAACTAGGACAGAGGAATGGAATGTTGAGGGAGAAACTGTCCTGGGGACAGTCCCCAAGTCCCCCTCTATGTGTCTGAAGCCAGGCTCAGCTCTATGCTTGTCAGTTACACCATCCAATACATTCCCTCTTTGTTTAGGCACTTTGGTTGGAGATTTGATCCCTTGTAACATGTAGCCAAAATGAAATTAAAAGACTCTTACTCCTTGGAAGGAACATTATGACCAACCTAGAGAGCATATTAAAAAGCAGAAACATTACTTTGTCAACAAAGGTCCGTCTAGTCAAGGCTATAGTTTTTCCAGTAGTCATGTATGGATGTGAGAGTTGGGCTATAAAGAAAGCTGAGTGCAGAAGAATTGATGCTTTTGAACTGTGGCGCTGGAGAAGACTCTTGAGAGTCCCTTGGACTGCAAGGAGATCCAACCAGTCCATCCTAAAGAAAATCAGTCCTGGGTGTTCATTGGAAGGTCTGATGTTGAAGCTGAAACTCCAATATATTGGCCACCTGATGCAAAGAGCTGACTCATTTGAAAAGACCCTGATGTTGTGAAAGATTGAAGGCAGGAGGAGAAGGGGCCGACAGAGGATGAGATGGTTGGATGGCATCACTGACTCAATGGACATGAGTTTGGGTAAACTCTGGGAGTTGGTGATGGACAGGGAGGCCTGGCGTGCTGCGGTTCATGGGGTCACAAAGAGTCGGACATGACTGAGCGACTGAACTGAACTGAACTGAGCTCTGTGCTCACTATTTTTAATTACAGCCTCTATTTTGATAGGTGGCAGTTACTGTTTCCATCTTTCCGGTGGAGAATCTGAGGCTCGAGAGGTCAGGACTCCAGGAGTTGGGAAGGCGGGCAAAGATTTAAGAAGCTCAGGCAGGGTCTGAAAGGCTCCTTACCTTCAGGGGAAAAAAATACTAAGTCTCAGTAAAAAAGAGAAAGTTCAATCAAGTGACAAGTTCCTCTTCTAAAATCTCACCCCTTCCTTCCTGCAGTTCTTGGCATGGCTTTTGGGCCTGTCAGTGCATGGCAATAGACATGATTCATTTTGTGGGTAGATATACAAATTCTGTGGGCCAGTGGATGTGTGGCTCTGTTTGCAAAGCTGTAGTTATTTCTGCAAGAGGTCAGCATAAGGAGACACAAGGTCATTCAAACAGGATGAGGGGTAGGTGCATAAAGAGGGAGAGATGCTTGGAGTAATCCTGCCAGCCCTGGGAACCTACTGCAGGCTTGGCTGACAGCGGGCGAGCTTTCTAATTCTGCTCTCAACCTGCCCTGGCCATGCCAGGGGATGCTCTGGGCAGGGGAGGGTTAATGACCAACCTCCTTCAGAAAAGAAAAAAGCTCGGGTAACAAAACCCAACAGCATGGAGGGAAGAGACACAAGTTACCAGCCACAGAAGCTTAAAAAGGAACCCACCCACAGCTCCCGCTACAAATGCTTTTAGCCGCACGTTAAATCTTCTCTCTAATGGCACCCCCTGTTAAACGAGATATGTCACCCGACCTGAGGAGGCTGACTTGAAAGGCAAATAGTTGGAAGTGATTCCACACGTTATTAGTGAGAGCTATTCTCACATTTCCGGCAAAAATAATGGAGCCGAGGTCTGAAGGGATGACTAATACCTCCCCATTACTGACCCGAGGCCTGGCATTACATTGTAATCCTGGCCACTCAGTGACCCTTCAAGCCTCTTTTTTTGGTGCTTGTCCTCTGAGTTCTTTCTGCTGGTGGCCGTGGTCATGTTAACCTGGGCTCCAGCCTGTTGAAATGAAAAGGCTCCCCATCACATCTCCTTGGGGGCAGGGGAGGAAGCAGGGGGCCACTCAGAGAAGAAGTGACCTGTCTTGAGATTTGGATTTGTCCTCCGCTTCAAGAAAGGGCTGTGTCCAACCTGTCCCAGACATGCAGGAATCTGTTCTGATCCTAATTTCATCCAGGATTCTATCATCTTCTTTAATAGCTTTTATGGGTGTTTTGCAGGCCTTCCTGTCAGGAAATTCTTTGGGTTTAATCGTAAAGCTCTCCTGTTAAAATGTTAGCCTATGTCTCCTCCCACCCTGCCCCCCTTCAATAGAATAGGAGAATATTAGATTTAAAGACCTGAGAGAGGGAATTTAACAAGAGCCAACATTTATAGAGGGCTAGTTATGTGCCTGGCCAGCTTCCCTTGTGAATCAGCTGGTAAAGAATCCGCCTGGAGTACAGGAGACCTGGGTTCCATCCCTGGGTTGGGAAGATCCCCTGGAGAAGGAAAAGGCTACTCACTCCAGTACTCTGGCCTGGAGGATTCCATGGACCATATAGTCCATGGGGTCGCAAAGAGTCAGACACGACTGAGCGACTAAGCACACGCGTGTGCCTGTCACTGTGTTGAATGCTTTGATACGCAGCAGCTTAGGCCATGGCGGCTGGTTGGTGGTGTTGTATCTGTCTAATGGATATTTTTTACCCCTTGTTTCCCTTGATGGCTTGGCGATAGTCCACCCCCTCGATCAGTCTCTCTAGTTGAAGCACACACGGCCCCCATTCCCTGTGATGCTGTGTTCACTTGGATTCTTTCTCCTGCTTAGGGACTTCGCCATCTCTTCTTTGTGCTCATCCTTCCCTGCCATCCCTGCTCCTCAAGACTTGGCCCTGGTTTCTTCTGATTCTGTACTCTATCCAAAGTGGACTCCCCGTGGGATTGGCCTCAGTCATCATCTCTGTGCACTGGCTCCCTCATGGGCCTCCAATCCAGACTTCTGTGTCCTCCCCGCAGCTGTCTTTCCAATGGTGTACGTGGAACTTCCACTTTGCTATCTCAAAGCTGCCTCTAACTCAACATTTTCAAAATTGGAACCCATGTCTTCAGTCTTGGCCTCTCCCACTGCTCTCTTTCTGCACGTACAGAAAAGCTGGGATTCTGTCCATACAAGCTGGGAAGCTGGGGCACTCCTCCCCCTCTGAAACCCTCATCCAGTTGATCACCATGTCCTTGCTGATTTGACTTCCACATTATTTCTTTGTTTTCCTTTGCCCTCGGCCACCACCTCTGGTGATGTAACCGCTGGTTTCAACTTCTGCACTCACCTCACACAGGCTGACCCTCCAGTTTGTTCTCCATCCTGTGGTCCAAGAGCAATTTTCAAAGTTCCACTTTGGCCATGCTGTCCTTCTAGGTTGAAATCTTGCATTGGTTTCCCATTGCTCCTAAAATGTAGATCGTAATCCTTACCAAGGCTGTGCACAAGCTGGTTAGACTAGTTCCTTGGTCTTATCATGCACTATTCTCCCCTCACCTCTCAAGCCCCAGCATATGCTCTTCCCTCAGTTCCTTAATCCAGTCTTCCTCTCGCCCCAGGATTTTTGCACAGGCTGTTCTCCTGTTTGCCAAGCTAACCTTCTACTCCAGCTCTTGATCTGCATCAAATTTCCATGATCTCTCAGATCAAATGAGGTCTGTGCCATGCAGCTAGCTTTCCCCCAGTGCGTAGAACCGCTCTGGCCCCTGTATTCCACTCTGCACCATTTGTTGGGTGACCTACCCCTTCATCATGCACTCAACCATCAGCTGTGAGGGTCACACCTCAGGTCCTCTCATGATGCCCTAATTTTCCTGGCTAGAATCGGGGAAGAGGCTACCCTCTCAGTGATCAGGTGAAAGCTCAGGCAAGTTCGGCGTTTTCAGTCCCTATTTTGCCCTTAGGGTGTGGGTCTCTCTACAATTTTCCCTGCTGCCTGAATTTGAGTCTTGTGATCTGTCCTGGCTGTTCCCAACCAGTGCTTCTAGCACTTTGGTGCAGATGTTCAGGTCCGTCCTATTGGAGTAAGAAAGGCTCGGAGGCTCGCCCTGTCTGGGGCGCCACACACACTCCCCCCACTCTTCTGTGCCAGCCACCAGGACCCTTTGTCACCCTGGATCTGCTGGCTGGGGGGGTCCTCCAAGGACTATGCTGGCAGCCAAATTCTCCTTTTTGGCAAATTCTGGACTCCTTTTGCAGAATCTAAGTTGATTTATTTGTTCTCTTTAGAGCATTTACTTTCTTATATATAAATATTAGGCTGTGGGGTTGGAACTCACGCTCTGCAGACAAGAGTGGTGACAGCCGGGACAGTAGGTTTATTTTTAAATAAAAATTGGGAAGTTACAAGGCTCCTGAGGTTTTCTGCCTTTTTATTTTTCATTCAAAAGAAAAAAAAAAAAAAGGCAGGGGAGGAGAAAAGGATGAGGGTGGAGGTGGGGAAACATGGCCTGCATCTCTGCTTCCATTCTTCAAGGCTTCCTGTTTTCATCTCTTTCTCCTGCCTCTGTTCCCTGGCATTTGGCGTCTCCATAAAGAAAGGGAAGGAGTGATTACTTCTGAGAAGGGAGTGGGGGATCTGTTCAAGCTGAGCATTAGGCATGCAGCCCCTGAGCAAGTCGCATGCATGGTAAAATATTACCTTAATAACACACTCGCAGAGAGCTATGTGTAAATGGTAACAGCTGCTTTTGTGATGACCGTGTTATAAATGATTGCAGCCCTGGTCATTAATAATGCATTTGAACAATAACAACTTGATTCCGAGGAGGAAGTACAGCCTTTCATTTTTCCCTGGCATGCGAATTCACTCTTGCTCTTGTGCAAAGTAACCGGACCCAAGGATTGAAGGCCCACACTGGGGCTTCAGAACCAAGAGGTTTTCAGCCCATTCCTGGCTCCCAGCCGGGAAAACAGGGCTTCTGGACCCCACCCTACATTCTGCTACATCAACAGTGTTAACCCTGCAGCTGGCCTGCACCCTTTAAGCCTCTCTGCCTCCCCTTGGACCTCAAGCATGTGGAGCCTGCCACTCTGATGGTGGCTCCAGGATGGACCACCACCCTGCCCCCCCGCCCTGCCCCCGTGAGATATCAGAATCCTGGAAATTTCCCAGCAGGTGATGCTGATTACTCGAGGGTCTTTTTTTTTTTTTTTTTTAAACATGTCTGAGATTTCTGTTCTGCCTGAAAGACAGTCTAAACTCTCAGATATCATATTAGGAAACATTTTTACAGTCCAGCTCCAAAGTTGGTCACATCTCCTGCTACTCTTATTCCACACTATTCTAATCATTTCAAACTTCTCATAGTTTCAAAAACATCCCCTTCTTTTTAAGGCCTTTGTACCTTGGTGTTTGCTATTCCCTCTGTTCTATCTGTACAACTCCTACTCATCCTTCAAAACCCTGGCTAAAAATGCCCCTTTCTCTACCTTCCCAGGGCAGGGTTAGTTGTTCCATCCCCTGTGATCTTATCTATACTGTAGCATTTTGCGTAACTCTGGCATTAATCACACCACACACTATAATACTTTGTTTACTCAGAGATTTCCTCCCTGATCTTGGAGCTTATTAAGGGCAAGAAGTATGTGTTAGTATCTTTTATATCTCCATTCCCTACTGCAGTGCTCAGTAATCATTAAATATTCAATAAGTATTGAATGAAAAAAGGGACAACCATTCAATAAATATTTTTCTCTTTTCTTATGTTTGATGATATTTTGGGGCCCTGGATTGTGAGCTGGAATCAGACACTCTTATGAAGACTAGCTTATACCCGCTGAGGTGCCTGCATGAAGCATTGTGATCTTGAGTTGGGGCAGCCCAAAGGTGTTTAGCAGTTACTAGTATCTGTGGGAGTGTAGGCCATGGGCCCAGGCAACTTCCATGCTTCACAGGTGATAGTCTGACACTCTCTGCCCTTCTGAAGTCAAGACTTTCTCCTAAGTAAGGGAGAAGGAGAGATAAATTAGGTGTATGCTGCTGCTGCTACTGCTGGAGTATGGGCTTAAGCTTAACAAACTACTATACATAAAGTAGACAAGCAACAAGGAATTACTATACAGCACAGGGAACTATAGTCAATATCTTATAATAACTTATAAAGGAAAATAATCTGCAAAATATATATACAATGCAGGAGACACGGTTTTAACCCCTAGGTCAGGAAGATCCCCTGGAGGAAGAAAATGACAACCCATTCCAGTATTCTTGCCAGGGAAATCCCATGGACAGAGGAACCTGGTGGGCTACAGTCCAAAGGATCACAAATCATCAGAAATGACTGAGTGACTCAGCATGGCATATATATATATATATATATATGAATTGTTTCACTGTACACCTGAAACTAACACAGTATTGTAAATCAACTATACTTCAATTAAAAAAAAGTTTCTCCTATAACTGCTTTGCTCCCTCTCTTCACCTCTACTCTAGTACTTAAACTTCACACAGTTTATAACTATCCTGAGACGGACCTCAATGTACCAAAGTTACAGGCACACACATTCAATTCATTTGGCGTGCCTTCAATATGGGGCAGATTTCTATTATTGTTTCCGACTCTCCTTCTTGTTTACTCTTATTTTAACCTCCAATTCTAGCCCAGAGGCGTTTCTTTAGTTTTCTTGATCATTGGGAAGGTAAGGTCTTTTTTCCCTGGACCCTAAGTTCATTCCTCCACACAGCCTTCTGAACCCACCAGGAGTCCTTCTGTACTGGAGCCTCAGAACTACAGTGCATTAGGACCTCCCTTCTCTGGGTATAAAGACCCCACGGTTAGTTCTCTGTAACTGCCCCTGTTTTAACTACTTCTTCCTGCTCTAAAAGCTTTTCCTTGCCTTCTGCCTTTTATGACTACACTCTAAAACCACTCTCATTTCTTCCTGTTCTAAAACTTCATCATCCTTTCTGAATCCATGTTTTCTCTGCAAGTCCTAATTTTTTACAACTCTGACCTTAGAGCATCACTTACTCCATATGTTCTTTCTGGCCCTGCTTTCTATCAGAAGTGCCAATCCAAGGACTCATCGTTCAACCCAATTTCTCTTCTCATCTTAAAAACAAATAGTCAGAAAACATTTGCACATCCATAGATTCAGGAATTTATCTTATTTATTTATAACTTGTCTTCTTACCAAAGGATTTAAAACAGTTTGCAAAGATGCAAATGATATGGCAAGATAAAATAAACAAAAAATTGGTTTGAAAAAAGAAAAAGATGCTAAAGTAAAACAAGGTTAGGAGAAGGTGATGAAACAAATGTGAGGTTCCCTGTGGGATCATAAAGTCCCATCTATCTGTTGGTGGTGGCCATGGATTTTGTCACGGGTATCCCATGGTCAACACAAAATGAGATTAATTACAGAATTCGGTATCCAGGATACAAAAATGAATCTAAGTTTCTCATGAAAACTACAAACATTTAAGGTATCAATATTAGAGACAGATCTTTTTCTGAGTCTTGAGCTAGGTTCTCCTAATAAAGTAGGCTCTCCACAGTGATCTTAGACTAAACACTGATGAATGTTCTTTATGAAAACTCGTGCTATTAGAAAAGTTTAGTAAATTTCAACTTAGTAGCAATGTTGAGAGGATAGTCAAACACTGGACTGGTGTTTGAACATAGTGATCTTGGAGCTTCCCTTCCACTTGAGTTTCCAGGAGCGGTGATGTTTATGCAGCCAGGTAAGACGTGGTCCTTACCCTTGGGGAAATTACAGTCTCACAGGTCTGCTGCTGTCAGATCTGAATGCACAAGTCACTGGGGTACATGCTGAAAATGTGGGTTCTCTGGGCATGGTGCCAGAGCATGTTTTGGTTTTTTGCCATGCCACATGGCATGTGGGATCTTGGCTTCCCTGACCAGGGATCAAACCTGTATCCCCTGAACTGGAAGCACAGGGTCTTAACCACTAGACCCTCAGGGAAGTCCCCAGAGCCTGTATTTCTAGCAAGCCCCTTTGTGATTCTCATACAGATGCTTCAGGTAAGAACTCTGATGATGGGGAATCAGAACACAGGTCACTGATCCACAATGCAAAGCATCAAATCCAAATGCTAAAAACAGGATTCTAAAGGGTGGAGCAATCACTTCTGGCAGGTGTGTTAAGAGGAGATGGTGATCATGTTTGAACTGAGCTCTGAGACATGAATAAGAGCAGACACAGGACAAGTGGGGGGCATTTTCATGCAGAGGAAATGGAGTAGGCAAAAACTCAGAAGTGGAAAATTGCAATGCTTGTTTAAGGAAAAATAAATAGATCAGGTTGACTGGAGTATAACGTCTATGTAGAGGAAATAGTAGGGAATAAGTCCAGAAAGGTAGGTTGGGGACAAATTATGGAGGACTTTGAATGACAGACTGATGAATGGGAGCTGTACTTAGTGGCCAATGGGGAGCCATTGAAGGCTTTAGCGCCCCAGGATGATGTGATCAAAGTAGTACTTGAGGAAGATGAATTTGGTTATAGTGTTTGGAATGAATTAGAGAATGTGAAGATTGCACAGGGTTTGGTCTATAAAAGGCACCCTGTACTGTAAATGCTTGTTGAATAAAATGTTTGACTGCTGCTGCTAAGTCGCTTCAGTTGTGTTCGACTCTGAGCGACCCCATAGACGGCAGCCCACCAGGCTCCGCCATCCCTGGGATTCTCCAGGCAAGAATACTGGAGTGGGGTGCCATTTCCTTCTCCAAATGTTTGACTAGAGCAAAGAAAAGATTGTTGCAAAAGTCTAGGTACAAGGTGATAAAGACATTAAGGAACTAACAGTGAGAAATAAAGAGCCCGGGAAGAAGGTTGTGACATTCACAGAAGAAATTACAGACCAGGATGACCTGCTGTGCAGGGAGAAGGGAAGAAAAGAGTCTTTGTTGGCTGTCAAGTTTGGAACCTGAGTTACTGGGGGAGCTGTGGGTCCACTCCCTGTACCGAGAAATTCAGGGAAGGCTCTGGATGTGATAAAAGGTGACGAGTCTTTGAATTAGGAGTGGGAATTGGAGCTTTCAAGAGGGATCAGGGCTAGCGATTCTCGCCCAGGAGGAGTGGCTTCTGCAGAAACGTAGGCTGGAAGGGAGGATCTGGAGCAGTGCCTATACTTGAGTGTTGGGAGAAGAAAAACAGCCATCCTTGGAGACACGGGAATGGTCCTGGCACTATGGGGATTAGGTTAGCACAGAGTCTGGAATTCAAGGGAGAGGGGCATTTAAAGAAGGAAACACTAGGACTTCCCTGGTGGTCCAGAGGTTAAGACTCCCCATTCCCAATTCAGGGGGTCCAGGTTCGATCCCTGAACAGGAAACTAGATCCCATATGCCACAACTGAAGATCTCACACGTTGCAACTGAGATCAAAGATCCTGAGTGCCACAATGAAAAGTTCTTGTGTCACAATTAGAGATCCCACATGTTGCAACTAAGACCAAATAAATAAATAAATGTATGTGTGTGTGTTACTCACTCAGTCATGTCCGACTCTTTGTGACCCATGGACTGCAGCCCGCCAGGCTCCTCTGTCCATAGGGTTCTCCAGGCAAGAATACTGGAGTGGGTTACCATGACTTCTTCCAGGGGATCTGTCCGACTCAGGGATTGAACTTGGGTCTTCTACATTGCAGGCAGTTTCTTTACCATCTGAGCCACCAGGGAAATAAATAAATATTTTTTTAAAATAAATAAAATATTTTTAAAAATAAGAAAAGAAGCACTGAGAATTGTGCTTTAGGATTGTAGACAGGTGGGGACACATTGCAGCTGAGGTTGTGCTGTAGGATTAAGCAGTTAGATCGTCACTGTTGACCTTGGAGAGAGTAGTTTCAATGAGCAGTGGAGTGTTATTTCAGTTCCATTCATCAGGCCTCAAATTAGAGTAGGGGTTTTCAATCCTTATGCACCATTTTTGAAGATTTCTCTCCCACCCCCCTTTTTTTTTGCTCTAACTCTACCTGTTCCTTCCATGGTTGGCTCTTGGCTAGACTTACCCACTCCCTCTTCCAATTCCATAGGGCACAAGAGAGCCCTTGGGGCTACTGACCTTTGGTAAAACCTCAAGGAGCAAGAAATCCCATCACCCAAGTAATAAAAGCATATGCAGCCCAGATCAGTTTCTTCTAGGCCTGCTATCTGCTGTACTCTGTGGTCAGTTCAATGCCAACTTAAACAGCTTGTTTTATGTTTGACAGTCGGCTGTATGATTCTCTCTCACTATATTTATTAGGACTATTTGGATGCAAGTAACAAAACTCAGTTTGAATTATCTTATTTTAACAAAGGGAATTTACTGGCACATGTGTCTGAGAACTTCAGCTTCTACTGGATTAAGGAACTCAGACGGTGTCACCAGGATTCTTTTTCTCTATGTCTACACCCTACCTGTCTCTGCTTGGCTTTGTTATTTCCTGCTGCAGAGAGGTCTTTTTCAGGTGTCAGGGAAGGTTCCCATCTCTAGCTACACCCTCCTCCACAATACTTGGACTGGAAGAAATCCTAGGAAAGAACAGTGATTGGCCAGACATGGTCCGAGGCCTGTCCTTGAACCATCGCTATGCCCAAGGGCATGAGGAGCAGTAATTGGCTGGACCTGGATTGCACACCATGTCTGCTCTTTGGGGTTATCAGTAGCCCATTAGAATCACACAGCTGATGTGGCAAGGAAGCGGTTTCTCAAAAGGAGGAGGAGTGATGGTGGTAGGTGATAGTGCTGGGGGGTCAGTTCCAAACAACAGGCTGTCCAACGACACCCCAGCTACTGGGCTTACAGCTGTCCTGTCATCCTAGTGAGACTCTGCCTGTATTTCTCACATTCCCATCACTGCCCCAATTAGTGGGCTGAGAAGTAAAGATGAAACCGGATACTGCGGCTTCCCCTCTTCCTCCTCCTCCTCTCTGGGCTCACTTCGTGACAGCCATCACCTACCTGGGCAGGTGTCTCCTGATTTCCAGAGGCCCCAGGCTGGGGGTGGCAGGGGAGGCTTAGATCAGGGCGGTGATGGGCTGGCTGAGCCGTGTGGGAGCAACGGCAAAGCCAGCCCAGGCTGCTGAGGCAGGCAAGATGAAGGTGCCGTGAGGCAGATGCCCGAGGGCACGTTGCCCACTCGCTGCCTGAATCTGCAGGAGGACTTGGTGCTTTCTGAGGGCCTGCGCTGACGTGCTCCGTGACCTTAGGCTAGACACGTAATTGCTCAGGGCAGCTTCCCCTCACCCTCCATCTGGAAAGCAGAATAATGACACAACAGAGGGGGCAGGAGCTGCCCCTTTGCAGGTGGGAGTTATGCAGGCTCTGGCTTAGAGGTTGGTGCTCTGGGAAAATGGCTCTCCAGCCATGCTGCACCCCTGAGTGTGGGCCCCTTGGGTCTGCCCGCCCCCCACCCCCACACTGCCTGCTCAATAGAGAGCAGGTCTCTGAAGAGCTTTGGTTTGAGGTTCATTGATTTCAACCTCCTGAACTATTTGCTCTTGGAGCTGGGCTGGGAAATGGATGACCCTTTTCACACTAGGAGTTGGGAGTGGGCGTGTAGATTTCAAGGTGCTTTAAAAACATGTGCTTTCAGAGCCTGTGGTGTCTAGTGTCACAGAAACCTTAAGCAGTGGTGTGGGTTTAAGGGGTTGGTGGGGTTTTTATAATTGCTGTTCCCTCTGCTCCTCGCCTCTCCATGTTCAGCACCACGAACAGCTACATGAGGCCCCGGAACACAGACGCACCAGTGTGGCAGGGAGGTGGGTAACAGGTCAGGATACAGTCAAGCCGGGGAGGATTTCCCTGCCAATCAGGTATGCATCTGTTTTTACCCTCTGTCCTGTCAAGCCATGGAACATGATGCTCAAACTTCCATGCACTTTGCCAACCACCAAGAGTGGTACAAAGAAATGCATATTCCAGGACACCACCTCTGGAGGATATGAATCAGTGGGTCTGGTGAAGGGTGCTAGAAGCCTGCATTTTCAACAAACAGCTCAGGTGATCCTGATATTAATGGGACCAGATTCTGAGTGAGGGAAGAGGGTAGGTCTCTGGGTCTTCCATCTGTTTGATTGGAATAGCTTCACTTTTATCTACATTGTACATTGAGGCTCTGGACAAATGTACATTAGAACAAACAGTCTCATGATCTCGAAGTAACTTGAAAGCCACTGAGCAAAAGCTACCTAATCACCTTGGCAAATTTTGAGTCCAGGCTTCCTAGCCTTGCATTCCATGACCCTAACTCCCCTCAGGGAGGTTTTAGCCACAAGCAGATCAGAATCTCCCAAACATGCTTCCTACCTACATCCTTGCCCCACAGTCTTCTTTTTACAGGAAGTCTTCCAGGACTATACTAGAAAGCCAGGATCCCTGAGAGTTCTGGGAAGCACATCTGGAGGACAAGGGATGGAAGGGGTGCCCTCTCAGCACATCCTTCTAAAATGTTATCTTTTAGTGAAATTCACCAAGGTATCATCTTGACATGATGGAGGTCTAGAGGAAATGGTGAAAGTAAGAAACAGGGGGACTGGAAGTTAAATGGTGTAGAAAGACCCTCCCTTCCCCACACCCTGTCCCTGGGTCTCTCCTGGGGACCTCATGATGATTCCGGGCAGGGGGAGTCAGGTGTTTGTCCAATCAAACCGTCCAGGAGGGTAGAGCGGGTAGACGCCGCTTCCCTCTGCCCAGCTTTCACACCATGCCACTTCTCCCAGGCACAAGCCTGGGCTCTGCACACTGGCTTTCCCCCAGCAGCATGAACATTGGCTGGGCTGAGTACCGGTGAGTGAGGCTGGAGGGGCCCACCTGCCCCAGTGCTGGGAGAGCTGGGTCTCTGGATTCTGTGCCCCTTGGCTTGGGGAGGAAGCAAGGAATGGGAGCTGGGAGCATGGGTTCTCTCATCCTGAGAGCTGTCAGCCTGACCAGAGCAGGCATTCATTTTCAGAATAAATAATCAACTCAAAAAATGTACCAAATTCATTTTCAAATTGGCTTGTCAGATGCACGTTTGCCCAGGACGAGTTGGTTGAATAAAATGTATCTTGGGGAGCAAGGTGAGCCAGCCTGTCTCATTCCCTCAGGGACATCTTGTAAATAAGGGCCATTCTGGAGGCCGGAAGCAGAGAATTCCCCAGAACAGATTG
>NW_011495071.1:5114703-5124294 GCF_000754665.1 Bison bison bison
CTTTGTCTTAATGAACGTCAATATTTATTACCAAAGGCGTTGTGCTCCTTGGAGTGATAGAGCATTTCACCATTTCAGCTCTCGCCGGTTGCCTTCCCAGGTACCAAATGCTATGTAATTGCTGCTCATAAAGGCAGCAGACAATATTGCCAGAGAAACTCACTTCTGGCTGTAAATCTTCATCGTCAAAACCAGCAGAGCTTTGCTTGCCATTTGGACAGAGCGTCCCTGAGGGCAGGGCCCACCCCACCCAGGCTTTCCAGTTGTCCTGCTTCAGCAGGGGAACTCCCGAACCCCTCTGGGGAGAATGAGGTGCTCTTCCTGGGGTCAGAATGAGGACATTAGCCAGAAGGCTGGGAAGGCTGAGAGGTGATGGAAGTTCCAGCCCCCACCCCCACCCAGCATCGAAGGAGAGAGTGTCACTCGTCACATAGTTGGAAGGGCCTGGGAGGTTGTCCCGTCAACACTCTCCTCTGCAGTGAGGATGCTGAGGCTCAGAGAGAGGTGGTTTTTGTCAAGGTCACACAGCTCTCGGACCAGTGCCCTTCACATTCAGCCACGCTGTCTCCTGGGGATTAAACATGGAGTGCCAAAGGACTCCTTGGGCCAGTGGCTGCCTGCTGGGGTCCATGGCTCCCAGTTGGAGATTCTCCTTGACCCCTGGTAGGTCTGGGGCCCTCCTGTCAAGGGGCCTGGCTTCCTGGGTCCTTGTACGGGGGAACTGCTTCTCCTAGTTGGTATATGACTACGACCTGCTCTCACCTGCCCTGGAGAAACCTATGGAAACCAACTTCAAACTGTACCCCTCAGCCAAATTGTTGTTTTGAGCCACAGTCCCACATAGAGAATTTGTACCGGGAAGTAGATTAGCTTCAGCTTTTCCTCAGTGAATAATCCAGTTGTTTCCCGTAGGACCTTCGTCCTACTAAGGGTAGAGGCATATGCCTCTCCAAAATGGGGTTTGGAAGGGCCAAGGAGAGCCTGAAATGCATGAACCCGGGACACCGGGCCTGGCCAAGGTGCAGCTTCTGGTTCTGCTTCCTTTCCTCTTGCCAACTTGCTGAGGACAGAGAGGCCCTGGGGCAGAGACACAAAATGGGTTTTAGAGAGTGATGTCATGTGGTTCCCAGACACCAGATCGCTCTGCAGAAACTGCCTGGCTGCTGTTATGGGAGTTGTGTTGGAGAGAATTATAACTTTTGACAATGGACATCTCATCTTGCACAGATGCGTCCTTTATAGAATCTGCCAGCAAGATTACAGAGGCATCACAGTGTAATGGGAAGAGGAGTCAATAATTCTGGGGTTATTGATTGTAACCAGACCCATTCTTCTTTTTTAATTTATATTTTATCCACTTTTTTCAATCTGCTTTTTTTTTTTTTTAAACCCATACTCACAAAAGCACCTGCTGGATCAAATGCAGTTGATTACATTTTAAAAATGATAGGAGTCATTTGTTGCCCTTAGGAGAGTCTGGGACTTGGCAGTATGTAGCCGGAAGGGGAGGGAAATGCATGCAGGGACCTGCATTGCATTTGGGGGAGTAGAAAAGAAGGAGGAAAGCATGGTCGGGGAGGGCGCAGAGCAGAGCAGGGGACCCCTCCTAGGCCCCCACCACTATCAGCTGACCCCGAGCTCCCCAGGCCAAGATCTGACGAAGATGTCACCAGATGTTCGGATCTCCTGCAGCTTCAGGCCTCACTCGGGTTGAGTGCATCCCAGAGGATAAATGCTCATCTCAAAGGGTTTACTTCCTCCAGGACACTATTCATGACAAGGCAAGTGGAGATACTGGGTGAGTCAGGGCAGGAGGACTGTGCACACAAACATCCAAGCACATGCACTCACGTGTGTACTCTCATGGGCATCTTTTTAAAATTTTATTAGGATATAGTTGATTTACAATGTTGTATTAATTTCTGCTATACAGCAAAGTGACTCAGCTGTGTATATATAGTATATACTGTATATACACAAAATATATTATACATGTATGTATATATACCTTTTTTCATTAGTCTTTCTCATTATGGCTTATCACAGGATATTGAGTATATATTTATATTGATATTCCCTGTGCTATATAGCATGTGAAAGTGTTAGTCGTTTAGTCATGTTCCACTCTTTGAAACTCCACGAACTGTAGCCCACCAGGATCTTCTGTCCATGGAGTTCTCCAGGCAAGAATACTTGAGTGGGATGCCGTTCTTTTCTCCAAGGGATCTCCTCAACCCAGGGATTGAACCCGTGTCTCCTACATTGCGGGTGGATTATTTACCATCTGAGCCCCCAGGGGAAGCCCTGTGCCATATAGGAGGACCTTGTTGTTATCCATTCTATACATAGCAGTTTACTTCTCCAATCCCAAATTCCCAATCCTTCCCTCCCCTACCTTCACGTACATCTTCATTACAAAATATTTACGTATAGGACATGGCAGACAGTTTGATATTTGTGATTCTTGGGTTGGATTGTATGGGCGGAGCTTGTAAGCTCTTAAAAAATTGATTATGCCTTTTTGATGTCCCCAATACCCCTTTTGTCTCCAATCCTTTATGCGGTGTAGCATGATAAAGCCAGTGGGCATTTGCTGAATAATCTGTGGTGAGTTTCATGGTTACTTGAACATTTTCTTCTTGTAGAGAAGGGACCAGGGACTTTCCCACTCATCAAAATAAGCACATCATGACCTTGATTCAGTATGTCTATCACCCTCTGATTGCATTTTCATCGGCTTCTCTTCCAGTCAAGGAGAGCCCAGCCTAATCAGCAGAACGAGATCTGTGATCACGAGCTAGGCCACAGAAGGCCCAAGTTCAGAGACAGCTTAGAGATTGGCTCCTCCACATCTGTCATTGTCCAGAAGAGGAAATTGGGTCACAGAGAGATGAAAATGACCTGTCCAAAGGCCAACACCTGGTTTGGATTTGGGTTAAAATCAGGAGCATTTCAGTGTATTTGCCTCACATACAATCAGTCTCTTTTCTTCCTCTTACATCATTTTCTTCTGTGGGCAACAGCAGGGCCTGGTCACCAATGTCTCTCTCCATGTCTCCAAACTTGCTCACAGCTGAGTCTCTCCTGTTTGCTTCTAGATGGATTAGAAAACAGCAGGGGCTGGAGGAAAGTATAAGAGGCCCCAATGGAGCTAGATTTAGGGTCTTCATTGCCCACTGACTCATTTTGTGCAAACCTGGACCACTTCTTTTCTACACTGGGGCTCATACTGACATTCTGTGGGATGAGGTTTTGAGGTCAAGTAAAGAGAAAGGATGAAAGGTCTTCATGTCAGTTTGTTTTTTGGGGCAACAAAAATACTTCCACAAGAATTCTGGATTGTATTTCCACATGTAGAATGTGGGGGAGGTTTGGGAAAGGATGAGAAAGAAAGAGGGGTACATAGAATTTTTTTTCTCACTCTAATGCTTCATAATATGAAACCTATAAGAATGACCATGAACTGCTGGCTGACCTTGACCTTGACCTTTCATCTGTCCCTATCAACGGCCCCTACTGCCAACTGCTCTGGCTGTTAGACAGAAACCTGCACTGTCTTTTTTCTTTATCCTTGTTCTCTCTGAGATGATAACATTCATTTTAAGTTGAAAGGCCTGAGAATGAAACTAATCTCTTACACTTAATAGCTATGTGATCATGGGCAAGTCACTTAATTTCTCTAAATCTCAGTTATTTCATTTGTAAAGGAAAAGTAAAGATGCCTATTCTCCCTACCTTACTAAGGCATGGAGGACCAACACTGATTGAACGATAACATGGCTTGGGCTGGACTATACCCCATATAGCAAGAGAGTTATAAAATCAAGCTGTTTATTTTAGAGCAGTTTTAGATTTATAGAAAAAGATGGTTCAGGGAGATCTCACATAACCCACACCTGGTTACTTCTATTATTAACATCTTCTATTAGTACGGTGCATTTGTTACAATTAATGGCCCAATATTAACAAATTTTTATTATGAAGTTCACAGTTTATTTGAATTTCCCTAGCTTTTATCTGGAGAAGGAGATGGCAACCCACTCCAGTGTTCTTGCCTGGAGAATCCCAAGGATGGGGGAGCCTGGTGGGCTGCCGTCTATGGGGTCGCACAGAGCTGGACACAACTGAAGCGACTTAGCAGCAGCAGCAGCAGCAGGAGGGTTTCCCAGGTGGCTCAGTAGTAAAGAATCTGCCTGCAGATGCAGTAAGTACAGGACATGCAGTTTCGATTCCTGGGTTGGAAAGAGCTCCTGGAGAAGGAAATGGCAACCTATTCCAGTATTCTTGCCTGAAGAATCCCATGGACAGAGGAGCCTGGCAGGCTACAGCCTATGGTGTTGCAAAGAGTCAGACATGACTGAGTGACAGAGTGTGCATGCACGCAATGCTGTTTGGAGTTATACTTTGTCATTAAGAAAGGGACCTCCTCATTTAGAACCCTCCCCAGCCATGTCTGGGTCACACCAGCCCCTTCTTGTCCCTGGAATAAGACTCTTGATAGGGTTTTCTTTGAAATGCAAGAGGCTCTTTCCCTCTGGTCCACTGAGTCTGTCTTTCTGGTCACCTGGGCCTGACTCTAATGAGCTGTTAATAACATGACAATTACCTATGCAAATGAAGGAGCTGGACTGGGGCAGGAGGTACTGCAGTGACAGCCGGTTCCCTTCGAGTGCTAAGTAATAAATCATGTTGCTGTGGTTATTAACCGCCTTAACTAAAGTGTCCCAGGAGCTGACCCCCCCAAGGGCCCCTGGGTTCCTGGTTTATTTACATCAACAGCCTGTCTCCCAGGAGATGTTAAGCATGTGGGGGGTTAAACACCTCAGCTCTGTATGAAGGGAGCTATGTGGTGTCAGGAGAAGGCAGTGGCATCCCACTCCAGTACTCTTGCCTGGAAAATCCCATGGACCGAGGAGCCTGGTGGGCTGCAGTCCATGGGGTCGCTAAGAGTCAGACACGACTGAGCGACTTCACTTTGACTTTTCACTTTCATGCGTTGGAGAAGGACATGGCAACCCACTCCAGTGTTCTTGCCTGGAGAATCCCAGGGGTGGGGGAGCCTGGTGGGCTGCCGTCTATCGGGTTGCACAGAGTCGGACACGACTGAAGCGACTTAGCAACAGCAGCAGCAGTGGTGTCAGGAGCTACAAACAAATGAATCCAACTCTCCACTTGGGTACCGACTCCTGTGTGTTCTGAGACAGTTACTCAACTTCTCTGTGCCTCAGTTTCTCTTCAGGAAGCCTGTATATGGTGGCTCTTGTGAATTTGCTTCTTCCTTGCTGGGGAATGGTGATGCAGGTGTAGAGTCTGGACTGCCTCATTCTCAGTTAACCTGTTCCTGACTTGTGGGACGGGGTGATAGGTTGAGATTTGTGGCCCCAGGAAACGTTGGAGGGTATTGGAGTTGTGACAGACACAGGCGTGCTTGTGGGTGGCACGCTCACGGCCACACACAGCCTAGTCCTCCCTATTGTAAGAAGAGGTGGAGGGATCAAAAAACAAACAGAGACAGAGGGAGTTTATGGTTGGATGGGATATGGAGGAAAAGGCCTTCTTACAGTAATAAATACCCCAGTTGTTTGCTGTAGCAGCTATACCCTTTCCAAAATCAGGGTGAACATGAGGTGTAAAGGAGCCTTTAAATCTCCAAGACAAGTGACACGCTTTGTGCTTTTCCTCCCTTGTATTAAAGTGTCCTAAGTGTCAGGTGCCTGCAACTACCCAACCAGTTTTCTGTTTCCTCTACATCCAAATTGTCAGGGCATAAGGGAGGTGCACCTTAGGGTGGCTGTCTAACTGAGAATGGTTTTCACGACTTTGGTGCCAGACCTCAGAATAACAAGTGGCATTTGAGACTCTAATAAATCAGAACTCTCCTCTCTGAGTTCTGAAACAAGTGGAAAGGAATCAGGGATCAATATATTGGTTTTGTGGGTGGTAAAGTTGAATAGGAAAATAAAGTTTGGATCTGAGGCTTAATGAAGTTTGGAACATGAGTTTTCTTTCCTTCCCTCCTGGATTGAAATTTCCTAGTCATAGGTAGAAAATGGAGCGACGGCTGGCCTGCCCTGGTGAGCTTACTACGTGGAGGAGACAAGAAATCTTGTGACCTCTGTGTAGGAAGATGAGAAAAGGTGAGATGTGAGAGAATATGCATGTCAAGAAGGAGATCAAAACTTTACTCCCTATCCATCTCATTGGTTCCCAGTCCCTGTGCAGATATACACTAGGATGGCCTCATGATACCCACCCCTTCAGGCTTATGCTCTGTATAACCCTCTCCCCTTAAACGTGAGAAGGACCTGTGACTTGGCTCTGGTCAGTGGAACACGATGAAGGTGAAGGGATTTTGCAGAAGTAATTAAGGTTACAAATCAGTGGATTGGGAGTTAATCAGAAGGGAGTGGTCCTAACTTCAATAGGTAAAAGCTCTTAAAAGAGAGGCTAAGCTGTCCCCATGGAAGAAAAGCTATGGCAAACCTAGACAGTGTATTAGAAAGCAGAGACACCACTTTGCTGACACAGGTCTGTATAGTCAAAGCTATGGTTTTTCCAATAATCATGTATGGATGTGATAGTTGGACCATAAAGAAGGCTGAGCGCCAAAAAATTGATGCTTTTGAACTGTGTTGCTGGAGAAGACTCTTGAGAGTCCCTTGGACAGCAAGGAGATCAAACAAGTCAATCCTAAAGGAAATCAAGGCTGAGTATTCATTGGAAGGACTGATGCTGAATCTGAACTCCAATACTTTGGCCACCTGATGCAAAGAGCTGACTCATTGGGAAAGACCTTGATGTTGGCAAAGATTGAGGGCAGGAGGAAAAGAGAGTGACATAGGATGAGATGGTTGAGTGGCATCACCAACTCAATGAACATGAATTTGAGCAAACTCTGGGAGATAGTGAAGGACAGGGAAGCCTGGCAATGCTGTAGTCCATGGGGTCACAAAGAGTTAGACATGACTGAGTGACTGAACAACAACAATAAGCTGTCCCCTGGGAGAGAGATTTCCCTTGCTGGCTTGATTTCCCTTCCTTCACCACACTGAAGGAAGCTTACAGGGCAAAGTTGTGGGATGGCCTTAACGATATGTGGGCAACTGACGAACAGCAAAAATTCAGGGTCCCCTGTCCTACAGCCACAAAGACATAAATTCTGCCAACAACGTGAATGAGCTTGGAAGCTTGTTTGTCCCCACTTGAACATTCAGATGAAAACATAGCTCAGCTGACACTTTGCTGCCTATGAGATCACTAGCTGAGGACTCAGTGGAGCTGTGTCTCCTGACCAACAGAAACACGTGAATTAACACATGCACTTTGTTTGAGGTCACTAAGTCTCTGATTATTTGTTCTACAACAATAGAAACTAATAGTGCCTCCTTGGAGGGAAGTGAGAAGGGTCACAGTAAATGGTGGAGAATACAAGTTGATGTTTCTGTTATGGAAACAGTTCTTATTTAATGGACCCAAACTGCGTGGGAAGAGAGAAGATATTCTTCCTCTAGTTATACACAGGGATAACTAGTTATACGTAGGGATAGGTTGTTACTGACCTCAAGCCATTCTGATTCTTTTTGAATGGGATTTTTTGAAACAAAGAGAAACAGAATTTGATTGGAAATCAGAAACTAGCCATATTAATGTCTGCACCTTGCATAAGGTTCCATCAACTCACATAGTTGAGAATCCTGAGTTTTGATTGCCTAATTTTGCCTTCTGTTCAGTGAGATATCCCAACTATCTTTCTACTATATCTTCCATCCTGTCTTTTAAAGGAAAAAATTTAAATTAGCCAGAGCTGATTGTTCTCACTTGCAACCAAGAGAATTTTAATACCTGGTAGGACTTCCTGCTAGCCTAATTGCCCTAAATTAGTCCCATCAAAGTGCCCATCCACACAATTTCTCTTCTGGAATTAGAACTTCAGAATCTTCTCTGATCTCTTTGGTCCACTAATCCTCTGCCCTCCTACTGTCCTTGTTGCTGATGATCACACAGAGATCATTGCCTGCCTAGTCCTAAATTTTTGGCTGAAGGCTGTTTCCACTGGTAACCCCAAATCTGGCTTAAGTGAGAGGGACATCCAATCTTCTCTTGGCTTCTTCTTAACCATGGGGCTTAGCTTTTCCTAATTCCCATCAGCCCAACTGAGGTCAGACTATGACTTTTAATAAGCATTAATTAAAGCACTCAGTATAATAGCAGTTCATTGCTTCTAGCATTGGTTGTCCTCAGAATCCATGAGCATGAACCCAAATTCATAGCACTATTCTCGGCTAGATTCCTGCCCAGCTGTTTTTCTGTTTCCCTGGAAGGTGCATGTCTTTCCCATCTTTCCTGATTCAAGACCAATTGATTCTGATTTTTCAAATGGTAAAGGATGAATTTTCTCTTCCACTTCAGTCTTTTCTTTTTCTTATCCCAAGATTGACTTTCAGAGGAAATTCCCAAGGTTGCCTCTGTCTACATAATCCCAAACACCAATACAATGGTTCCACAAGGCAATAACCAAAGTCTCTTTTGTTCAGTATTATATAATTACATAGGTCCCAGTTCTTCTTCAAGCATCTTAACGTGTCCTTCTTTTAGATTTGCGTTGGTAAAGTGTTTCTTTTGATGATTTTTTCCAAACAAAGGTATATTTCCCCCCAAAGTTAAGTTCCAGTCTCCAGTGGATTCCCATTGACATGGTTGGCTAATTGGTAGGTTGGAGAGAACTTTCTACTGAAAGAAGAATGAATTCCAGTTCCTTCTCTATCAAAGACTAGTCATAATAGCTTGAGCAGTCATTTAACCTTTCTAGAAACTTTGTTTTATCTGTAAAATGAGATGAATTATATGTTATTTTCTAGCCCTCTGCTTACCTAAGAGTTAGTAGACAAGATGTGATGGGGCAGTGACACGAGGTATAAGAAAATCTAGCTGCACTATTTGCAATAGGCAAGACATGGAAACAACCTAAGTGTCCATCAACAGGTGAACGGATGAAGATGTGAGATATTATATACATATATATGTATATATGTAATATATACACACATATACATACAATGGAATACTACTCAGCCATAAAAAAGAATGAAATGTTGTCATTTGTAGCAACATGGATGAACTCAGAGATTATCATACCAAGTGAAGTCAGACAGAAAAAGACAAATAGCATATGATATCACTTATATGTGGAATCTAAAAAAATACAAATGAATTTGCTTACAAAGCACAAATATACTCACAAACATACAAAACAAGCTTATGGTTATCATAGGGAAAAGGAGGGGGAGGGATAAATTAACAGTATGGGGTTCAGTTCAGTTCAGTTGCTTAGACGTGTCTGACTATTTGCGACCCCATGAACCACAGCACACCACGCCTCCCTGTCCATCACCAACTCCCGGAGTCCACCCAAGCCCATGTCCGCTGTGTTGGTGATGCCATCCAACCATCTCATCCTCTGTCATTCCCTTCTTCTCCTGCCCTCAATCTTTCCCAGCATCAGGGTCTTTTCCAATGAGTCAGCTCTCCACATCAGGTGGCCAAAGTATTGGAGTTTCAGCTTCAACATCAGTCCCTCCAATGAACACCCAG
>NW_011495071.1:5124394-5128658 GCF_000754665.1 Bison bison bison
TCCTTCCAAGGAGCAAGCGTCTAATTTCATGGCTGCAATCACCATCTGCAGTGATTTTGGAGCCCCCCAAAATAAAGTCTGACACTGTTTCCACTGTTTCCCCATCTATTTGCCATGAAGTGATGGGACTGGATACCATGATCTTCGTTTTCTGAATGTTGAGCTTTAAGCCAACTTTTTCACTCTCTTCTTTCACTTTCATCAAGAGGCTCTTCAGTTCCTCTTCACTTTCTGCCATAAGGGTGGTGTCATCTGCATATCTGAGGTTATTGATATTTCTCCCGGCAATCTTGATTCCAGCTTGTGCTTCCTCCAGCCCAGCATTTCTCATGATGTACTCTGCATATAAGTTCAATAAACAGGGTGACAATATACAGCCTGACATACTCCTTTTCCTATTTGGAACCAGTCTGTTGTTCCATGTCCAGTTCTAACTGTTGCTTCCTGACCTGTATACAGGTTTCTGAAGAAGCAGGTCAGGTGGTCTTGTATTCTCATCTCTTTTAGAATTTTCCACCATTTATTGTGATCCACACAGTCAAAGGTTTTGGCATAGTCAAGAAAGCAGAAATAGATGTTTTTCTGGAACTGTCTTGCTTTTTCCATGATCCAGCAGATGTTGGCAATTTGATCTCTGGTTCCTCTGCCTTTTCTAAAACCAGCTTGAACATCTGGAAGTTCACGGTTCACGTATTGCTGAAGCCTGGCTTGGAGAATTTTGAGCATTACTTTACTAGCATGTGAGATGAGTGCAATTGTGCAGTAGTTTGAGCATTCTTCGGCATTACCTTTCTTTGGGATTGGAATGAAAACTGACTTTTCCAGTCCTGTGGCCACTGCTGAGTTTTAACAGGTAAAATTACTATACATAAACTGTATAAACAATAAGGGCTTACTGTAAAGCACAGGGACATATATGCAATGTCTTGTAGTAACCAGATAATGGAAAATAATCTGAAAGAAGTTATATATAACTGAATTACTTTACCGTATATTTGAAACTAAGACAATGTTGTTAATCAACTATACATCAATAAAATAATAAATACAAAAAAATAGCAAAAATTTAAAAAGAAAACCCAGCTGCTTTCTCAAGCTGTAATGCAATAGGAATCAAAATCTTCTTATGCCACTTGTTCTGCTGATGCCTGTGGATGTGAATGGAGACTGACATGCACACTCATTGGGATGTTTATATATGGTGGGATTTACCCTCATTGGTGAAGGTACTGCCATTTCTCTTGTTCAGTCCAGTGCCTTTAAATCATCACTATCCAGGCAGGGCTTGTCTGTTATGCAAAAAAAGGCTGGAAGACTCAGCATCAACTGTAGGTAAGTATTGTCCAAAATCACTACAGATGGTGACTGCAGCCATGAAATTAAAAGACACTTACTCCTTGGAAGGAAAGTTATGGCCACCCTAGATAGCATATTCAAAAGCAGAGACATTACTTTGCCAACAAAAGTCCGTCTAGTCAAGGCTATGGTTTTTCCTGTGGTCATGTATGGATGTGAGAATGGACTGTGAAGAAGGCTGAGCACCAAAGAATTGATGCTTTTGAGCTGTGGTGTTGGAGAAGACTCTTGAGAGTCCCTTGGACTGCAAGGAGATCCAACCAGTCCATTTTGAAGGAGATCAGCCCTGGGATTTCTTTGGAGGGAATGATGCTGAAGCTGAAACTCCAGTACTTTGGCCACCTCATGTGAAGAGTGGACTCATTGGAAAAACTCTGATGCTGGGAGGGATTGGGGGCAGGAGGAGAAGGGGACGACAGAGGATGAGATGGCTGGATGGCATCACTGACTCGATGGACGTGAGTCTGGGTGAACTCCGGGAGTTGGTGATGGACAGGGAGGCCTGGCGTGCTGCGATTCATGGGGTCGCAAGGAGTCGGACACGACTGAGCGACTGAGCTGATCTGATCTGATCGTCCGCCCCATTCCAGCCCACCAAACTCTGCATTTGGGTTGTGTCTTTGCCAAACACTCCATGTTGCACATGGGTTCTCTCTGCTCATAGGGTTGTCTGGTCTTCCTGTTTTTCCCTGTCTTTGGGCCCTGGGCTGTGTCCTCTTAGTTTCTTTCTCCACTGTTGGAACTCTCTGAACACTGCTGCCTGGCTCATGGGGCCATTCCAGCCTGAACCCTTCTACCTCCACGCCCTGCTTTCCCAGGTGGCACTTCTTACTTTGCCCCACATTGTTCCCCAGGCAGCAACTCCTAGCTGCGGGCAGGTCCAACTGTGTCAGGGCCCGAAACTGGGGGTCCAAGACCAGCTACTGTCACTCCTGAGTCTGCTCCACAGCCCTTCTGTCACAGGTGGGGTCCCCCGGTATCGTGTTGGCAGAGGCTGGCTTATGAGGGCGTGTCCTTCCTACCTGCCTGTCCAGCTGTGTTTGCGTGTACACATGATACAGTGCCAGACAAGCAAGTTCAGAGTCACTTTGGGAGATGATCAGACGTCTCAGTGAGTTTGTTTGAGTCTATCAGGGACGGCAATATCAAACAGAGGGGTTTTTGCCCCAGCAACAGGCCTTGGCATCCATCCAGGTCACTAAAAGGAAACAAACTGACTCATTGGAAAAGCCCCTGATGCAGGGAAAGATTGAGGGCAGGAGGAGAAGGGGACGACAGACAATGAGATGGTTGGATGGCATCACTGACTCAATGGACATGAGTTTGAGTAAACTCCGGGAGTTAGCGATGGACAGGGAAGCCTGGCGTGCTGCGGTTCATGGGGTTGCAAAGAGTCGGACACGACTGAGCAACTGAACTGACTGACTGGTAGTGATGGAAAGAAATGAGATGGTGGACATGTAAGGGGCACACTATTTCTTCCTATTCTCCAGTTGTTAGACTCCCACAAGGAAGGGAGACTTGAATGCCTACTATATGTTGAGTTCTTTACTACACTATTTCCGGTCTAACATTTCTTCTCTCCTCTATGGTACCTTCATTCACCCAAGTCATTATAGAGATTTTAGCTTCATCTCAAACACCTCCTGTTTTCTCATTCCCCTAATAGTCATTCATTTCCTAAGACATATTTATTTTCTTTCTACCATGCTCATAGGTTGTAGATATCAATTACACTTATGGATAAGGAATGAAGCTCAGAGACACAGAAATCTTGCTGAGGCCACAGAGAGATTGTAGAGCAATGTTTTAATCTGGTTTCTCTTCTTCCACTGTCCTTGGCAATTTACTGATCAGTGAAATGCAGGAGACTCTGGTTTGATTCCTGAGTTGGGAAGATCCCTTGGAGAAGGGATAGGCTGCCCACTCCAGTATTCTTGGGCTTCCCCTGTGGCTCAGGTGGTAAAGAATCTGCCCCCAGTGTGGGAGACCTGGGTTCAATCCCTGGGTTGGGAAGATCCCCTGGAGAAGGGAAAGGCTACCCACTCCAGTATTCTTGCCTGGAGAATTCCATGGACTGTAGAGTCTATGGGGTCACAAAGAGTCAGACATGACTGAGCGACTTTCACTTTCAGACACTCATCGGCCAACAGTGGCGCTAGGTGCTGGAAGACAAGCCATGATCTTTACTCAGGGTCCCTGTAGTCCAGGAGTGGGGGGATATATATCCCTCAAAGTCAGAAATCAGTGGAGGAGTTGCATGGTTTTGTGAGAACACAAAGAGGAGCTTGGCTAACTGCTAGAGGAAAGTTAGGAAAAACTTGGTGAAGGAGGTGACTTTGGAGTTGATTGTGAGAAGTTAATCAGTTAGACTAGAAAGGAAGGAGAGAGAACTTGGTTTGGGGAACAAACACAGACAAAGCCATGGACATAAGACAGAGTATGTGAGGAAAACCACAAATTCCGCCATCTGGTGATGTCATGAGGGTGTCAGGAAATCACATGCTGGGTGAGGAGTCTCAGCTTTTTCCTGAAGTCAGTGGAAAGGAGATGCAATCACAAGGTGCTTTAAAAGCAAACTGGAAGGCGTGCAGACTGTATGCATGTGTATCTGTGTTGTGTCCTGTGCTCAGTGGTGTCTGACTCTTTGTGACCCTATGGGCTGTGGCCTGCCAGGCTCCTCTGTCCGTGAGATTCCCCAGGCAAGAATACTGGAGTGGGTTGCCATTTCCTCCTCCAAGGGATCTTCACGACCCAGGGATCGCACCTGCATATCCTGTGTCTCCTGCATTGGCAGGTGGATTCATTGCTGCGCCACCTGGGCAGCTCTGAGGATTTGTGTATTTCTGAGGAAACACTAAAGCTATGGAGACCAATTAAGAGGCTTTTCCCACAGATTATGGAAGAG
>NW_011495071.1:5128758-5132555 GCF_000754665.1 Bison bison bison
TCTGGACCAGGCAACAGTAGCAGGGATGGTGAGGAGGGGCCGGAGTTGACAAATCACTGAGTTAGACAACAGAACAGACTCAGAGATGAATGCATGGGTGGGTGGGGGGGGGGGGGTGGGACGTGAGGAAAAGGGAGGTGTTTGGGATTATGATGAAGTTTCTAGTTAAATAACTTGGGTGAGTGATGGTACCATTAAGTCAGATAAGGAAAAGGAGAGAAAAATAATGAGGTCAGTTTGAGAGATTTTGGTGAAGAGCTTCATGTGGGTGCCGCTGCTTTCTGAGCATAATGAGAAGGAGGGAAGATAGAGTCTGGGCAGTGGTCAGAAGTGGTGGGGGGCTCCCAGGACATGGTCAGGGCCCGGACTAGTACTCCTGGCCAGGAAGTCAAGGTTTGGATTGGAAGAAGCTGAAACGCCATCTGCAAGACCATTCCATGTTTCTGGGCCTCTGGTCACGTTGACGCCCTCCTCTACTTGTCATGAGTCAGGCCCTGACAGTCTCAATGGTCCGGGCGATTTATCAGTGAGTGGAAAAAGATAATTGACCATCATCTCACCTCGCCTCGCCTCGCCTCAGTTGATAGAGAGAAATTTAACTGCTTCATCCCACCATAATTTTATATAATTCTCCATCTTTTTCTTCCGAGTTTTTACTTAGAAGTTTACACAGGTGATGGATGATTCGCTATCAAATAAAAAAAGAAGAAGAAGCTAAAATATCATTGGACAGTTTAACAGCCTTTAAAATATAATGGTCTCTCAGGCTGGACATCCAGAGTAGCCAGAGAAGCCCAGAAGGTCAAGCTTTAATGAACTGATGAGAATTAGAGGAGGAAAGTGGAAGTGATCAATGCTCAGAGCCAGCTCCACAGTCCACTGACCTTGGGGGAAGAAGAGACCTCGAAATGTATGGACACCCCTTCCCAGCCCTATCCCCAACTCAGAAATGTTCATAGAGTTACCACTGGGGAGGGTGGTGGGCTAGGCTTGTGATAGGGAGTCGGGGTCCTGGTCATGAGGCTGTTTGCTCTTAGTCTGGTCCTTGTTTATAAACCCTCAGCATCATCCAGGCTTTGAGGTCTCAGACCCCTTAGCCAGACTCCCTCTGAACATCTGCCTTGGAGAAGGCCTGCCTCTGACCCATTCAGAGAACTCAAATGCTCCCCTTGCCTTCAGTTTTGTTTCCTGGGACCCTCTGACTTGCTCACTGCATCCCTTTGCTTCATCCTTGGAAGTGGAGACTTTGTAGCCTTCTTTGCACATAAACCTCTAAAGGTATCACTGAGACATGACAGGCTGAGGAGAGGCGGGGCAATTAACTTCTGGAAGTCTCTGACAGTGTGCCGTGCATTCTTCTAAGCACTGATCTCAACACTGTCTTTTGACTCTTTCCCCCAGTGCTCCCTTACAGATGAAGAAACCGTGGTCAGAAGATGCTGTGGCTAGCTGCCATAGAGGCTCCCCAGGATCCCTGCTCCCTGGCACTCATGTCCTTGTATAACACCTGTCCCTGGAGTGTGGACTGTACCTTGAAACTTGCTTCTAACAAACAGAATACGGCAGAAGTGATGGGATGTCACTTCTGAGATTAAGTCACGAAAAGACTGTCACTTCCGTCTCGTCTTCTGCTGGTCCATCCTGATGGAAGCCTGCCACCGTGTTGTGAGCTGCTTTATGGGAAAGTTCACATGGCAAGGGACAGAGGGAGGCCTCCAGGCAATAGCTTGGGAGGAACTGCATCCTGACAGTAATCACATGAGTGAGCTTGGATGCATGTCCTCCTTGGTGGAGCCTGGAGAGATGACACGCTGATTGCAGCCTGGGGAACCCTGAGCAGAGGCCTAGCTAAGCTGCATCTAGATTCTTGACCCACAGAAATGGAAAGATAGTAAGAGCATGTTGTTTTAATCCACTTAAGTTTTGGAGTATTTTGTTATGCGACAATAGATAAATAATACAAATTGGTCAAATAAAATTTGATAAGTGGTAGAATTCTGACTCAAACTTGGAACTGCTTGATTTTGAAGTGTTGCAATCTTTTCATGACACTATTTTGGCTAAAAAGAAAAAAAAAGAATGACATGCCTGAAGCTCCAGAAGGAGCTAGAATAGGAGGTAAATTACATCTGTTGGGCAGGTGGATCCTGAGATATGCAGAGGGCCAGGCTCTCATGTAGGAAATGTGTATTGTCTTTACCTATTGGTGGGCCTGCCCAGGGTTGCTGCAGAGTGACAACCCTCCCCCAAAAAGGTCTTTCCCATTAGACAGATTGCACTTAGGAACGTCTACCCAGAAGCCCTGCAGTTGATTTAAGCATCTTTGCTTTTAATTTTTGGTAGCTTTCAGGGGGAAAGAGAAAAATAAGGTTAGTTTCCTGAAGTGTAATTGTTTCAGGCAGTTATTTATTGATGAGAAAGAACAACATGCCAAGGAGGCCGGGTTTGGCTGTACAACTCATGTTAGCCAAGGCGCAGGTTAGAGGGAAGGTAAGCCCGCCGTCAGTCTGCATTTGTCCAGCTCCATAATTAACCTGTGCTCCAGGCCTTGGAGTGGGGACAGGCTTTGCTTCCTTCCCACTGAGGGTTGCTGAGCTCCATGGGGCAGGGGAATCACCCTCTCTGACATGATGCCTCCCATGGGGTTCTATGGTCCTTGGAGCTTCCTCTAAGGTTCTAAAAACTCTTGAGCCTTAGCCCCAGCACAGGGAAAGGGTAAAGCTGGCAGCTTCCATTGTTGATGATACGGGGTGCACAATTTTAACCTGAGTTGCCACTGAGTTATGTAAAAGTATTGTATTTGGGTGAGTGCATGCATGCTCAGTCATGTCCGGTTCTTTGTGACCCCATGGACTATAGCCCACCAGGCTCCTCTGTCCATGCAAGAATACTGGAGTGGATTGCCATATCCTTCTTCAGGGGAATCTTCCCTACCCAGGGATAGAACTTGTGTCTCTTGAGTCTCCTGCATTGGCAGGTGGATTCTTTACCACTAGTGCTACCTGGGAAGCCCATTGCATTTGAGTGAGATCATGGGAACTCGCTTTAAGTTTCCTCATGTACAAAACAGGGGGAATTATAGAACAACAAGTCTCACAGGACTGATGGAGGAATCAAATGTGATAATGTATGAGGAAATTTGTGTGATATAAAGCACTCTGCAAATTGTGTGTGGGAGTGTGTGTGTGTGTGTGTGTATGTATGTGTTCCTGTGAACTTGGTCAAGTTGGAGTTATACTCGTGGAGAGGACCCAAAGGAATCAGGCGATTAATCTGATGAACCCACTTGACTAGAAATTAGATTGGTATGTGTCAGAGAGGTTTTCAGCAAAACTTTCAGCAAAATTCCTGCCTAAATAGGAATTTAAATTCTTGAAGACACAAGAGATTCCTTCACTGAGATGATCCCACAGCTTTATATAGTTCTGAAATATTGTTCCTAAGAATGTGCATGTGTTACTTTTCAATTAAAAAAAAATCTAGCTAGAAGTGTGTCACGATGTAAACATACTAGTCATATGCAGATCTGGACCCTAGCTGTACGTTCATAATAATGTAAAGAATTAAGGCAGTTCAATTTTTAATTTGGTATTATCATTTAATTAAATATTTCTGTGTCTATGTGTTAACAAGGAATCAGGCACGCCGCTGTCCTTGATATGTTGATCTTTCATCCTCATTCTTGCCTCTTCATTATCATTATATGGCTAACAACTCCTCACTCAAGACAGGAAGAAGAAAGAAATCTGTCCATTTTACATTGGAAAGCAAAAAAAAAAAAAAAAAAAAAACCCCAA
>NW_011495071.1:5132655-5171645 GCF_000754665.1 Bison bison bison
AAAAAAAAAAAAAAAAAAAAAAAAAAATCCCAGAAGCCCCTGTTGAGAATTCGTCACATGTCTGCTCATATTGTGTGAGCACCTGAGAAAATAAGCACAGGTCTTTTTTCTCTTTTTTCAACATCAATAGCAGTTAGAGGGCTAGAGAGAAAGGAGTTAGAAATGTCTGTGTTAGCACACCAACCAGGTTTTCCACAGGGTGTCAGAGGCAACTGGTATTAGAAGAGGAAGGATCTGATTTAACCTCATAAAAAGAGACAGGAGGCCCAGAGAGGCTATTGCTTGTCCAAAGTCACAAATGAAGTGAGCAATACCTTCTGTGCTTGAAGTAGGTATCAGTGGATTGTCTCCATCTTTCACATGGGTGATGAGGCATTTGAGGAAAGTTCCCTTACACAGAATGCCTGGAAAGCTTGAGTTTCAAAACACATCTGTATTTTCTTTTTAGATAGTTATGTGGTTTCTAGAATATAGAAGTAAATTAAGTTATAGAGATAAGAGGGGAAATAGAAGCGATTGACTACTTAGGGTTGTCTCCTTGGCAGGTGGTCAGAAAGGTTTAGGGTAAGTAAGCTTGTGAGTGCATGCTCAGTCACTTCAGTTATGTTCGACTCTTTGCAACCCTGTGGACCACAGCCTGCCAGGCTCCTCTGTCCATGGGATTCTCCAGGTAAAAATACCAGATTGGGTTGTCATGCCCTCCTTTAGGGGATCTTCTTATTCCAGGGATCAAACTCGCGTCTCTTGTGTCTCCTGCATTGCAGGTAAATTCTTTACCACTGAGCCACTGGGGAAGTCTGAGTAAGCTTACTGAAGCCCAGAAAACCGTGTGCTTCTTCATTATAAAGTCATGTAACTTTGGCACTGTGTGAAGGGGTTGAGTGGGGGATTGAGGGGTTTAATTCAGGCCCAGCAGCAAATAATTGGTGTGTGCCCACACTTTGCCCAGTATTGAATTCGGTCCTGTGATGGAAAAAAAACAAGTGCAGTTCAATTCAATTCTGTTCACCATGACCCAACAAACACATATTGAATGTGCTTGTTCCAGGCATGATAAATATATAAAGATAAATAAATGATGCTTTCCCTCCAAGTGCTCATGAATAGAATGGACAACTGAATAACTCACTAAAACACTGTAAAATACTTGCTGAAATATGACATGAATGAAAGATAGTGAGAGTTCAGTGGACCCAACCAGAGAGGCACTTATAATGATCATTCCAGAGTCCAGCGTGATGGAAAAGAGATTTATATCATAATGCTGTCAAGTTCTCCAGAATGAATAAACTTATAGACTGACCAATCTGGAGTAGTTGGGTATGGACATTTCAGAGAATACTATGGAAAATAAGAGGAAAAAATGTCAACCAAGACTAAGCTCACTCAAAGGAGACTTCCTGGGATTGTGGACCTTGTGCTGAACTTGGCAGATGGTACTTGAAAGATACAAGGAAGGATAAGGGATCTGTGGGAAGTGAGCTGAGTTAAGGAGGTGGGAATAAGCATGATGTGTTTGGAAGCCTTGCCTGGTCATGAAGAGCCCTGGGCAGCCTCTTTTCTACTTCCTTCAAGATCCCTGGGTTCCATCCCTGGGTTGGGAAGATCCTCTGGAGAAGGGAATGGCTACCCACTCCAGTGTTCTGGCAAGGAGAATTGCATGGACTCTATAGTCCCTGGAGTCACAAAGAGTTGGACACAACTGGAAACTTTCACTTTCACTTTCAAGCTCCAAGTCACTGAATTCTAAAGTTTTCTCACATAGTCCTAAGCCAAATGATTTCACTTGACCTTTGAGTAAAGGAGTCTATCCTTATGTTCGTTCCTTAGAAAAAAGTAGAATGGTCAGGGACCCTGTGGAATGGCTCAAATCCTGGGAAGTGACTCACTTTAACCCTGATCTCAAATCTGGAAATCACTTACAAGTGATTCTTAGCTTCTTCACTCCACACACACCCAGAAGGATAGATTAGAAACCAGAAAATTAAGACTCTTGCCAGTATGGGGAATATGCCTGTGTCATTCCATACAGAAATCTGCCTCCAAAGAATTTTTCAGAATTCAGTGTTCATATCCTACTCTGTGTAATTTTTAGATTTCTTCTTTCAGGGTATCTCAAGATATTGAAAGTTCATGAAAAGTTCCAGATAAAGATACAGGATGTTGAAGAATCAATAACATTTGTTGAGTGCTTACTAAGTGCCAGGCACTGTTCTCAGGACTTTCCATGTACAACTCATTGAACAGGGAGAAAACACTGTTGATGAAAGTCTTGAGCCTTCATTGCCTGTAGCTTAGAAATAGTGTGCTGATAAAAAAGAAGGAAATCATGCAGTTGGCAGCAACATGGATGGATCTAGAGATGATCGAACTAAGTGAAGTAAGTCAGAGAAAGACACACACCCTATGATATTACTTATATGTGGAATATAAAATATGACGCAAATGAACCTATCCATGAAACAGAAACAGATTCACAGACATAGAGAACAGATTGCTGGTTGCCAAAGGGGCGGTGGGGTAGTGCAGGGATGGAACGGGAGTTTCCGGGTAGCATATGCAAGCTATTATATATAGAATGGATAAACAGCAAGCTCCTACTACATAGCGCAGGAAACTGTAGTCAGTATCCTGTGATAAACCATCATGGAAAAGGATACGAAAGACAGTGTATGTAGACGTATAACTAAATCACTTGGTTGTACAGCAGAAATCAACCCAACATTGTAAATCAACTATACTTCAGTAAAAGAAATGAAAAAGAAACCAAACAAACAGTGGGCTGGCAAAATGCAAGAAGCTATCTGTGCAAACACAGCTCTTGATAATGGTCAGGAGGAGACAGGACCATTGGGCCCATGTCAAAGACTTTATTGATTTCACCCAACATTTTTGTTCCTGCCCCTGTAGCCATTTTCGTTTTCTTTCATGTAGAAGCCGAAGCTTTCCTGTCCCCGTGAACCATTTAGGCTGCAGCTTGAAAAACCATCACTCACACCCACTTCCTAGAAAGCTCTTCCCTGGGCAAGTGGCACTGTTTGCTGAGTTTCTGAGCGGAGCATACTGAGGCCAAGGTATGGCCCAGAGCCAAGGGCAGGATGGCAGTCGACAGAACAATGTCTGATTGTCACGATGGCATGTTGGAGTAAAGATACCCTCACTCTGCCAAAAGAGAACCTTCTTCCTGTCTCCAGTAATCATGCAAACTAGACTCTTAAAACAAGATTAGGCTGAAGCAGGACCAAAGTTGGAGCCCCAGTTGTTCTATGACTTCACTGAAAGCTCCAGTGCCAGCAGGAAGAAAAAAGAAATCAATACTACATTTCCTTCATCATCAATTTTTGCTTTTTGCTAAGTGAAAATGCTTTTATTCCCTTTCTTGTTCCCTCTGCCATCGAAGATGTTTTCTCTGCACATGTACTATCCTTACCCCGTACTGTCATGACAGTTGTGCTCATTCAAAGAGCTCCATGGAGGACGGTGTATGGTATGCCTTTCTGTAATAAGCATTTAAACGGCAGAGGATGCCATCTCAATGCCCCAAAGATTTCCTAGTACAATGGTCCTTGCTCGGCAGGACTTTCTGCCACTGCAGCAGGGCCCTAACATGTACTGCTCCATGAAACTATTGGCTGCTCCGATTTTTCTGGAGTCAATAGCGGCACACTTACTCTAAGCAGCTCTCAAGGCCCCAGGGTCCCATCCCATCCCCATGCACTGTGCCAGGCTGTAGCACTGTGTCTTGTAGAAGGGAATCCAATAGGTGAGGCGGGCCTGTCTTGAACTCATTCATGGGCTTTGGTTACAGGAGCAGCAAAGGGACCTCATTATAAGCTGTTCTCACCTGTTCAGTTACAGAAGAGCTGAAAGGGTCTTGCTGAACAATGCAGTGAACTGGCTTGCGATGCAGTTCCGAAGTAGTGACCTTTATGAGCTCTCAATGAGCTCCCGTTGCTATTGGCTCCAAGACGGTCCCCATCCAAGACTTGACACACTTGGCGAGATTTGGAAAGAAAGAAAGAAAAATTTGCAATAGAGGATAAAAAAAAAAAATACAGTTTCACGGGCTGAAAACTCATTTCCTGAGGAGCCAGGGGCACATCGCAAGCTCTCTGGGACTCACCGAGTTCCAGGAAGCTCGACCAGTCACTTAATAAGTCATTGAGGACGTGTGGTTTAATTAACTCGCCCAAAATTCCTCCTTTCCCTTTCTCACTTTTGCTATTAATATTTTTCGATATCTGATAATGCAGTGTAGTTAATTCTTTCTGGCTCTATAATGAACACTGCCATAATGAAAAAGGTTAGCAGTGCTTCAGGCAGCTTTTAATTATCCAGCCGAGCAGGTAAAAGCACTTTATTCTTCTCTTTTTTCTCCCCCTTACGTAGCAATTAATGGAGGAGCTCAGTGGCACTTACTGTACCTTTTTTGTTTTCTAATGGATGATGCTGCATGGAACAGGGAGGCCTTCCTATACCCTTGTTCCTACCAGCTGGGAATGTTGCGGGAGGTATGGCTGTATCTCGGGCCTCTGGCTTGTGGCATGTAAGTGCTTCTGCTGCTGGCTGAAAGTTTATCCAAGTTAAAAAATCAAGTTAACTAGAGTTGTTGTCATTGTTCAGTCCTTCAGTCGTGTCTGACTCTCTGCGACCCCATGGACTGCATCGTGTCAGGCTCCCTTATCCTTTTCATCGTCTCCTGGAGCTTGCTCAAACTCATGTCCATTGAGTGGGTGATGCCATCCAACCATCTCATCCTGTCATCCCCTTCTCCTCCTGCCTTCAATCTTTCTCAGCATCAGGGTCTTTTCCAATGAGTTGGCTCTTTGCATCAGGAAACCAAAGTATTGGAGCTTCAGCTTCAGCATCAGTCCTTTTAATGAATATTCAGGGTTAATTTCCTTTAGGATTGACTGGTGTGATCTCTCAAGAGTCTTCTCCAGCACCACAGTTCAAAAGCATCAATTTTTTGGCACTCAGCCTTTCTTTATGGTCCAACTCTCATTTGACTCCTGGAAAAACTACAGCTTTGACTATATGGCCCACATGGACCTTTGTTGTTGTTACCAGCTGCTTGTCTTGCTGTCTTCTGCCTTTGGACCTGTGCCCAGAGATCACCCCGCTTCCACCAAGTACTTTGATAGCTCACTTGGCTTAGCTTTATGGTAGACGTTTCCTGGTTCTATAATGGGACCATCTTCCTTCTGCTTCCCATGATAACAGCAGACTTGACATTGCTCTCCTTACTTTACAGTTAGGAAAACTGAGGCCCAAAGTCAAAGCAACAGAGATTATTACCTCCCTCTTTAAAGCAGTGTTTCTCACCTAGAGAAACACTGATATTGATAACACCTGGAAATATTTTTGTCATCATAACTGGGTGACCGAGGGGACACAGTGCTACCAGTATCTGGTGGGTAGAGGCTAGAGATGTCACCAAACTTCCTATAGCACAAGAGACAGTCTCCCAAGACACAGAATTATCTAGTGTTAAAGTGTGGAGGTTGAGAAAACTCTGATGCAAGGACATTGTCTAGAGGAGGAGCTGGTGATTTTTAAAATTGATGTCACACTACTATTCATGGTAACATCTGCTACTTGTTGAATATTTACTGAGCACAGTTCTAAGTCATCACACTCATTGACTCAGTTCTCAAAACAACCCTGAGTGGCAAGAATTATTACTCTAACTCAGAACGAGGAAACTGAAACTAAGGAGGTACTGAAATTTGCCAAAAGGCTCCTGGCAGAGGACATTCCTGGTGGCTCAATAGGTAAAGAATCTGCCTGCAATGCAGGAGGTCTGGGTCGGGAAGATCCCCTGGAGAAGCAAATGGCAATGCACTCCAGTATTCTTGCCTGGAAAATTCCATGGACAGAGGAGCCTGGTGGGCTACAGTCTGTGAGGTCGCAAGAATTGGATGGCTTAGCAGTTAAACCACCACCACCCTGGGCTTCCCTTGTGGCTCAGCTGGTAAAGAATCCACCTGCAATGTGGGAGACCTGGGTTCAATCCCTACATTAGGAAGATCCCCTGGAGAAAGGAAAGGCTACCTACTCCAGTATTCTGGCCTGGAAAATTCCATGGACTGTATAGTCAATGGTGTTGCAAAGAGTCAGACACAATTGAGTGACTTTCACTTTCACCCTGGCAGAGTGAGTGATGGGACCCGTGTCAGCTCAGCCCTGGGCTTCTCCTGCATCCCCCTCTCTGCATGGCTTCCTGCAGCCCCACTAGACAGGAAACTCTGTCTTGCCTGGGTAGCACCAAGCACAGAACAAGGAACCGGTTACTTTTTAGATGGTCAGAAGCCTCAGTTTCCAGAATTGCCAAAGAAAAGTAATTTCCAAAATCCTGCCATTTGTGACAACATGAAGGAATCATGAGGGCATTATGCAAAGTGAAATAAGTCAGGGAAAGACAAATATTGTATGATCTCACTTATATGTGGAATCTAAGAAACCAAACTTGTAGAGACAGAGAAGGGAATGGTAGTTGCCAGGGGCAGGGGTAGAAGGTAGGGGGAATGGGTGGAAGTTGTCAAAAGGTATGTGTGTGTTTATGTAGAGTAGTTTCAGTCATGTCCAACTCTTTGGACTGTAATTTTCCAGGCTGCTTTGTCCATGCAATGCTTCAGGTAAGAATACTGGAGTGGGTTGCCATGCCTTCTTCCAGGGGATCTTCCCGACCCAAGGATCAAGTCTGTGTGTCCTGGTTCTCCTGAATTGGCAGGCAGATTCTTTACTGGTAGCACCATCTGGGAAGCAGATAGTACAGACTTCGAGTTATAAAATAAAAAAAATATCCTAGAGATGTAATGTACAGCATGGTTATTATAGTTAATAATCTCTATTGTACATTGGAAAGTTGCTAAGAGAATAGATCTTAAGAGTTCTCACCATAAGGAAAAAATTTGTAACCATATGGGGTGATACATGTTAACTGAACTTACTATGATGATCATTTTGCAATATATATGTACAGCAAATCATTATGTTGTACAGCTTAGGATAAAACAATGTGATACATCAACTGTGTCTTCAATAAAACTGAAAAAAATAACCTTGCTTCCTTCTTGTTCTCTCCAGGGTTAAATTCAAGATTCGAGTCCAGTGCCTTCAAATATTTCTATTCATTGACATATGCTCTTTCTCCCCTCTTATACCTATGGAGCAATCTCTGACATGCACACTCACCATTCATTCATTTATTCATACACTCACTCAAAAATATTTGTCAAGGGTTGAAGATACAAAGGGGAAAGAAATATATATAGTCTCTATTCCAAAGTTACTAACAGTCTATCGGGTCAGAAAAGCCAAAAAAAAAAAAAATCATTCTATTACAATGTGCTTAGTTCAATGATGGAGATGTAACCAGGCTATTAAAGAAGTACAGAAAAAGGGCCCCTAGTCAGCTTCTAGGAGCCTGGGAGTCATGCAAGTCTCCCACAAGATGGTAACTGTGCAGAGTGTGAAAGGCTGAGATGGAATTAGTCAAATGGAGAGATAAAGAAGGGATCATGTGAAAATTCAGTCTCAGAGGAACATCTGGAAAAAGTGAAGTAGTCCTGTGTTATCAAAAGGCAAGGCACACAGTGAGGATAAGAAGGTAGAGGAGTAGGCTGAAGCCTGAAAGGGGAGCTTATAAATGCTAGGGAGACACTGATGAGCAGAATGGGCTTTAGTGTTCAGGTTATAACCCTTAGGGAAAGCTATGCTTAAACCCTCATGGAAGACAGACTTGAGGGACTTGAGGCTGGAGCCAGGGAGCTGGGCCAGGATGCTGTTGCAGGAGTCCATGTCAAGAGCCTAAACTGTTTTGGAGTTAAAGTCAGCAGACATAGGGTATTTAGATCTAAGAGCTAAAGGAAAAGGATATGTTATGTTTGGGGACTGGTTGCATGAGTTATTACCTGGGGCACATCGGGTAGATCTCTCTGTCCAGTGGACCATGGACAAAAATGAACTTGTAGGGAGAGAGATGGGATGGAGACACAGATTTTGGAATCATCAGCAGAGAAGTGGGATTTGCAACAATGGGGCACAGCTGAGTGAATTGGCCCAGTGTCTTCTTCAGTCCAGTGGTCTGTGACCAAAGCACTGGGCTGATGTACAGACAAGGCAGTGGGGAGGCCACCCATGGAAATGACAGGAGGGCATTCAGAGAACTCACTGCAAGCTGGCAAGCTGAACAAACAGCACCCCAATAAGGCAAGTGCACGTGGCAATCTAGCTTGCTATGCTCTGGATGGTCACTGTAGAGGCTCGGTGGGAAGCTGCCATTTGTCCTCCTAATATGAAGGGGATGGCTGTTCATTGCAATACAAGGTCAACTGTTTGCCAGCTTTACAGTGCTCATGGCTTAGACTTGAACTACTGTTAATCGGAATATTTACTGCAGGGCTGTGAACCATGGGAAGCTCTATCTGGCATCTATAGCCCTGTCCCAGGATGGAAAATTGTTGGACTTTCCATATCATCCTTCTTTCTACTATGTCCTGCTGCTGCTGCTGCTGCTAAGTTGCTTCAGTCGTGTCCGACTCTGTGCGACCACATAGATGGCAGCTCACCAGGCTCCCCCATCCCTGGGATTCTCCAGGCAAGGACACTGGAGTGGGTTGCCATTTCCTTCTCCAATGCAGAAAAGTGAAAAGTGAAAGTGAAGTTGCTCAGTCGTGTCCGACTCTTCGTGACCCCATGGACTGCAGCCTACCAGGCTCCTCCATCTATAGGATTCTCCAGGCAAGAGTACCGGAGTGGGGTGCCATTGCCTTCTCCGCTACTACGTCCTGGTCCTTCCTAAATGGCAGAATGTGGTATCCACAGTCACATGCTCAAGCATGATTGTGATCATGTAAACACATACATCCCCACACCCCCACTAACATACGCACAAGCTTTGAGTTAGAAAAACACGCCCTTCCCTATTAACACCTGGCACCTGGTATGATATAAACCCAGCCTTAGTAATTATTCAAGGGCTTTTCAGCAGCTTTCTTCTGACCAGTGTTGATGGCTGGTGCCAGTCACCATAACTAGGTGTGAATTAACGCAACAGCATTCATGCCTCACAGCCTCCTGGGCTTGTGTTTGAAACACAGGGCTGTGTTTTAGAGCCTTGGATAAAGTTCATTAATAGGTGCGAGCACAGTTCTCAAAGGGCAGTTCTGCCATATTTCCAGTCACTGTTCAGAATTCTCATTAGCCAATTACCCTGCTCCTGTCTTTCCAGCTCCTGCAGTAATGTGTATTTTAAAGCCTCTGATAAGACACAGCATGTTTTAAATATACCTTAATGTATTGGAAATGCACGAGCCCCCTTCGGGTTTATATATCTTAACCACGGCCAATTTTGTAAAGTTATAAATAAATGTTACAGGCATCGGCTGCAGTAGTAGAATCAGCTGGGGATATTTAAAAGCCAGTCCAAAGTCTAACTTACCTCTAATCTGAGGTATAAAGCATGGTGAGCAAAGCAGGCAGGAATATGCAGATGATTTCCTGGTAATAAAATTGACAACCTCGACGTATGAAGTGAGATTGAGTGGGTATAGGCTTGGTGGGGGCAGCAGCTTGGTTGAACTAACAAGCATTTATGCATTGTGGGAATAAAAAAGAAGAGAACCATGGTTCTGACTGGTTTATAAACAGGACAGAAGGGTTGAAGTGAACGGTCCTGCAGGAGGGCAAACTGTTATGGGGGACAGATTGGGAGGATTCAGATGACTCTCTGAAGAGCTGGCAATTGAGGTGGACTTTGAAAAACGGGTCTGATTTCATGGCAGATTGGAAACTAAGCGGTGGGAGACAGGGAAACACAGGACGTTTCAGTGTAGGGTGGACAGTTCAGATGGGTGGGAGGAAGTATCTGGCACATGCAGCCGAGCAACGGAAAATAAGTCTGAAAGGGTGGGTTGGGGTCAAATTGTATGAGGTCTTGAACTTCTTGAAAGAAGTTGTGGATGAATTCACTAGGAAATGGAGAGATAATTCAAAGCTTTTAATCAGAGGAAGAATAAGGTAAGAGTTACATTTCAGGGGAACTAAGTTGGCAGCAGAGTTTACAAAGGACAAAAATGGAGACACGCAGGAATTGAGAGGACCAGTTGGGGAGCTTTTGAAATAAAACACAAGAGAGAGCAGGAAGGTCTGAATTACGGACCTGAATTAGTCTAGCAGTGGGACTACAGAGAAATAAGTGCCTCTGAGAGATATCAGGAGGGAAGATTAACATGCAGGACCGTGGGCTTCTGATTGGATATGATGCATGAATACTGAGGGCCACTAAAGCGGGCAGAGTGTCAAAGACGGCACCCACGTTGTTAGCCCTGGTAACTGGTACCATGAGCTGAGCCTTGAACAGACCAGAAGTAACACTGCCACAAAGATAGACTGACTTGAGAGTGGGCCATGGTGTGGAGGATGAATGAAATGTTCCAGTCTCGAAAGACCTACAACTCCTGCAAGGGCCTGAGTCCACAGATAGTCGCTTGTGAGGTAGGAGAGCAGATGAGACCCATAAGGGGCAGAGGGTGAAGCAAAATGCGAAGGCTAAGACGGAGATGCCATTATTCAGGAGACGCCCTGCCTTTTTGCCTCAATGTAGCTCCTGTAAATGGGGAGCTCTTGACCAGCACTGGGAATATCTAGTCATTTTCAAGATCTAATTTTGCCATTGTTGTTCTTCTGTAGGACAAGAGAAGAGAGGAAACAAGGGAGCCAGAGTCCACAGAGAGGTCAAGACAGAATGGAAGCTGCAGGTTGTCCAGGAGGTGGTGAATGGGGAAGCAATGGAAGGGAAGGGATGAAATAATATTTTTCTCTGAGGATTCCTTCTACGGGGCCCTAGGAGTCAGTCTGAAGATATTCCCCACCCCCAGGGGAGGCGAGAGATATATTAGTAGACATGGCTGCTATGTGAAAGAAGATTCTTGAAGATGATGATTAGCCAGAGAAGTAGACCATTAAGAGGGGGTGTGTGTGTGTGTGTGTGTGTGTGTGTGTGTACATACATGCAGTTATGCATGCACTTATGTACATGCATATACATATGCTTCATATACTCAGATATATGCACATACATACATATATATGCATTTATATCTACACATCTCTGTCTCTCCATCTATTTGTGTACCTATCAACCTACATATCTAAGTGATTTATTACAAGAGTAGGACCTTACACAATTGTGAGAACTGCTTAGTCTCTGTAAGGCTGCTAAATTTCATCTGATGCTGGAGCCTCATGTCCACAGGAAGGCAGCCGTGAAGGGAAAGAAAGTGAAACTAGCTCGGTCGTGTCCGACTCTTTGCAACCCCAAGGACTGTAACCTGCCAGGCTCCTCGTTCCATGGAATTCTCCAGGCAGGAATACTGGAGTGGGTTGTCATTTCTTTCTCCAGGGGTTCTTCCTGATCCAAGGATCAAATCTGTGTCTCCTGCATTGCAGGTAGACTCTTTACCATCTGAGGCACCAGGGAAGCCATGAAGGGAAGAAAGGCATAATGTGGGGAAAGAAGGACAAATCGAACTTCCAAGAAAAGCTGGAATCTGCAAGGATGGACCAGCTGGAATCTGTGCTCATTCTCACCACCTCCAGTCATGAAGAAATAGGTAACCCACAGCAAAGGTGGCTACTCTCATGATGGGGTAAAAAATTACCGGATCCAGTCGCTGGAGGAGCTGAGGGAGGGCCCAGAGGAAGGTGCCCAGAATCAAAGAGAGGTGAGAGCAGATAGCGAGTGAACCCAAAGATCTCCTGTCCCAGCTTCTGAATGTCAAAACCACCATGGTTGTGGCTCCATGCCTGCCCACCAACGCTTTAAGGAAAATCCGTCTCGTGGCTTGTCTAACCAGAGACATACAGAGAGGAGTTCTGGGAAATGAGGCTCATTTGATCTAGCTGATCTGACATGTGCAGAGCCACCATGGCCAAGGGGAAAAGGGGAGCAGCCTGAGAGATGAGTAGACTAGTGTTCTGTCTTCTCTAGTCATCAGGATCTAACTCGCCAGTGTGGATCTGGAGTTTGACTCAAAGCTCCCTAAGTCAAGGTTTACATCCCATCTCCCTTGTTCTCTCCCACAGCACGTAAGGACAGGCTCCTGAGTACTGTTAGTCTCCAGGGACTGTACTATTTTATATGCATATATATTTTCTTTGCGCATGTGCTCAGTTGTGTCCATCTCTTTGCAACCCCGTGGCTTGTAGCCCTCCAGATTCCTACGTCCATGGAATTTTCCAGGCAAGAATAATGGAGCAGATTGCCATTTCCTATTCCAAGGGATCTTCCTGACCCAGGGATTGAATCCACATCTCTTCCATCTCCTGTATTGATGGGCAGATTCTTTACCCCCGTGACACCTGGGAAGCCCTGTATTTTCTTTACTATTCAGCATAACCTTAAATAGAGAGTAGTATTACTCCCATTTTACAGATAGGGAAACCAAGGCTTTGGGTGGTCAAGTAAAGGGTTAAAGACCACACAGCTAGAAAGCCGACAGAGTCTGTATTTCAACCTCAGTTAATCTGACTCCAGGGTTTCTGGTTTTAAACACTACAGACTCGAAAGCATCCCAAGTTTCTAGCAGATTTTCTGATGGTAGGATTTCAATAAATTGTAATTAAATGAATGAGTGGGTTTATGGATGAGTGATGGGCAAATGGAGGGATGAGTGGACAAGTGGTGGGTGGATGGATAGATGGTAGAACTAAGGTATCTGGGAGAAATGGAGATTGCAGGAGAGAGACAGGCTCAGGGGAGAATTTGTGTGGTATTTACGAAAGGTTGTCTTTGATCAGGTAGGGGAGAGAACCAGAGGAAAAGCCAGACAACTGTTGAGCCCAGCTTTCCTTTTGCCACTGAATTAATCCACAGACTCTTCCATGAAAAACTATGCTTCCAGTGGGTCATCACTCGTATTGAATATTATTTACCAAGGCCCATGTAAGTGGTAAACCACGGATCAAAGGCCTGATTCCTAAATCTGCCTTCATAAGCAACTTGCTGTGAACTTGAGCGTCTAATTCTGCCTCTGTTCCAAGTGTTAATGGTGCTTGCCAGGTCATTTTGCTGGGTTCTGGTTTTGACTCTGTGTCCTGAGACTTGACCTGAGGAAAATTAACCCATCTTTTTATTTCTCAGTTACTTCCGAATGACAAGCCATTAATGTAGGAGCTGTACCCCTTAGAAGTAGGAGTAGACCCTGGGCCCTTCTAGATTGCTTCCAGAAATGTGTGCATTCTGTAGGACAGGTCTCACCGGAGCCCTTCCTTGGCACCAGCCTCTCCCAGCTGGGGAAGTGGTGCCTCCGCATGGGAGCTCATTGCAGAGAGGCTTAGTCTGCCCTCTGTTAGAAGCTTCCTGGGTATGGGAAGTGAACAGCTCCCATCCACATCCTCCCTCCTCCTTGGCAAGCTGCTGTCTCCTGTCATTGTGAGGTCCCAGGAGCCTGTGACATAATCTGCTCTCTCCCAGGAGAGACTCTGGACCACAGTTGTGAGCCCTGAGATTCATAAACATGCAGGGAGGGCTCCTGTGCCAGACACGGGGGCTGCTGAGCTAGAATGATGGGCTGGGCTGGACCAGCCTTGCCAGGCGTGGTTAGCCAGGGCCTGGACTGGGGGGATTTTTCCCAGGGTCTGAGCACCCTGGGACAGAAGCCCAGCACAGGGAGACCCGTTAGCCATCCTTAGGAGTGAGGAGCTGTCATTGGTATGTCTGCATTCTCCAGCAGTGTGGACTCCAGAGTCTTAGAAATTCCCCTGGCAGCTGAGCATCCCACTGGCCACAATTAACCTGCTCAAGACTAGGTCAGCAACTTTGCAGGGAATGTTTGCTGATGGCATTCTACTGGGTATGCTGGTAGTACTGACTCTGGTCCCCAGAAAGCCTGGCATGTCTCTAGTGGCAGAAGAAAGCTAGGAGCAAATTCTGCCAGCATCACAGAATCCTTAGGCTGAGTGTGACATTTAGAGGTCACCTGGTCCAGCCATTTGCCTGCAGGCATACTTGGACATAAACCAGCTGAGACAGATGAGAATCTGTTCTCTCTCCCTGCCTTCAAAAACCTTCACACACAGAAGGACATTTCATGTATAGCCTTAGTATCTAATATTCCTCAACCCTGAGACAGTTGTTTCTGAGCGCTCATCTGTATTCCACTTGCTCCCAAATGATTCTCTCTTTGATTTATATCTCGATAGAGATGGAAGGAAGAACCCTTTGCATGTTGTATGCAGTAGGCCTTGGATCTTGCTCATGAAGACATCTCCAGAATTCACTGTGCTTCTTCTAACTCTGCATTAAGTGACATCACTTTGGTAGCTTGAAATCAGCCATGGTGGACTTCTCAGCTGACTCAGTGGGAAAGACTCTGCCTGCCAATGCAGGAGATGCAGCATATACTGGTTTGACCCCTGGGTTGGGACGATCTCCTGGAGAAGGAAATGGCAATCCATTCTAATATTCTTGCCTGGGAAATCCCATGGACAGAGGAGCCTGGCAGTTGACAGTCCATGGGGTCACAAAAAAGTCAGACATGATTTGGTGACGAAACAACAATCAGCCATGGTATTTACACCATGGAAACGGGCGAACACCACAGATTAGGGCTTTCTTTCCTCCCAGAAACAAATAGGGGTTTAACATTTCCCAGCACACAGCTGGTCTTGGAGAGCAGTAGTCCCCGGAACTTGGGGGTCGACGCTTCTGTGTACACGTCACCTTAGTGCTCTCAGGTGAAGCTCACTCTCTGGCACGACTGTAATTTTGCAGTGAGCAGAGGCTGTGACTTGCATTCACCCCCTGCCCAGGACTTTTTCTACAGCAGCTGCACGTCTGCTGTATGCCAGAGGAATGAAGGACACATATCAGATCATCAGGCTGAATGACTCTAGTTTTCATCGTCTTAGTCCTAATGCGATCCCACGGTTGGAGTCAGATTTGCCAAGCAGGAGATATGTTTATCTCAGTTGACTTCAGAGTTGTGCAATTCAGTTCGAGCAAGGTTTGAGAGACACCTTCTCCATGTTCCCCGGGTTCTAGGCTCAGGAGGAGGGCGTGTCTGTGAGCTGCTACAACCCATCACTTCTATTCTCAAATACATTACAATTTGATTTGTAAGTTATGCATACCAGCAGAGAGCGAGGGCTCAATATTAATATTCTGGAAGACTTGCGCTTGAGGGATTTTGAGTGGTCATAAAGCATGGTGGTAAGAATGTGGGGCACTGGGGTCAGATTGCCTGTGTTCTGACTTCAGATCACCACTTAGTATCTGTGCAACCCTGGAAGAGGTGCCTGCCATCCTGCACCCTGCGCCACCCCAACTCAGATTCCTCATTCTAAGAGTACAGTGAAATCTAGCTCACACAGTCATTATCAGTCAGTGCTTTAATGCTTATAAAGCACATAGCACATGGCCTGGGATGTAGCAAGTGTAAAATATACAGCAGTTGACATTTTAATGGCCTCTTTTTAAAAAAGTGAATAAACTAAGGCCCAGAAGTGGAAAAATGACTGTTCACTAGTGGCGGAACTGGGATTAGCAGCAATAACTGATTTAATCAGTAGAGGAAGGTACATCCTTCAGTGACAAACTCCCAGATCTCAATGGCTTGGCATAAGAAAGGTTGTTGATTGTTTATGCAAAGTCAGACGGGGACCAGGGGACTCTGCTGCATTCTGGGGCTGTGTCTTCTGTTACTCATGGTGTCCAAGGCTACCACGGGGAGGCAGGTAGAGCTGGAGGAGCAACCTCCTACTGTCTTGGCCAGTCCATTGGTGAGAACCGGCTACATGGCCCTACCCAAGAGTGGCGGGCATCACCGGCTGGCACAGGTCAGTTGGTGAACACAGTGCCTGGCATACCCATAAGACAAAAGCCAACACATAGGGGGAACCTGGTGAAGCGCTTAATTGCAGGACAGATACTATGTGTGATGGTGATTAAGTGTCTACTGAGGGGTAGAGACAAGTGTTATCAGAGATTAGAGGAGGGCAGATAAGAAAGGACGAAAGGGCAAAACAATGCTTGTTGAGAGGGTAATACTATCTCAGGCCCTGGGACAAGAGCAAGTCTGAGAACCATGCGTAGATCAGTTGTGGAGGGGAGAGAGTCCCTGTGAAATCAGCATGGACAAATGGGGGAGCCTTTCTGCAGTGATGGTTGTGATCCCCAGCCTTGGTCACCAGGGTTCAGGGTGCAGGCAGAGGAGGACATCACTGTGAATAATGACAGTTCCCCAAAGCTCAGGCTCCTGCCCCCTACTCTGACACTCATCTGGGGAAACTTCCAGAGAGCTCAGCTTCCTTCATGAAAGTGAGAGTCGCTTAGTCATGTCCAACTCTTTGCAACTCCATGGACTATACAGTCCACAGAATTCTCTAGGCCAGAATACTAGAGTGGGTAGTCTTCCCCTTTTCCAGGGGATCTTCCCAACCCAGGGATTGAACCCACGTCTCCCACATTGCAGGCGAATTCTTTACCAGCTGAGTCACAAGGGAAGCTCAAGAATACCAGAGTGGGTAGCCTATCCCTTTTCCAGTGGATCTTCCCAACCCAGGAACTGAGCTGGGATCTCCTGCATTGCAGGAAAATTCTTTATCAACTGAGCTATAAGGGAAGTTTCCTTCATAGACCCTGAAGTAAGTGCTGTCTGGTGAAGCTCAGTGTGGTGGGAAGAAGGCTGGACATGGCATCAGCAAATGCACATCCCACCTTTTTCTGTTCCCACTTTGGCCCCTGACTGCTGTGTGACTCTGAGCAACCTCTCCACCTCTCTGAGCTGTGGTCCCCATTGGTGAAAAGAGGAGTTCCTGCTGGCCTTTTACAGATCTGATTTTCTGGGGCTCTCAGCCTCCCATAGCCGTCACCGATAGGATATTTTGGTGGTAAAATTTTTTGGAGGGCCAATCTGGAACTCTCCTCTGGAGGAGATTCAGAGGGGAAGATCTGACCAGGAGATTCAGAGGAGGTGAAGATTTGACCAGAAATACAGTGATTTAGACGGTGAACAAGATGGAACATGGCATATGCAAATCTTTGGTGAGGGGCCAAGCTTACATCAGAAAAGACTCGGGATAAGGAGACAGCCCTGGAAGCTGGGCCCGGCCTCATAAATCTCAGCACTGACATATCAATCAGTCAGTTCAATCAGTTGCAACATTCTTTTCTTTTGGAAATAAATAAAGATGAAGGCAAGAGATACCACCCAAAGAGGAAACCCTGAAGCAGCTTGCAGAGTCTTACTGCCACTGAATCCTGGAGCTGGGCTCTGATGAATGGTGCAGGCTGCGTTTGATAAATCATGTCCCTCAATCCAGCGGGTTTAGGCTCTTGTTTCCTAAATGGGAACTTAATGCTGTTCACTCATTCATAGGTAGGAGGCTGCATCAGAAAGTTAATATATAAAGCTGTTATTTACAAGGGTCTCCATGTTTGCTTTTTAAAAAATAAACTTATAAATCACTTGCATCTCAGATAGAAACTTTTCTGGTATAAATTGTCTCCCTCTTCCTATAAATCTCACATTTACAATCCTTCCTGATCAATCAGACCTCACACGTCCAGGGAGGGAGAGCTGGAAATAAAGAAGCGGGACTGTGACTGGGAGGCCAGGAGGGGTGGCTTAGAGGGGCTGGAGGCACAGGGCTGATTTGTTCCTCTCTTCGCCTTGGAGTCTTTTTATTTATTTATTTTATATTCTTTCTGGCTCTGAGAGTCCACTGATGAAAAAAAAAATTTCAAGTCAATAAAATATGCAACAGGAGATGGATTCTGGGCTGGTTTATTAGGCAGTTTCCTGTAGAGCTCCCAGGGCGGGGAACTCACAGACCTCCACACCCTGCCTGGTTCTCATCGCACATTAACCCTTGGGGTGCCGACAGCCGACCTCACGGGGCACAGGAGCCTCCAGCACCCCCAGGTCCCTGCTGCAGTCTCCACTGGCTCCTCTTCCCACCCCCGAGGTGTCCGCGGACTCCCCGATGGCTGCAGAGTCACCACCAGTCCCCTCCCTTCCTGCCTCTATTTCTTTAGGAAGCCACCTCCTCCAAGAAGTCCTCTCTAACTAACATCACATATAAGAATTTATATTAGGTCGGTGAAAATGTGCATTCAGGTTTTTCTGTAACAGCCTCTGGGAACCCAAATGAACGTTTGGGCCAAGCAATATTAGCAAACAGCAACAGCAAACCACAAAGCAGGTAATTTACCAGAGGATAAATTAATAAAGGAGTGGCTTGTGTTCTTAGGAGTCACTCCCTGCTCATACGTAGACAGACCGGGTCTTTGTGGATGAGGAGGGGCCCGGGACACTGATGTTTCTCCTGGGGTGGGCTCCCCGAGGGTTCCCCTGGGTTCTTCCCTCTTTCTCGAGCACCAGACCCTCCAAGGTCCTCATTGTTCAAAAGGGCTTTTATCTATTTCTGCCCCAACCGCCCCTGTGCCATCCACCTCCCTCTAAGCCACCAGCCCTGAGGAGTTCACACCTTCCTCTCTGTCCTGGCTGACTTTTTCAAGAGGGAATTTGTTTCAAAGAATGTCTTCATTGAGGAATTGAAGTGGTGTCATTTTAACTAGGGGGGTGCCTCACTTAACGCACTGAATAGATTTCTGAAATGTAAGTGAAATGAAAAAAAAAATCCTTTTAAAAGCCCAGAGATGTTCTACTTAAAGCAATCTTATGATAAGTCCTTTCATGAAGAGTTGCTCTAGTCCTGAGCAGCAGATTTGCAGTTCTGTCTCTGCTGGGCATGTCCACCTGCTTAATAGCAATACTAACAGTACTGTCAGATTGGCTGTTTGTTGTGTGCCAGGCACACACATGGGTGCGTGTGCCTGTGTGTAATTTTCCCACCACAAGCTTGTGTATAAATCCTATATTATCCCCATTTAACAGATAAAGGGGGCTTTTCTGGTGGTCAGTGGTAAAGAATCTCCCTACCAACGCAGGAGACATGGGTTTGCCCTCTGGGTCCGGAAGACCCACTGGATAAGGAAATGGCAACCCATTCCAGTATTCTTGCCTGGATAAACCCATGGACAGAGGAGCCTGGCAAGCTGCAGTCTATGGGGTCACAAAGAGTCAGACACAACTTGGCATATAAGCAACAGCAACAGGTAAAGAGACAGACAAAGAGAAATTCACACGGGTCACAAGTGATGAATTAAGATGAAGTTTGACAGCTCAAAGTCAAGGTGCATAAAGTCAGATGCGTCCTATTCCCACCTTAGTCTGTGTAAACCTGCCTTTCTCTTACGTGTTTGTCTAGCACAGTTCTCCCATTTGTGGGCAGGGCTAAACCTTAGAGCAGAATGTTTCTTCTCACTTCTTTTCCTGCCCTGCCCACTCAGTCAGTTGTCAAGTCTGTTGATGTGACCACAATTCCACTCTTGTCACTTCCACGTTCCTTTGTCCCTCCTCTCCTCCCTGCAAGGACCTCTCTTGTTTTCTTTTGCAGTAGCTCACCAACCAGCAACCCTACCCAGTCTCCTTGTGCTGTGCCCACCCTGCCCACTGTTTGCAGAGTGACCCTCCTAAACCATCAAGGCTCCTGTGCCGTGTTCCCTCTTCAAAACCAACCAGGATCCCCTGCCACAAGTAAAGCCTGCCTTCCTGCTCTGGCCTGCAGCGTCTTCCAGTCGGTCCTCCGTATCCACCCCTGCCTCCCCCATGCAGTCCTCACCGTGCATACTCCCTCCACACCCTGCTTCCACCGTTCTTTTTGCTTAAGTAGGGGCAACCATAGCTCTCCCTGTCTCCCATTGTTAACATTGTCCCTGGACTTCCAGGGAATGCTCTAGCCCTCTGGAAGACCCATCACTTTCTGCCCTGAATATAAACTTGATCCATGTTTTGTCTCTCTTTGTTAGCCCCCTGGGAGCTGAGATCTGCCTTATCCAATTCGACTGATGCTTTGTGCAGTGCGCATGATAGGTCCTGGGATACTGAGGTGTGTAAGATTGTGACTGGGCTCTGAAGGAGGAAGCCTTTTGTGGGGAAGAGAAGCCAAAAAGGCACAATTACAATCCAGCATATTGGAGTAAAGCCAGAGGTCTTTACATGGATTTGCAGGAAGCACAGGAAGGGAGGTTACTGTGGCCTCGGTCCCTTGTATCCTGTGTGTGGGTGCTAAGTCACTTCAAACATGCCCCACTCTTTGCAACCCCCTGGACTGTAGCTAAACAAGCTCCTCTGCCATGAGATTCTCCAGGCAAGAATACTGGAGTGGGTTGCCAAGCCCTCCTCCAGGGGATCTTCCTGACCCAGGGATAGAACCTCCGTCTGTTACTGCTCCTGCCTTGCAGGTGGACTCTTTACCACTGAGCCACCGGGGAAGCTGCTTTGTATCCTGTAATACAGAGCAAAGTGCCCTGCCTTTATTGCGGCTGCAGGAAATGTTTATTTAATTGAATAAGTCCTCAGTGACTCATTTGTTAAAAGTGATTTTTAAATATTTGGTTGACTTAACTGAACTGGGGTGTGTATATATATATATATATATATATATATCAGGTGTCCATGCATTCTATTATGAGCTAAAGAATGATTGTTGGTGTATTGTTCTGAAAAGCTTCTCAAGACTGCTAGGTATGTCCCACGTGTACATTATGAACTCCTCAAGGATTTCTCTGTTCCACTTCTTTATTCTCCAGAGAACAGTGAGTGACGGACTAAAATCCCACCCATATTCTTACATCCGAGTAAGGGGGTCAACCCTTACCTTAGTGCGTGTGGGCGTGCTAAGTCATTTCAGTTGTGTCCAGCCTTTTGCGGCCCCATGGGCTGTAGCCCACCAGGCTCCTCTGTCCACGGAATTCTCCAGGCAGGAATACTGGAGTGGGTTGCCATGCCCTCATCCAGCGGATTTTCCCAACCCAGGGATCAAACCTGTATCTCTTATGTCTCCTGCATTGGCAGGCGGGTCCTTTACCACTAGCCTTTACCCTAGACGCTCACCTAAACATGGATGACCTTGGCCTGATTTTCCACTTTGGAGGATAGAAGACTGTAGAGATAACTAAATCTTACTCTTTAAGACCTTTCAAAAGCCAAGATGTAGATGATGATATTGTTTATTCATTGGTGACCTTGGATAGGTCCATTCAAGCTTCCTGAACCCAGTCTGTTTATCTATAAAATAATACCTACCCTCAAGGGTTGGTGTGAGAAGTAGGTAAAACAGTGAGTGTTATTTGCCTGCTACATTTCCTAGTGAAATGAAGTTGCTCAGTCGCGTCCGACTCTTAGTGACCCCATGGACTGCAGCCTACCAGGCTCCTCCGTCCATGGGATTTTCCAGGCAAGAGTACTGGAGTTGGGTGCCATCGCCTTCTCCACACATTTAAATTAAACAGGTAATAGGTATTATGGCAGAAATACTATTATTGAGTATAACCATGGACAGAGGAGTCTGGCCAGCTTTGGTCCATAAGGGTGCAAAGAGTCAGACATGACTGAAGTGACTGAGCGCACGTGCACATGGCAATCACTGGGCTAGGTAGGCAGTGATAATTAAGACAAATTTATTTTTTGCTCTCAAAACAATCACAGTCTAGTATGGGAGAATTAAAGATAAAGGTGATTCGAGTGCAATGTATCGGGGAGGGAGCCCAGGGACCACCCAGAAGGCCATCCTGTAGGAAGTGGCAGTTATACTGAGTTGGAGAGTGGCTGTAAGTTAACCAGTGAAGATGCGAGGGAGGGATCAGCAGGGAGGTGTTCCAGACAAAAGCAGTGGCAGTTTTCCAGCAAATTTTAGCATTCCTGTAGAAGGAAAGACTTAGGCTAAACTTTTGACCAGGCAGAAAAACGATGGAATTAATGGCGTAGGGAAGTTAAGACATTTCTCTCTTTAGGGCTCTCAGCCAAAGGGATGAGTCGCTTAAGCATGGCACTGCTTGATGTTGCAGGAGTGGCTGGGTGGGGAAAGGCTGGAACATGAATACAGAAGTCGTAGTTTTCAAACTATTTTTAAAAAATCCATCATAACCATCTCTTCAGAAGAAAACTTTCACAGAAAAAGAAAATGAAAGTAGTGCTTCTCTGGCTGGAAGACAGCACTGTTTCCAGACTCCTGCAGAGGGGCTCCCTTGAGGCCTTCTCTCATACCACAACGGCACTTGGGACACTTCTAATGGATCCGCTGGATTTCTAAAACCAGATCCTGAAAAGCCTTATTTGAAAGGCAAAGAGTTGGCTGGCCAGAGAGTGAAATGATGTTCTCCAAGTCTAAGAACCAATTCTGGCATGAAAGCCAGTGATACTCTGGCCCCTGCATAGTTCTCTGCTACATGTGTCTGCGTGTTTAGTCGCTTCAGTCACGTTGGACTCTTTGCAACCCCTATGGACTGTAGCCCGCCAGGCTCCTCTGTCCATGGGATTCTCAAGGCAAGAATACTGGAGTGGGTTACCATGCCCTACTCCAGGAGGATCTGGATCTTCACTACCCAGGGACTGAACCCACGTCTCCTTCATCTCTTGCATTGGGAGGTGGGTTCTTTATACTAGGGCCACTGGGAAGCCCCCTTTACTACACAGAGCTTCCGAAAGTGTCTTCCGTCACAAGGTTGTCTATACCTTTCTAAGATGCTACGGGAGCATCAGTCTTCTTGTTGCTATGGTGCAGTGATTTTTGCTCATCTCAGTTCAGTTGCTCAGTTGTGTCTGATTCTTTGTTACCCCATGGACTGCAGCACGCCTGGATTCCCTGTTCATCACCAACTCCCAGAGCTTGCTCAAACTCATGTCCATTGAGTTGGTGATGCCATCCAACCATCTCATCCTCTGTCATCCCCTTCTCCTCCTGCCTTCAATCTTTCCCAGCATCAGGGTCTTTTCCAATGAGTCTGTTCTTCCCATCAGGTGGCCGTTGGAGCTTCAGCTTCAGCATCAGTCCTTCCAATGAATATTCAGGACTGATTTCCTTTAGGATTGACTTGTTTTATTTCCTTGCATTCCAAGGGGCTCTCAAGAGTCTTGTCCAACACCACAGTTCAAAAGCAGCAACTCTTTGACGCTCAGCTTTCTTGATGGTCCAACTCTCACACCCATAGACAGCTACTGGAAAATCCATAACTTTGCCTTGAGCACCCCGTGAACAGAACAGTACGAAAAGACATTTTTTGCTCAGGGTCTGTCTTTACTCCAACAGGAGAGACAAGCAGATTGTCCAGGGATGTTTCCTAAAGCTCAGATCACCAGGGAATGAACCAATGACAGCAAGAGCTCCCTTCTTCTAACAGGAGGGACTGGGTTTTAACTCAACTTCCTATGGGACTGGAGTCCCTGTTCTCCCAGCAGCCCAAATCCACCTTTTCACAAAGTTTCCAGGTGCTAACAGCTGGCACTCTTAGATAACTCCCTACACAGCTGGCACTTATACACAGTCTGCCTGGCACCTGGGTCAGCCTGTTTATCCTGTTACCGTGCTGCTCTGCTTGTACTGGAAGCAGCCTCCTTTCCTTAGAGCATGACTCCATAGTCTGATCCAAGGTGCCTTGACCCATGGGAACTGCAGGGCTTCTTTTGCTGGCTTTGACTTGTAAGTTTTTCCAAAAAAAGTTGATCCTTCACCTCTATGATGTGATATTATAACGTTTACCTTCTCCCACCTTGACCTCACATCCCATTTCGTTTTCTAGCCTTTCCAGTTAGCATTTCCAGTAGAGATTGGGGGTAAGTATGTGGGGAGATGCAATCAGGGGGTTCTTCACTGGAAAAGTCTTCAGAGTCAGACAGACCTCTCTGTCTCCCTCTTTCTTTGACCTTGTCCATCTTTGGAAACACCATTTGCCTTCTAAGAGGACTCCTCCAGACCACCACCCCCTCTGTCTTTTTGGATCAAAACCATAGTTTATTTGTAAACATATTGTATGTGTCAGTAATCCAATTAACAATGCTTTAAACATTTCCTTGTATAATATTAACATCATACCAGAAACAAATTCCACCATACTCAGTTACAGTTTTGGTGTTTTAAAATCTTTAAAAACAAATGGTATTGGAAACACTGAACATAAAAGAGAAACACAAATGGCAGAGAAAACTGGAAACAACTAAAAGAAACTGATATTCTCCCAAAAACAAAATCATCTGATTACATATTTTATTATTTAATTTTTAAAAAAGATTTAATATGAATAATTTCTTTTTTTCCCACTTTTTCCTAATTGACATACAGCACTGTATAAGTTTAAGGTATACAGCATAATGATTTAACTTAAGTACATCACAAAATGATTATCACAATAAGTTTAGTAAACACCCATCTTCTCATACAGATGCAAAAATTAAGAAAAAGTTTTTTCTAGTGATGAGAACTCAGGATTTTCTCTCTCAACAATTTTCATATATAACATATAGCAGTGTTGATTTTATTAATCATGTTGTACATCTTACCTCTAGTATTTACTGATCTTATAACTGGAATTTGTACCTTTTGACCATCTTCATGATTACATATTTTAAAAGCAGAAAAGCAATCAAGGAAATCAGAAGATCATATATTTTTTAACAACATAAGGTTACATTTCTTTAGACCAATGTGAGAGGTGAAATTGTACCATATTAAATTCTATGTCCGTTTTTATATTTCTTATTTCTCAAGTTTGTCAATGGTTTAAGCTACATTAAATGCAGAAAGAGGCTTCCCAGATGGCTCTAGTGGTAAAGAACCTGATTGACATATCCTCCTTATGCAGGAGACATAAGAGATGTGGGTTCAATCCCTGGATCAAGAAGATCCCCTAGAGAAGGGCTTGGCAATCGACTCCAGCATTCTTGCCTGGAGAATCCCGTGGACCGAGGAGCCTGGTAAGCTATGGTCCATACAGTGGCAAAAAAGCAGACACGACTGAAGAGGCTTACCTTGCACGCACAAGGGCAGAAAAGAGGGGAGGTCAGATGCTTTTCTGAGTGATGCCTTCAAATAACCAGAGTCTCGCGAGAGAGGTGTCCAGGATGGAGGGCTGGAAGAAGTCTCTTGCCGACTTACCCATCACTCCTGTAAGTACCCCTCCCTCACTTGTGACATTTCCCACACTGCACATAGTTTGTTGGCCGCTTACAGCTTCACAACCATCGACAGCCTCTGAAAAACCTGGGACAGTATTTGTTTCATCTGTCCCTGTACAACAGACCTAAGATAGTCCTAAGTCACCACAGTGGCCTACAAGACCCTACCAGTTTGGCTGTCCCATCCCCCATCACCTCTCTGATCTTGCCCCTGTGTCATTGTCCCTTGCTCATCCTCATTCAGCTACAAGTTTCAACTGTTTTCTGAACGTTTGGGTCCACCACTGCCTCAGAGTCTCTGTACTCGTTGTTCCATCTGCTTCCGTGCACTTCCCTCCCACAAGTATCTCCAGAGTCGGCTGTCTCACTGTTTACTGGGCTTTCGTCAAATGTCACTCTTTCTAGAAGGCCATATCTGACTACCCATTAAAAAGAAAAGGTACAATCTCTTTGTAGGAGGTATATTAAGTTAATCTTAATGCATTCCAATACACAGTAGGTACAGACAAACACTTTGATTCCATTTATACAAGGTACCTAGAATAGTCAAATTCAGAGTCAGAAAGTACCCTGGTAGATGCCAGAGGCCAAGTGGGGGATGGAGTATTGGGGAGGGGAGATTGGGAGCTAGTATTTTATGGGGACAGATTTTCAGTGAAGGAAGGTGAAAAATTTGGGAAATGGATGATGTTGAGTTGCACAACAATGTACTTAGTGTTACTGAACTGTAGAGTTAAACATGGCTAAAATAGTATGTTTTATATTATGTGATTTTCACCACACACACAAAAATCATTTAAAAAATCAGTACCACATTCCATCCCCTGCTGACTAAATTTATTTTTCTCTAAAGCACTTATCCATTAGTGTGCTATATATTTTACTTGTTGATTTTGTCTTCTCGTTACTAGAATGCAGGCTTTCAGAGGGCAGGAATTTTTGTCTGTTTTCTTCTCTGTCCTACCCTTGATGCCAGAACCATGCCTGACACATAGCACATAGTAGTCTGTTGATCAAGTGCATGAATTCTTCTGAGAATTAGAGTAGACTCCAGGTCTCTTTTCTGTCTCTTTTTTTTTTTTCTTTTCCCCCTGGGGTTTAGGGAACTAGATGTACAAGACTTGCCATGGAAGACCAGAGCCAGCTTGTTTATTCTTCTTCATTTTGGTTTCCTTTCATTTCTTACTAAACCACCCAAATAGGCTCTATGTTCAAGAAGTGCTTTCCCTCCCAGCATCACTTAGTAGAGAAAAATATTTATTTGGGTTTGAGGTTGGCAATACATCAAAATCCAATAATCGTACCCTAGTGCAATTGCACTGAAGGGTGTGAGATCCATAATGTAATAACATGTAATCTGCACATCAGGATCACAAAGGCGAATCTATAATTTCATTTTATTTATTTTCTTAAAATATGACAATCCCACATGTTGCTTGAAATGATGGAAGCTGGGACAAACAGCAATGTGGGAGATTTATGAGCTGTGTCAACTCGGTCTTAGGGATTCCTCCCTGGTCCGTGCTTGGAAGATAGGACTGAACAATTTCCCCTTTTACTGCAGCAATATCTTGTCTGCATTTGGGAGAAAGACCCCCGACCCGTGAACATATTAACAGGCCTGTCTGTTTATAAGCGTGTGAATTTCTCACAGTGTATGCCTCCTGGGTCTTGGGGGTTTGTTTATTGGTGTGAGCTGTTCGGAGGCTCGGGTGTATAGCCTGTGTAGGAGAATCTTCATTGTGGTTTGGACTTGTGCAAAGTGGAGAGGGGGAGATGGTCTGGAGATTTTAAAAAGCAGCAGACTTTTTTTTCCTGAACACGAGGCAGGAGCCTGCTCAGATGAAATAACAAAACAAATTCAAAGGCCTGTGAGCTGTGGTCCCAGATTCAGGGTTGGACAGATTGTATCTCCCAAAGCCATCTGAGAGGGTCTTCACTCCCCAGGGGAGACTTCACCTGCCTCTCCCCACTCTGCTCCTTCATTTCTTCCTCCAAGGATTTGGCTCTGTCTTCTCACTGTTCTAAGCTTTCTGTCCCTTGCTGAGTGACTTTATGTTAAAGGTAGCAATAACCATTGTTATTTGGCAGAAATGTAACACTGTCTTATTAAACACTCTGCAAGGCAGGTGTGCAGTCTCAGATTTGTCCAGGAGGAATCTATGACTGTAAGGGTTAAATGACTAAGACAGCAAGTGTTAAAGCTAGGATTTGAGTCTAGGACTGTGTGGTTGGCTTCTGTTTCAGTGTTTTAGGGTCATCAGACCTTCAATGGTACTGTCATTGGTCCCAAGCCACCAGGACTCTGGGCTCCATGCTCAGAGGGCTCAGCACTGGCTTTTATTACAAGACATGACACACCCCTGGATCTCACACCCCTTCTTCAAGACCAAGTTCCAGATCCTTAAGGCAAGGACTGGAATTTAGATACGTGGTCTGGGATAGTCACATACTTTCATGAGGGCCACTTGTCCTGTAAGTTCAGTTCAGTCACTCAGTTGTGTCTGACTATTTGTGAACCCATGGACTGCAGCATGTCAGGCCTCCCTGTCCATCATCAACTCCCAGAGTTTACTCAAACTCATATCCATTGAGTCGGTGATGCCATCCAACCATCTCATCCTCTGTCGTCCCCTTCTCCTCCTTCCATCAATCTTTCCCAGCATCAGGGTCTTCTCAAATGAGTCAGTTCTTTGCATCAGGTGGCCACAGTATTGGAGTTTCAGCTTCAGAATCAGTCTTTCCAATGAACACCCAGGACTGATCTTCTTTAGGATGGACTGGTTGGATCTCCTTGCAGTCCAAGGGACTTTCAAGAGTCTTCTCCAACACCACAGTTCAAAAGCATCAATTCTTCAGCACTCAGCTTTCTTTATAGTCCAACTCTCACATCCATACATGACTACTGGAAAAACCATAGCCTTGACTAGACAGGCCTTTGTTGGCAAAGCAATGTCTCTGCTTTTTAATATGCTATCTAGGTTGGTCATAAATTTTCTTCCAAGGAGCAAGTGTCTTTTAATTTCATGGCTGCAGTCACCATCTGCAGTGATTCTGGAGCCCAGAAAAACAAAGTCTGACACTGTTTCCCCATCTATTTTCCATGAAGGGATGGGACCAGATGCCATGATCTTAGTTTTCTGAATGTTGAGCTTTAAGCCAACTTTTTCACTCTCCTCTTTCACTTTCATCAAGAGGCTCTTGAGTTCTTCACTTTCTGCCATAAGGGTGGTATCATCTGCATATCTGAGGTTATTAATATTTCTCCTGGCAGAGAGAAATTTGATTCCAGCTTGTACTTCATCCAGCCCAGCATTTCACATGGTGTACTCTGCATATAACTTAAATAAGCAGGCTGGCAATATGCAGCCTTGACTTATAGGATGAACCAAGTGTTGAAAGAGGAGATGGGTGGGCAGCTCAGTAAGGCTCCTTCCTTAGGACTCTTGCTGCAGGGCCCACAGATGCCAGGCTTGCATTTTCATCATCATGATGTCCTGAGTGTGTAGAGCCTCTGGAGCATTTCCATTGCGTCCATCCACTGTTTGATATTCACTCCAACTCAATGACTGGAAGAATATGAGGATAAGGGAGAGTTCTACCCCAGACTTGTCCTCCAACCCCCTCTGATCTCTCTCCAGTGCCTGCTCAGGCCTGTCATGTTCTTTGTGGTCCCTCCTCCTTTCTAGCATCCTCCTTGCACAAGCCATGAAATTGGCCTGTATCTCAGGGATAAGATCTTTGAAACTTGCCCCTACTAATCAGGTCCAGTTTGGCTAAACTGATAGATGTATCCCCAAGAACATGGAGACCTCAGGGGGTCTTCCTCTGCAGGCCAGCTGTATATTGTCTGTGATTTTCTGGTCAGATCACAGAGAAAGTTGGAAGCTGGGGGAAAAGCCATCTGCAGTAACTAGATACCCAGCATCTTCTCATGGCTGTCTTCTCTTTGGTCTTCCCTCTTCTGGGTCCACAATGGCCTGGGCTCTCATGAAGCAATAGGACCTGATTACAAAGATTCCCTGAATCCCAGAGCAGGCTCCTCTTGGAATGACTGAGATTGTTCAGTGTCGGGCATGTGGAGTCTACAATTCAGGCTCTGAGCCTGCCTCCTACCACTCCTCCTGCACCTCCTGCCAACTCCCCAGTTAGACTCAGCCCTAGATAGGTGGATTTCTTCATAGACCAGTCTATATAGTTGGTCTCTCTCAAAATCTACGTCTTGCTTGTACCATTTTCCTTGCTGAGCATGTCCATTCTCCTGTCTCTCATTTTGTGTGAGCTTTGCCCATTTTTGAAGCCCTTGGCAGTTGTAAGTCATGCCATTTTAGGTCAACTGAAGAATCTATAGTTGTTTTGGCAAGAAAAGAAGGACAATTCAGAAGAAATTTGTGAAAAATAATGCAAAATATGGGAAGGAAATCGTCTGGTAGAAGAGGTAGAGGACCTAGCGTATTTGACCTCAGAAGGCAAGTCAGAGCCACCAGAGTTTCACTTCAGCTCAATATGGGAGAGAACCTCCAGGCAGTATCAGAAATCCAAACATGGATTGGACTGACTTGGACAGTATCAAGTCTCTGGTCAGATACTGACTGTGTTCACCAGGGGATCACTTCCTGTGGCTGATGAAGATGAAATATAGGGTCGGTTTACAAGGTCCTACATTTCAATGACTACAGTTCAGTGACTCCCAAGGTCCCTTGGACCCTGAGATACCAAGTTTTCTAGCGTCACTTCTGGAAGATCTTCTTTGTCCATTGCTACCTGCAGAGATATTTCTTTCTCTGGGCCACTTGGAACCAAGAACTCCAAATTTAGTCCTGATTTTAGTTACCTTGTCTACTATTAGTTACCCTAGGTAGAGCAAAAATTCCTTGAAGTTAAGGACACTTTCTGAGATAATTGTTCTTCTAGAATATAGTAGGGGGCTCAATATACATGTCTTTTTAACTTTTTTGGATGATAAAATACATTTCTGCTTATTAAAAAGAGTCTAGAAACTGCAAAGCATGCAGAATAATATAAAAATGATCCATCATCCCAACATCCAGAAATAACCACTGACAAACATGTTCATGCATTTCCTTCCAGTCAATATGCATTTATTTTTTGAAATGATGAGGACAAACTTGTGGGAGAATTTTGTATTTTTCAAACTCAAAAGCTAGTGGTAACCAAGAAGCTCAGTCAGCCTTCTGGGATGGTGCAGTTCAGTCCAAACTTTCTGTTGTTGGTTCCTCCTTGGAAGCAGGGTAAGGGGGAGGAGGGACTCTCTAATCACTGTGGGCTACTGGCTATTCCAGGCAAAGTGCCCAAGAGTCTATAAGAAGGTGTATTTTCTGGTGCAGACAATGCACCAACCAAAATCCAAGTGTTTGCCTTCCAACCCTAGGATATTCCTCGTGGTCAAATGTGCTCTCATTCTCCACAGTTACCAGGGGGTCTCCGCAGGGAGGATTAGCCTGGCTGGAGATGTCCGTGTGTGGGCGTGTGTGTGTTTTCCTTTCTCCCTAACTCACTGAGAGCTTGGCAAGGCCAGGAGAGAGGCGGCTGATTATTTTTAGCCCCTTGTTCCTCAGAATGGATTGTGCATAACAAAAGAATGCTAATGCTCAGTGTCTTTATGAAAGCACTGGAGTTCATCAGCTTTGCAAAGAAGTGAAATTAAATCAAGATTTAATTGGGATATGCATGTTTTATTCATGCTACTAACCACAGGAGAAGCCAGCAAGCTGAAGGTAAAAAAGAGGGGAAAAAATCTTTTGAAAAGTTGTTTCTCTCTGATTAAATAGAGATAGTTTCCAACTTCAAAGGCAGCAGGCCTTTAATGTATTTTAAATGCTCAACTATGCCTGGTCTGGCCAGTTCAGTTGCTGGTTGTTGATAGCAACCCAGGCATGCCCGGCTCCTGGCTTCAGATTCTGGCACCAATGCAAGTATGTGGCCCCTTGCCCTACCATCTATGCTTCAGTATGGGCCCTACAAACAGCTGTCCCAGGACTCTGGGGAGAAGTGAGCACAACTCAGGGGATCTAGAGTTACCCCTCAGAATATGAGTAGCCTCTATTGCCCAAGTCTGTAGTACTGAAGAATAAGACTTTTCTTCTTCATCAGAAATTTCTCTTCTGGAAGGAGATACTTGGGGTATCAAGCAATGTTAGGTACAAAGATAAGGCAGTCCCAGCTTAAATCTCTTGCACCTCACAATATAGAACAAGAGATTAAAGAAAGAGCCAAATAATATGGGAAAAAGAGAAAGGCAAAGTTAGCTGGAAAGGTTTCTGAAGCTCTGAGAGATCAAAGGAAGGAGCAATCCGGTAGGAAGACCAAGAAGAACTTAACAGAGGAGGTGAGATTTGAGCTAAGTTTGAAAAATGTCTAGAATTTCTGTGTTTAATTGGGAGCAAGTGTTCCAACCAGTGAAACTCTGAATCAAGTTGCTGGAGATGGAAAGCTTGAAAGATGTTTAGGGGAGGACAGAGTCTGATTGACTAAGGCTTGTGGTGCATATGGTGTAGCAGCAGGAGAGTCTGGCAGTATCGGTTGGGACAAGACCAGGGAGAGAGTCTTAAAATCAGGCTGAGCAGTTTATAAAATGAGAGGATTAGCTGAAGTTTAGGGGGAAATGGGCTTTTATATTAATAAATTCAGAGGGCCATAGAATTGGAAGAGGTTTTCAGAATTATCTGGCTCAAGGATTTCTCTTCCTGTGGCTAACCACCTCCTGTGACCATGGTAGACATCACTCATCCATATTGGCTCTCTTCTTCTGAGCTCAGAATGAAGCTTGAAGTCTTTTTGAACAAAGCAAACTAGTATCCGCTGCTAGATTCTGGCTCTCTCAATTCTTTTCCCGACACTCATAAATATATCACATGTCAAAATATCTGCATGAAATGGATGGAACTGGTACTCTTAACTCTCTATAATAATGGGCTAGGTTATATGGTTCTAATTACCTGTTGAGAGAAAACTACAAGTCCTCTTAAATGTATCAAGTAGGTAAGAAGTTAGTATGGAACTACTGAGAAAATTAGTTAAAGGAAAATGTGAGAGGTAAAGCCAACACAGAAGACATTTTTTGCCTTAAGATCATTGGCCAGTCTGGTGAATTCTGAACTTTTCTTTTGAATTCATTATGAAAAGAAGGGGAAAGAAGAGAAAATCCAATATCTGAACAAGATTTGAAGTTTAATAGTTGATATGTTCCTCAACAAGGTGGTATAAATGTGAACCAGAAGGAATCTAGCCCACCTACAGTTATGCAATCTAGTTTCAAATCTCCTGGATGGTCCAAGGAGCCTTTGGGCATAGATTCAGCATAGGGTGGCATATATCCATGGCACTCGAAAGAAGCAATGCAAATTGGCTCCAAAAGAAAGCAACTACTTCCCTTTGTCCTCAAATATTACAAGTAATTATTTCAAGTGTAATGGGTATCATAAAGTCAAAGATAGTCAAATTGCAAAGAACAAAATAAGTGTAGAAAAGCAGAAAACAAACAAACAAAATAATAGAAACATATCAACAAATAATTCAGTATCTTGACCAGACGGAAGTTATAAAACAACAATGTTTAATCTGAATTGCAGCCTGGATTCTCAGGGATGTAGACTCTGAGATGGATATTAAAGTTAGAAAGCTTATTAGGGATCAATGTCTGTGGGGGAAGAAAAAAAGTAGGATTGAGAAGAGGAAGAAGCCAGACTGAAATTCAGTCTCATTAGACTTCAGCAAACACTAGGAGAAACTGAAGGTAGGATGGCTCTGCAGAGATACGCTGAATTGCAGGGAGGAATTTAGGTTGTTAATTCCCATTACAACCAATCCTTGGATATGGCTCATCTGTAGGAAGTACCTCTTTTTAACTGAGGTAAGGAATCTCTTTTCAACCAAAGCAAGTTCCAATGAGATTGTCAGACAACAACATTCTCATCAACTGGGTAAGAAATCTCTTATTCCTGGAGAGGGAAGTGTAGCATAACATCCATAATGCTCTGTTTAAGGAAATAAAAAAGAATTGTGAACCTATTTGTATGAGAAGGAAACTATAAAGACTGACAGAGTGGGTTTTTTTTCCTAATAGAATTTCTAAAACTGTAAAATCTAACCATTACAATGAAAAAAAATGGGCTTAATTACAGATTAAACACAAATGAAGAAAAAATTAGTAAACTGGAAGATATGTCAGAAGAAAGTAGCCTATGTTTGACATGAAGAGACAGAAAGGTAGAAAATAAAGTAGTCAGATGATACACAGGATAAAGTGAGGGTGCTGCTGCTGCTGCTGCTGCTGCTAAGTCGCTTCAGTCGTGTCGACTCTGTGCGACCCCATAGATGGCAGCCCACCAGGCAAAGTGAGGCTAACATGCATTTAATCAGAATCCCAGGAGAGAAGAGTGAAACTAGGACAGAAGCCATGTTTGAAGAGAGAGTGGCTGAGGATTTTCAGGACCTGATTGTGTATGATTTATGAACGTCATAAATCATACATTCAAGGAGTCTTATAAATCTCCAAAACACTTAAGTACAACATAGAACAACACAAGAGAAAATCTTAATAGAAGATTTAAAGAAATACAGATTATTTTCAAATGGATCAGAGTTAGATTAAGTACTGACTTCTCAACAATAATCAAGGAAACTAGATAGCAAAGAAATAACACCTTAAATATGTTGACAAAATTAATAGCTAGTGAACAATTCTACACTTGGTAAAATATCTTTTAATAATGAAGACAGCAGCTCCTTGAGAATCATGATGGGATCCAGGCGTGGCCACAGTGTCTCCTGTACAGGTCCATGCATGCTCCATGTTCAAAATATCTGAGACACTTTAAAATTATGTGACTTCTTTGGCAAAGGGACAACCCTGCCCCCCCAAGCCCAGGGCACTCGTGGTGATCTCTCTTCTTGGCAGACTCCCATTCCTGTCTTAGAAGGACCCCAAATGTAAAGCTGAGTCCTCTGAGACCCCAGAGATGAAGCAAACCTTTCAGGATGTCTGAGTGACCAGCTGAGGAAGGTGTCCTTGTTCCAGACCCAAGAAGTTGCCCAGCCATCTCTTGGATGCCTTTTACCCAGACTATTGCAGATCAAGCCCTGAACCTTTAGAGTGGAAGCACTGACTCCAAGACCCTAGACTACCAGAGAACTAATCCTGCTGCTGCTGCTGCTGCTGCTAAGTCGCTTCAGTCGTGTCCGACTCTGTGCGACCCCATAGACGGCAGCCCACCAGGCTCCCCCATCCCTGGGATTCTCCAGGCAAGAACAATGGAGTGGGCTGCCATTTCCTTCTCCAATGCAGGAAAGTAAAAAGTGAAAGTGAAGTCGCTCAGTCTTGTCCGACCTTCAGCGACCCCATGGACTATAGCCTACCAGGCTCCTCCGTCCATGGGATTTTCCAGGCAAGAGTACTGGAGTGGGGTGCCATTTAGGGAGTGTCAAATAGTGAGAACTCACAGAAAGGAAGCCACCTGGATACAAGACCCAGCATCATCCAACCACCAGTAGCACCCTGTGCTGGATGCCTCATCTAAACATCAAACAACACAAAAGTACAAACCCAATCATCAGCAGACAGGATTACCACCTCACTCAGCCTTGCCCATCAGAGGCAAACAAACAAACAAACAAAAACTCAGCACAAATCTCACCCTATGCAAAGCTTATACAAACCACTGGACCAACCTTAGGATGGCAGAAACCAAAAGGAAGAAAGAATTCAACCTTGAAACCTGGGAAAAGGAGACTTCAAACACAATAAGTTAAAAAAAAAATAATGAAAAAGTAGAGAAATACTACAAAAATGAAGGAACAAACAAGAAACACAGAAGTCCAAATAAATGAAGAGGAAATAAGCAAACTATCTGAAAAAGAATTTAGAATAATGATAGTAAAGATGATCAAAAACCTTGAAAACAAAATGGAGAAAATGCAAGAATCAATTAACAAAGACCTAGAAGAATTAAAGAATAAACATACAGAGACAAACAACACAATTACTGAAATTAAAAATACTCTGCTGCTGCTGCTGCTAAGTCGCTTCAGTCATGTCCGACTCTGAGTGACCCCATAGACGGCAGTCCACCAGGCTCCTCCGTCCCTGGGATTCTCCAGGCAAGAATACTGAGGTGGGTTGCCATTTCCTTTTCCAGTGCATGAAAGTGAAAAGTGAAGTCACTCAGTCATGTCCGACTCCTCACGACCCCATGGACTGTAGCCCACTAGGCTTCTCCGTCCATGGGATTTCCCAGGCAAAAGTACTGGAGTGGGTTGCCATTGCCTTCTGTCAGAATGGCCATCATCAAAAAGTCTACAAGCAGTAAATTCTGGAGAGGGAGTTGAGTAAAGGGAACTCTCTTGCATGGTTGGTGGGGATATAAATTGATACAGCCACTATGGAAGATGGTATTGAGAGTCCTTAAAAAACTAGGAATAAAACCACCACATGACCCAGCAATCCCACTCCTAGGCACATACCCTGAGGAAACCAAAATTGAAAAAGACACTTTATGTATCCCATTGTTCATTGCAGCACTGTTTACAATAACTAGAACATGGAAGCAACCTAGATGTCCATCAACAGATGAATGGATAAAGAAGTTGTGGTACATATACACAATGGAATATTACTCAGCCATAAAAAGGAACACATTTGAGTCATTTCTGATGAGTTTGGATGAATATAGAACCTATTATACAGAGTGAAGTGAGTCAGAAAGAGAAAGATAAATATCGTATTCTAACACATATATACAAAATCTAGAAAAATGGTACTGAAGAACTTATTTAAAGGGCAGCAATGGAGAAACAGACAGAAAATAGACTTATGGACATGGGGAGAGGGGAGGAGAGGGTGAGAAAGAGTAACATGGAAATTTACATTACCATATGTAAAATAGATAGCCAATGGGAATTTGCTGTATGGCTCAGGAAACTCAAAAAAGGGCTCTGTATCAACCTAGAGGGGTGGGATGGGGAGGGAGACGGGAGGAAGGTTCAAAAGGGAGGGGGTATATGTATACCTATGGCTGATTCATGCTGAGGTTTGACAGAAAACAACAAAATTCTGTAAAGCAATTATCCTTCAATAAAAAAAATAAACTAAAAAAAAAAAATGAGGACAAAATAAAGACATTTTAGGTAAACTAAACAGAGTTTTTATCAACAAGCCCTCAGCAAAATAAATTCTAAATGATGTCTTTCAGACAAAAAGAAAATTATTCCAGATGGAAGATATGAAATGCAGAAAGGAGTCAAAAGAAAGGAAAGTTGTAAATAAGTGGATAATCCACATGAACAGTGAATATACGAAAGAATAAGTATAAAAATCTTGCAACTTAATTTTAGAAATAAGAAATTAATGGAGTTAGTGTTGTAAGATCTTTGGGTTATGTGATATGAAGATTAGGTTATTCACATTTGATTTTGATAACTTAAACATATATCTTATACATTTTAGAATATATTGTTCATGATTCAGCACAGAAAAACAGAAACAAAATATTTCAATAAGGAAAAATATAAATACAAGGAATTAGGAGTTTATTAAATCATTGGAATGATTGAGAACAAAATTTGGAAGTGAAAAAGTATCCGGCTGCTGCAAACTTCAAGATTTTTACAACCTGTACATCAGCCATCACCACTGTCAAAGAAAGAAAAGTATTTTCCTCAGTCTTGCTCTCCAGATTATATGTATTTATTGGCAGAACACAAATTGCATTTCAAAGTCCAGTGTTAAAGAGTTTGAGAAATGTAGGTTATAGGTTTCCAGTCCCTGAGATCTAGAGACAGGCACAGAAGAAGACAGAAATGAAAGATGATTACCACTAAACATTATTCAGCACCAAAAGAATAAAAAGCGTGTATAATATCCAAAGAAGTAGATTTGCCACTATGTTTTATACTAGAATCATCATAGTTTTTACTTTTACATTTATGTATTTGTTGTATACTGTATTTAGATATATGTTATCGATTTTAAATTATTTTTTACATATTGATTGGAATTCATCTTTTTTTTTTTTTTTTGGATTGTGGATATCCAATTGTTCCAGTACCATATGTCAAAAGACTATGGTTCTCCACTGAATTGCTTTTGGTATGTGTGTGTGCTCAATTGCTCAGTTGTGTCCAACTCTTAGAGGCCCCAGGGACTGTAGCCCTCCAAGTTCCTCTGTCCATGGGATTTTTCCAGACAAGAATACTGAAGTAGGTTGTCATTTTCTTCTCCGGGGGATTTTCCTGACCCAAGGATTGAATGCATGTGTCCTCATTGGCAGGCAGGTTCTTTACTGCTAGCACCACTTGGGAAGCCCCCCTCGCCCTTTTGTCAAAAATCAATGTGTGTGTATGCAACTTTTAGATTCTCCATTCTGTTCCATTGCTAGGACAGTCTATCTGATGCCAACATTACACTGCCTTAATTGCTGTACCTTTATGTTAATTCTAAAAACAGGTAGAGTTAGTTCTCTATTTTGCACTTCCTTCTAAAGTTTATTTTGGCTATTCTACCTTTACAATTCAATATAACTTTTAGAGTCAACTTGTCTAAATCTACAAAAAAAAAAAAAACCTTATGGCATTTTCAGTAGAGATTCTTTTGAATTTATTTGAGGACAATTGACGTTTTAACAATACTGAGCCTTTGAACGTATGAACAAGGTATTGAATAAATGGATTCTGGTCTTCCATTTCTTTTGGCATTATTTTTTTTGTAGTTTTCAGTGACAGATTTGGCATATATTCTGCCAGTTTTATACCTAGTCATTTCATATTTTGGTGATATTATCTCTTAAAAATATTTCAATTTATTATTTTCATTGTTAATATTTAGAAATACAGTTAAATTTTGTATATTGGTCTTGCAACCTGAAGTTCTGCTAAATTCATACATTAGTCTCAGTAACTTTTTTTTAGATTGCATCCCATTTTCTAGATGTACAATCTTATTGTATGTGAATTATTTGTGTATGTATGTGAAAATACTTCTACTTCTTCCTTACCGGTCTGGATGCCTTTTATTTCTTTTTCTCGATTTATTGCACTGGTTAGAAATTCCAACATAATGAATAAAAATAGTGAGACTGGATATCCTTATTTTGTTCTTGATCTGAGGGGGGGGAACAAGTTTTCTAAGAATTTTGTTTTGTTTTTTTTTTTAATGAAAAATGAAAGTTGGGTTGTCTCAAATACTTTTTCTTCATCTATTGAGATAATTATGTGGTTATTCTCTTTCAGTTTGGTAATATGGTGACTTATATTAATTCTTTTAAAACTTTAAAGCAACTTGAACACTGATTCATGGAATAATTCATGTGATAAATCCTATTTGGTCAAGACATGTTATTATTGATTTGGTTTTCTAAAATATTGTTTATAATTATGGTATTTATGTTTATAGGAAATATTGTTTTGTAGTTTTTTTTTTGTAAAGTCTTTGCATTGTTATCATTGTATCAACTGTACTAACTTTCAGATGAGTTGGTGCATATTCCCTCTTTTTCAATTTTTTGAAAGAGTTTGAGTAGAACCATTTTAATGTTTTTGTTCAGTGTTTGGCAGAATTCACAGATGAAGTCACTTGAGCCTGGAGTTTTCTTTGTTGGAAGGTTTTTATTTACAAATTCAATATCTGTAATAGATGTAAGTCTATTCAGGCCATTTCTTCTTGAATGAACTTTGATAGTTTGTGATTTTTCAAGGAATTTTACATTTCATTTACGTTAATAAATTTATTGGCATAAAATTGTTCATAATAATTCCTTCTGACCCTTTTAATATCTGTAGAATCTGTAGTGACATCACTTTTCATATCTGATACTAGTCTCTTGGTCCTCTTTTTTCCCCCTTGATTAGTGTGGTTAGAGGTTTATCAGTTTTATCTTTATTAAACAATATTTATTGTTTATTACTACATTATACATATTACATATATTTATTTTAAAAGCTGCTAAATCTTTT
>NW_011495071.1:5171745-5183241 GCF_000754665.1 Bison bison bison
TTTTTTTTTTTTTTTTTTTTTACTGTGATCCTTTGATCTGTATTATTTCTTTTCTTCTATTTGCTTTAGGTTTGTTTTTTTTTTCCCCCAGTTTGTGAAGGTGAAAGCTGAGGTTATGTGTTTGAGATTTTTTTTTTTTTACTAAAATAGATGTTTAGTGATAAAAATTTGTTTCTAAGTACTGCTTTAATAATCCCACAAATTCTGATACATTGTGTTTTCATTCAGTTCAAGATGTTTTTGATTTTGTCTTTTGGTTTCTTCCTTGATTCATAGGTTATTCAGAAATGTGTTATTTGGTTCCTTAATTTTTAGAATTTTCCTTATATTTTTGTTTTTGATTTCTATTTACTTCCATTGGGGTTCCCTGGTGGCTTAGATGTGCTCAATGTGGGAGACTCAGGTTCAGTCTCTGGTTTGGGAAAATCCCCTGGAGAAGGGAATGGCAACCCACTACAGTATTCTTGCCTGGAAAGTTCCATGAACAGAGGGGCCTGGAGGGCTACAGTCCACGGAGTCGCAAAGAGTTGGACATGACTGAATGACTAACACCTTCACACTTACTTCCATTTTGGTCAAAGAATATACCTTATATGGCTTGAATCCCTTTAAATTTATCTAGATTTATTTTTTTGGCTTTTGGTCTGAATTTGGTCTACTTTGACAATTGTTCCTTTTACATTTAGAAGCAATGTGTAATTTATTCTTGTTGGAGGGAATATCTTATGGATATCAGTTAGATCAAGTTGTTTGACAGTATGTTTAAGTCTTTTATATCATTGTCAGTTTCCTGTTACTTATTTTTTCAAGTATTTAAAGAGGAAAAGTTTCCAAGAGTAATCCCCAGCTATACCTTTGGATTTGTCTATTTCTCTTCTTAGGTTTATTTTTCTTTGTTTCATGTATTTTGAAACTCTATTATTGTATTCTAAACATGAATGTTTAGAATTGTTATACTGTGGATAGATTAGGGCATCTCTGGTAGCTCAGATGATAAAGAATCTGCCTGCACTGCAGGAGACCCGGGCTCGATCCTTGGGTCAGGAAGATCCCCCAGAGAAAGGAATGGCTATCCACTTCAGTGTTCTTGCCTGAAGAATTCCATGGACAGAGGAGCCTGGCAGGCTACAGTCCATGGGGTCACAAAGAGTCGGACATGACTGAGTGATTCCCACAGACATACACACACACACTGATAGATCAACCCCATTAATCATTATGACTTAAAGGTCTATCTCTTATAGTATTCTTTGCTATGATTCTAATTGTCTAATTATAATACAAGCACTCCAGCCTTCTTTTAACTAGTGTTAATTTTTTCTTTTTGATTATTTTTTAAATAAAATTTGCTATCCATTCATGATAAATAAAACATTTAGCAAAATAGAAATGGAGGGGAAACTTCTTTGTCTTGATAAAACATATCTACATCATACTTAGCAAACATAGCAAGTACCATATTTAATGGTAAAGGTCCATATACTTTCCTCTTGAAAGCAAGAACAAGACAAGGAATTCTGTTAACCCCACATCTATCAATTCAATATTGTACTAGAGGTTTTGGCCAACACACAAAACACCTTCCTTCACTACCTCCAGAAAATGATTGAAAAGGAAAAAAAAGTCATCACTTAAATATAACTGTGCATGTAGAAAATTGAAAAAATTTCCATAGATAAAATTTTAAATGTAAGAAGAAAGTTCTAACAAGTTTGTTGGATACAAAATAAATATAAAAACAACATTTGTTAGAATATTTACACCACCATATATCAAGCCCTACTATAAATAATATGTTAATTAGATTGGTGTTGCACTGATGCAGTGATAGCAAAATGGAGCAATGCCATGGAATAGCAAGCCAAGCAATAGACTCTCGATACAGTGCAGAGGTGATCCTGCAGAGAATTAGATAAAAGACAGACTTTTCAAAAATGGTGCCAAGAAAATTGGATATCCATATGGGAGGAAAAGAAATTAGATATCTGTCTCACATCATACACTAAAATCAATTTCAGATGGATTAAAGACCTGATTATGAAGTCAAAATTATATTGCTTTCTGGAATTTCAGTTCCAGAACAAGATACTATAGACTGACATTTTCTTGCTCCTTCTCTCTCTAAATATAGCTAAATACCCAGGAATTTTTAAACAGACAATGATAAAAGGACTCTGAAAGCTGGAAAGAAAAGTCAGACTGGCTAGAGACCTCACGACTTGAGGAATAACAATGTGATGAGTTCCCTTGGTGGGGGGTGGGGGAGGGGCTGGGTGGTTTGTTTTTATTTCATTTGCTTTGTTTTATGTCTCTCGTGTATCCTTATACTGGGCACTGGGGAAGCCTACAGCCCAGAGCCACTGACAGGCATAAACAGAGAAAAACAGAAAGACCTTCTCTCTACTGCCAAAGGACCAAAAAGAGGCAAGCCCAACAGAGATCTAGTGGGGAACCTCCACTCCTGCTCCATCACTAGGAAACCAGCAGTGGCAGCAATAAGGACTCAGCCCCCTCAACCCTGCTCCACAACCAGGATGCTGGTGGGTGGGCTACTCTGCTTACAGCAGCAGCAGAAAGTCCCCAGGCCACCCAGCCCTTGCTCCACAAGCCAGGCCCAGTGCGTGACCTAATCCATGGGAAATAGTGAAGCCCTGAGCTGTTTAAGCCACCACCGAACAACTGGAACACTGGCAGCTTATCCCATCTGTCAACAGTGGCAACAACCATGAAGATCTGTGTCTCCCTGCTTTCCCTTTAGAGGTATAGGGAGACCCCGGCTCAGGGATTTTCTTCTCTGTCAAAGGTCTCTCAGTAACAGGTGGCCTAAGGGAATACCTTCTGCCACTGCAAACAGTGCTAGCAGGCCTTGAGCAGGTATTTCAACAGCACTAGAGAAACAAAGCAAGTGAAAACATTGCGAGGACCCAGAAAACTGAGCTTTTATTAGAAGTAAAACCACAAAAGTAGGGCAGAACCTATATGTTAAACTTCAAAAGCGTAACTTTCTGCAAAAGTAGATTTAGATGAGATCAAAATTTCTTAATTTAATAACCAAAATATCCAGGATGCAATAAAAAAAATCACCCTTCATAACAACAGAAGAACCACAACTTGAAAAAGAAAAGACAATCAACAGACACTAATCCTGAGATGCTGAATTATTTGACAAGACTTTTAAAGCAACTCAGACAAAATGCCCTGTAATCAATTACAACTTCTATCGAAACAATGAAACATATAGAAAATCTCAGCAAAAAAATAGAAGTCATAAAAAAGAACCAAAGAGAAATAAACTCAAAAATACAATAACTTAAATGAAAAGCTTGCTGAATGGAATCAATAGCAGAGTGGATATGACAGAGCACTAGATCCATGAACTTGAAGTCAAATCAATAGAATTTATTCAATCTGAACAATAAAGAGAAAATAGACTAAAGAAAAAATAAAAGTATCAGGGATTTATACAACAAATATCTAACGTGTATATCAATGGAGTCCCAGAAGAAATAATAGCTGAAAACTTCCCAAACTGGTGAAAAGCAAAAACCTACGGATCCAAGAAGCTGAGTGAATCCCAAATAGGATAAACCAAAAGAAATATATACCGAGAAATATCACAAACTTCTGAAAACTAATGGTGAAGGGAAAAAATCTTAAAAACAGCCAGAGATAAATGACACATTATTAAAACCCACCAATTTGAATGACAGAGGATATCTTATCTGAACCCATGAAGCAGACAGAAATGGCATAACATTTTTCAGTTCTTAAACGGCAACCTTGAATCAACTGAAACAGGTATCAGGGCTTTTTGTTTTCTTTTGTTTGTAGACACAAACAAGTTTATTTTTTTTTCTTTTAAAATTTATTTGCATTGGAGTATAGTTAATTTACACTGTGTGCTAGTTCCTACTGTATAGCAAAGTGAATCAGATATAGATATATAGATATATATACACACACACACATACACTCTTTTTTTCCTTCCCCTATGTAAGTCATTACAGAGTATTGAGTAGAGTTCCCTGTGCTATGCAGTGAGTTCTTATTAGTTACCTTTTTATAATAGTAATCAGTTAGTAAGTTCAGTCTCTCAGTCATGTCTGATTCTTTGTGACCCCATGGACTGCAGCTCGCCAGGTTTCCCTGTCCATCACCAATTCCCCGAGCTTGCTTAAACTCATGTCCATTGAGTCAGTGATGCCATCCAATCATCTCATCTTCTGTCGTCCCCTTCTCCTCCTGCCCTCAATCTTTCCCAGAATCAGGGTCTTTTCTAAGGAGTCAGTTCTTCTCATCAGGTGGCCTTGTTAATCCCAGTCTCCCAATTTATCCCCCTTATCCTCCTTGGTAACCATAAGGCTGTTTTCTACATCTGTGACTCTATTTCTGTTTTGTAAATCAGCTTATTTTTAAATTTATGAAAAGAGAAAAGCTCTAGAATGGCCAAAACAATTTTGAAAAAGAAGAATTAAGTGCTAGAAATAATTTTTCCCAATGTTAAGTCTTACTATATGGCTAGGGTATTCAGTGGGCTTCCTAGGTGGTGTGAGTGGTAAAGATCTCGCCTGCTAATGCAGGAGACATAAGAAATGTAGGTTAGATCCCTAGGTTGGAAAGATTCCCCTGGAGGAGGGCATGGCAACCACTCCAATATTCTTGCCTGGAGAATCCCATGGACAGAGGAGCCTGGCGGGCTACAGTCCGTAGGGTCACAAAGAGTCAGATTTGACTGAGCACGCACACAGTATATTCAATTAAATGTAATACTAATAAGGGGATAGACATATAGATCAGTGCCATAGAACAGAGAATTCAGAAATAGATCCACACAAAAATACTCAACACATTTTTGATAAAAGAACAAAACTAACTAAAGGAGAAGAGACAGCTTTTTAACTAAGTGGTACTGGGGCTATCCATAAGCATAAAATGGACTTTGATTCTAAACCATGCATTTTATGTGCAAATAAATAAAAATGAATCATGGGCCAAATCTTAGGGAAAAAAGCATAAGAGAAAACCTTTGAGTTCCAAGATTATGTAGAAAGTTCTTAGACCTGACACCAAAAACACAATCCATAAAGGAAAAATTAGAACTTATCAAAATTAAAAAGCTTTTCTCTCAAAAGATCCTCTTAAGTGGACAAAAAGACTGAAAGAAAGTGTTTGCAGTATTGTGAAGAATTTGTATCTAGACTACATAGAGAACTACCAAATTCAGCATAAAAAAAAAATCCAGTTAGATAGTGGGCAAAAGACACGCACAGACATTTTATCAAAGAGCATATGCAGATTACAAATAAGCACATGATGTCCAACATGGTTAGCCATTAGAGAAATGCAAATTAAAACTACAGTGAGGCAGTACTGCACACCTATCAGAATAGTTGATGTAAAAAATCACACCAAATACTAGCAAGGATGTGAAGAAACTGGTTCACCTATATATTTCTAGTGCCAATGTAAAATGGTACAACCACTTCAGAAGATAATTTGATATTTCCTTTATAGTTAAAAATTCACACAACAACCAGACAATTAGGCATTTATTCCAGAGAATTGAAAACTTGTTTTCACACAGAAGCTTGTATAAAAATATTTATAACAGCTTTATTTGTAATTGCTCCAAAACAGAAACTATCCACTGTCCTCAATTAGCTGAAAGATTAAATAGGCAGTGGTGCATTTATATTCTGGATTACTACTCAGCAGTAAAAAGGAATAAACTTGATAACTGCAACAACTTGGATAAACCTAGAGGAAATTACACTGAGTTTAAAAAGTTATGGTTGAAAGTGTATATGCTGCATGATTCCACTTATACAGCATTCATGAAATAGCATAATTACAGAGATGGAGAGCAGATTAATGCTTACCCAGAGACAGGGATAGAGAGAGGAGGAGGTAGCTATTGGGGTGTGGCATGAAGGGAGTCTTGTGATAACTATACACTTATGTATAGGGATTGTGGCAGTGATTCCATGAAGCTACACTTGTAATAAAACTGCTTGCTGCTGCTGCTAAGTCGCTTCAGTCGTGTCCGACTCTGTGCGACCCCATAGATGGAAGCCCACCAGGCTCCCCCGTCCCTGGGATTCTCCAGGCAAGAGTACTGGAGTGGAGTGCCATCACCTTCTAGTGATACAAATGCACATTCATGTATGTACAGGTGCGTATATGTGAGTGCAGTGAAATCTGAATATGCTCTGTAGATTGCAGTGATGTCACTTTCCTGGTCCTGGTATTTCACCGCAGTTCTACAACGTGTTAACATTGGGAGATGCTGGGTGAAGAATGCATGTATGGAGATTCCCCATATATTTTTTTTTTAAAAAACACTAGCTTTGTTGTTTTTCAGTTGCTAAGTCGTATTACTTTGTTATTAATATAATGGTTTTTATTGTTACCCTTTTGCATGTTTAAGAGGCAGAAACATCTACCTGATGGCCATGACTATGGGATAGAAGGGGAGAATGTTCTTTTTGACCCTCTTTTGCTTACAGAGGTGGTTGGTGGGGAGGTTCCTCTTGAAAGTTTGAACTGGTGGCAGAGGAAGAAATACCCTTTACGCCCTGTAATTTCTAAACTGCTGTTTTTTAAAATTTATTTTTAAATGGCGCATAAGTGCATTACAATGCTGCATTGGCTTCTGCCACCCAACAGTGTGAGTCAGCCATGAGTATACCTATGTCCCCTCCCTCCGGAGCCTTCCTCCCCCACTTCCGCCCCATCCCACCCCTCTAGGTAGTCACAGAGCACTGGGCTGGGCTGCCTGCATCATTCAGCATCTTCCCACCGGCTTAGAGTGGAAAGCCGCTCTATTTTACACATTGTGGTGCATATGTTTCAAGGCCACTCTCTCAATTCATCCTTTTTCTCCTTCCCCCTCTGTGTCCGCATATATTTTTTAGTGCCTCTTGTGGCTCTACAATTATTCCAAAATAAAAAATAAAGATTTTAAAAATTATTTTGTTTTTAGATGACAAAATAAAATAACCTCATCACCTCAAGGTAGGGAAGAATTTCTTAAACAAAATACAAAATATACTACATACAAAAGACATTTCCTCAGTTTTCAATCTTACTCAAACTTCTTGAAGCACTTTATATTATTCAATATTATTTACCTTGAAATCTAGCTTTGATTATTTTCTAGCTTGGCTTCTATGGATCTTCAGTTCAGTCGCTCAGTTGTGTCCGACTCTTTGCAACCCCATGAATTGAAGCACGCCAGGCCTCCCTGTCCATCACCAACTCCCGGAGTTCACTCAGACTCACGTCCGTCGAGTCAGTGATGCCATCCAGCCATCTCATTCTCTGTCATCCCCTTCTCCTCCTGTCCCCAATCCCTCCCACAATCAGAGTCTTTTCCAATGAGTCAACTCTTTGCATGAGGTGGCCAAAGTACTGGAGTTTCAGCTTCAGCATCATTCCTTCCAAAGAAATCCCAGGGCTGATCTCCTTCAGAATGGACTGGTTGGATGTCCTTGCAGTCCAAGGGACTCTCAAGAGTCTTCTCCAACACCACAGTTCAAAAGCAATTCTTCGGCACTCAGCCTTCTTCACAGTCCAACTCTCACATCCATACATGACCACTGGAAAAACCATAGCCTTGACTAGACAGACCTTTGTTGGCAAAGTAATGTCTCTGCTTTTCAATATGCTATCTAGGTTGGTCATGGATCTTAAACTTATCTATAATTTTCTTTTACTTCTCAGAATTTATTCACTTTGTTAAATGACTACTGAGCACCTATCATGTGCCAAGAATTGTTTTATGCTCATTCAGTCATGTTCAACTCTTTGCCACCCCATGGACAGTAGCCCGCCAGGATCATCTGTCCGTGGAATTTTCCATGCAAGAATTCTGGAGCAGGTTGCCATTTCCTCTTTCAGGGGATCTTCCTGACCCAGGGATTGAACCCACATCTCTTGCATTGCAAAAGAATTCTTTACCACTGCACCACCTGGGAAGCAGGCTATAATAGTGAACAAAAGAGGTTTTTCAAATAGATAGCTTCCTATCCTGATGGGGCTTACAGTTTAGTGCTAGCTGGTGGTTGAGAAGACAAAAAAAAAGTATAAATAAATAAGTAAAATATAGTAGTATGTCAGTTGGTGATAAATGTTACAGAAAAACTATAAATCATGAAAAGGGAATAAAGATGCTGGGGAGAGATAAAGTGTGCAGTTTTAAATAGAATGATTAGGGAGTTCCTCACGGAGGTGTCTTCTGAGCAGGGAATTAAAGGAGGTGAAGAATGTGCTGCGAAACTACCCGGGGGCAAGTGTTCAGAAAAGAGGTTTGAGCAGGAAGGTGTATGCTTGGCTCAAGGGTGGATAAGGGGGCCACGGAATCCAGAACAGACTAAAGAAAAAAGTAACAGGAGCTGAGGTCAGGGTGGTAATGACACCGGATCCCAGTGTAAGGCCCTTACTTTCCCTCTACATCAGTGGTCTTGAAACACAGTCCTCACCCAGCAGCATCAGCATCTCCTGGGATGGTGTTAGAAATGCTCAACATCGCTAGTTATCAGAGAAATGCAAATCGATATTACAATGTGATATCACCTCACACCAGCCAGAACGGCTATCATCAAAAAAGTCTACAAATAATGAATGCTACAGAGATTGTGGAGAAAAAGGAACCCTCCTACACTGTAGGTAGGAATGTAAATTGGTGCAGCCACTATGGAGAAAGCTTTGGAGGTTCCTTAAAAAACTAAAAATAGAGCTACCGTATGAACCAGCAAGCCTACTCCTGGGCTTATATCTGGAGAAAACTTTGGAAGAGGTATGTGCAACCCAAGGTTCATTGCAGAAATATTTACAATAGCCAAGACGTGGAGACAACCTAAATGTCCATGGACAGAGGAGTGATAAAGAAGATGTGATACATGCACACAATCGAATAGTATTCATAAAAAGAAGTTAATAAAGCCATTTGCAACAACACAGATGGGGCTAGAAACGATCATAATAAGTAAGGCAGACAAAGCCAAATATGATATCATTAAGATGTAGAATCTAAAACAATGACACACACGAGTGGAGGTTGCCATAGCCAGGCATCCCTGGGGAGGAAGCCGCGGCTCCTCCCTGGAGCTCAGGCCACAGCCGCCTACATTCGCACCGGTGAGTCGCCCAGAGGGCCCGGCTGCTCAGGGCCTCCAGGTGGGCGGGAGCGGGCAGGCCAGGTGTGTGAGGGGGCTGGCCCAGCTTCCCAGGGGCTGCGACTAGAGAGGCGCCCCCATGCCGTTCACTTTCCCTTCACTCTGGTCCAGGCAATGCACTCCCGTCCTTGGCCCGTTGCTGGCTTCCTGGGCCCTGGGGCCTGCCGGGCCTCCCTCCACCAGTCTGGCCTGGGGAGGGTCTGGACATACCAGCAGCCTGATTGATGCCGCAGTTCAGTGCAGTTCAGTTCAGTCGCTCAGTCGTGTCCGACTCTTTGCAATCCCATGGCATCCCACTCCAGTACTCTTGCCTGGAATATCCCATGGGCAGAGGAGCCTGGTAGGCTGCAGTCCATGGGGTCGTGAAGAGTCGGACATGACTGAGCAACTTCCCTTTCACTTTTCACTTTCATGCATTGGAGAAGGAAATGGCAACCCACTCCAGTGTTCTTGCCTGGAGAATCCCAGGGATTGGGGAGCCTGGGGGGCTGCCGTCTATGGGGTCGCACAGAGTCGGACACGACTGAAGCAACTTAGCAGCAGCAGCAGCAGCAGATCTGCAGCACGCCAGGCTTCCCTGTCCATCACCAACTCCTGGAGCTTACTCAAACTCATGTCCATTGAGTTGGTGATGCCATCCAGCCATCTCATCCTCTGCCATCCCCTTCTCCTCTGCTTTCAATCTTTCCTAGCATCAGGGTCTTTTCCAATGAGTCAGTTCTTCACATCAGGTGGCCAAAATATTGGAGTTTGGTCTCCCCAGGGAGACTGTTAACCACCTGCCTGCCTGGGGCACCTCAGGCTGGAGACCACTGCCTTGCAGTTGACACTGCATGGTCAGGAATTTTTTTTATTAAAAAAAAAAGTGACACAGATGAACTTATAAACAAAAAACAGAAATAGATGTATGGGTATAGAAAACAAACTTTCACCTGTGTCTCTTTTGCTGTCTTGCATATAGGGTTGTCGTTACCATCTTTCTAAATTCCATATATATGCGTTAGTAGACTGTATTGGTGTTTTTCTTTCTGGCTTACTTCACTCTGTATAATAGGCTCCAGTTTCATCCACCTCATTAGAACTGATTCAAATGTATTCTTTTTAATGGCTGAGTAATACTCCATTGTCTATATGTACCACAGATTTCTTATCCATTCATCTGCTGATGGATGTCTTAGAACAGTCTTTTGGACTCTGAGGGAGAGGGAGTGGGGGATGATTTGGGAGAATGACATTAAAACATGTATGCTGCTGCTGCTGCTGCTAAGTCGCTTCAGTTGTGTTCGACTCTGTGCGACCCCATAGATGGCAGCCCACCAGGCTCCCCCGTCCCTGGGATTCTCCAGGCAAGAACACTGGAGTGGGCTGCCATTTCCTTCTCCAATGCATGAAAGTGAAAAGGGAAAGTGAAGTCACTCAGTCGTGTCCGACTCTTCGAGACCCCATGGACTGCAGCCTACCAGGCTCCTCTGCCCATGGGATTTTCCAGGCAAGAGTACTGGAGTGGGGTGCCATTGCCTTCTCCGGTAAAACATGTATAATATCATATAAGAAATGAATCGCCAGTCCAGGTTCGATGCAGGATACAGGAAGCTTGGGGCTGGTGCACTGGGATGACCCAGAGGGATGGTATAGGGAGGGAGGTGGGAGGGGGGTTCAGGATGGGGAACACGTGTATACCCGTGGAGGATGCATGTTGATGTATGGCAAAACCAATACAATATTGTAAAGTAAAAAAAATAATAATAATTAAAAAATTAAAAATAAAGAAAACAAACTTTCCATTACCAAATGAGAAAGGGGATGAAAGATAAACTGTGAGTTTGAGATTAATATATATATCAGACCATATATATATACCAGTATATATAAGAAATAATCAACAGGAACCCACTATATAGCTCTGAGAACTATACTTAATATTTTGTAATAACCTATAAAGGAAAATAACCTGGAAAAGCATACATACATACATATATATATATATATGTATCAGTTCAGTTCAGTCGCTCAGTTGTGTCCGACCTTTGCGACCCCATGAATCGCAGCATGCCAGGCCTCCCTGTCCATCACCAACTCCTGGAGTTCATCCAGACTCATGTCCATTGAGCCAGTGACGCCATCCAGCCATCTCATCCTCTGTCGTCCCCTTCTCCTCCTGCCCCCAATCCCTCCCAGCATCAGAGTCTTTTCCAATGAGTCAACCCTTCGCATGAGGTGGCCAAAGTACTGGAGTTTCAGCTTCAGCATCATTCCTTCCAAAGAAATCCCAGGGCTGATCTCCTTCAGAATGGACTGGTTGGATGTCCTTGCAGTCCAA
>NW_011495071.1:5183814-5184338 GCF_000754665.1 Bison bison bison
ATCTCTGGTTCCTCTGCCTTTTCTAAAACCAGCTTGAACATCTGGAAGTTCACAGTTCACGTGTTGCTGAAGCCTGGCTTGGAGAATTTTGAGCATTACTTTCCTAGTGTGTGAGATGAGTACACTTGTGCCCTAGTTTGAGCATTCTTTGGCATTGGCTTTCTTTGGGATTGGAATGAAAACTGACCTTTTCCAGTCCTGTGGCCACTGCTGAGTTTTCCAAATTTGCTGGCATATTGAGTGCAGCACTTTAACAGCATCATCTTTCAGGATTTGAAAATATGGAGAAGGAAATGGGAACCCACTCCAGTATTCTTGCCTGGAAAATTCCATGGCCAGAGGAGTCTGATGGGGTATAGTCCATATGGTCGCAAAGAGTGGGACATGACTGAGCACACACATATACATAATGTAATAATATATATATAATATATTGAATAATATATAAATAATTGAATCTCTTTGCTGTACACTTAAAACTAACACATTATAAATCAATATATTTCTTTTTTTTTCTAATTTTA
>NW_011495071.1:5184599-5214495 GCF_000754665.1 Bison bison bison
CAAATATCAAAATGAATCCGCCACAGGTATACATGTGTTCCCCATCCTGAACCCTCCTCCCTCCTCCCTCCCCATACCATCCCTCTGGGTCGTCCCAGTGCACTAGCCCCAAGCATCCAGTATCGTGCGTCGAACCTGGACTGGCAACTCGTTTCTTACATGATATTTTACATGTTTCAATGCCATTCTCCCAAATCTTCCCACCCTCTCCCTCTCCCACAGAGTCCATAAAACTGTTCTATACATCAGTGTCTCTTTTGCTGTCTCGTACACCGGGTTATTGTTACCATCTTTCTAAATTCCATATATATGCATTAGTATACTGTATTTATGTTTTTCCTTCTGGCTTACTTCACTCTGTATAATAGGCTCCAGTTTCATCCACCTCATTAGAACTGATTCAAATGTATTCTTTTTAATGGCTGAGTAATACTCCATTGTATATATGTACCACAGCTTTCTTATCCATTCATCTGCTGATGGACATCTAGGTTGCTTCCATGTTCTGGCTATTATAAACAGTGCTGCGATGAACATTGGGGTACACGTGTCTCTTTCCCTTCTGGTTTCCTCAGTGTGTATGCCCAGCAGTGGGATTGCTGGATCATAAGGCAGTTCTATTTCCAGTTTTTTAAGGAATCTCCACACTGTTCTCCATAGTGGCTGTACTAGTTTGCATTCCCACCAACAGTGTAAGAGGGTTCCCTTTTCTCCACACCCTCTCCAGCATTTATTATTTGTAGACTTTTGGATCGCAGCCATTCTGACTGGTGTGAAATGGTACCTCATAGTGGTTTTGATTTGCATTTCTCTGATTATGAGTGATGTTGAGCATCTTTTCATGTGTTTGTTATCCATCTGTATGTCTTCTTTGGAGAAATGTCTATTTAGTTCTTTGGCCCATTTTTTGATTGGGTCGTTTATTTTTCTGGAGTTGAGCTGTAGGAGTTGCTTGTATATTTTTGAGATTAGTTGTTTGTCGGTTGCTTCATTTGCTATTATTTCCTCCCATTCTGAAGGCTGTCTTTTCACCTTGCTAAAAAAAATAAAATAAAATAAATCAATATATTTCAATTAAAAAAAAAACACATATTCCCAGGCTTTCCCCACTACCTGCTAAATTAGAAACTCTAGAAATGGGGCCAGCAATCTGTGTTGTAACAGCCCTGTTGGGTGATTTCTTTTTTCTGAGCCCCCATGGTGATTTTCTTTAAACTTATTTTTTAAAATTAATTTTGATTGAAGTATACTTGGCTGACAGTGTTAGTTTCTGCTGTACAGCAAAGTGAATCTGTTATATATATAAATATATATTTATAAAAAAGTCAGTTATACATTTACATATATACCTAAATGTCTATATCTATATCCACCCTTTTTAAGATTCTTTTCCCATATAGGTCATTACAGAGCATGGAGTAGAGTTCTCTATGCTATAAATAGCTTCTTATTATACATTTTTTATGGTATATGTCAATTCTAATCTCCAGATTTATCTTTTCCCCCTTCCTCCTTGGTAACCATAAATTTGTTTTCTACATTTGTGATTCTATTTCTGTTTTGTAAATAAGTTCATTTATCCCTCTTTTTTTAGATTCCACATGTAAGAATGTCACTCATATTTATCTTTCTCTGTCTGACTTCACTCAGTGTGACAATCTCTAGGTCCATCCACGTCACTGGAAATGACATTATTTTATTCTTTTTTTATGGTTGAGTAATGCAACAAAGGTCCGTCTAGTCAAGGCTGTGGTTTTTCCAGTAGTCACGTACGGATGTGAGAGTTGGACTATAAAGAAAGCTGAGCACCGAAGAATTGATGCTTTTGAACTATGGTGCTGGAGAAGACTCTTGAGAATCCCTTGGACTGAAAGGAGATCCAACCACTCCATCCTAAAGGAAATCAATCCTGAGTATTCATTGGAAGGACTGATGCTGAAGCTGAAACTCCAATACTTTGGCCACCTGATGACTCATTGGAAAAGTTCTTGACGCTAGGAAAGATTGAAGTTGGGAGGAGAAGGGGACGACAGAGGCTGAGATGGTTGGATGGCATTACCAACTCAATGGACATGAGTTTGAGTAAGCTCCGGGAGTTGGTGATGGACAGGGAAGCCTGGTGTGCTAAAGTCCATGGGGTTGCAAAGAATCAGACACAACTGAGCAACTGAAGTGACTGACTGATATTGTTCTCCATAGTGACTGTACCAATTTACATTCCCACCAACACTGTAGGAGGGTTCTCTTTTCTCTGCACCCTTTCCAGCATTTATTGTTTGTAGAGTCTTTAATGATGGCCATTCTGACCAGTGTGAGGTGATACCTCATTGTAGCTTTAATTCATGCAGCTCAATATAAACAACAACAACAACAAAAAACCAATCAAAAAATGGGCAGAAGATCTAAATAGAGATTTCACCAAAGAAGAGATATGGATGTCGAAAAGGCGCTTGAAAAGATTCTCAACATCACTACTTATTAGAGGGTGATTCTGATGCACACTAGAGTTTGAGAAACACTGCTCTAAATCATATGGAAACCATCTGAGAGCCTTGAGCAGAAGACTGGGATGGTCTGATTTACCTTCTGGCTTCTCTGTTGAAAATATTTCACAGGTGTGGACACAAGGAGGCCAGCAAGGAGACTACTGCAAAGATCTATGGGAGACTTGATGGTGGCTTTTTCTAAAGTCATAGTGGTGAAGATAGAGAGGGGGTTATCACCACTGATTTCTCAAGGATTGTTTTTCCATGAGTTATTTTCTTTTGAGTTTGGTCACAAGGTTTCACATGTAATTTGCATAAGAAGATGCTCAGATCCGTGTATTCCTGGGCACCTTGCAGGGCTCCCTATCCCCTATATTCAACTCCTTTTAGGATATTTGAAAGGAAATATCACCCAGCCTTCACTCAGTGGAACTACTCTTCATGTTTTGGTATCTGCAGTACATGTGTTTACACTGATAAATTCCCAAAGAATTAAAAATAAATTCATTTCTGGGCTTTATTAACCCCCATAGGACTGAGGTCCTGTCACACCTATGAATTAGGTTACTCTGTCTCCAAAACCCATTAAAAATATTTGACATCTGTGCTTGTGTGCATGTGCTCAGTCACTCAGTCATGTCTGACTCATTGCGAACCCGTGGACTGTAGCCTGCCAGGCTCCTCTAGTCATGGGATTTTCTAGGCAAGAATATTTGAGTGGGTTGCCATTTCCTCCTCCAGGGGATCTTCCCCACCCAGAGAATCAACCCTCATCTCCCATGTCTCCTGCACTGCAGGCGGATTCTTTGCCACTGAGCCATTGGGGAAACCCATCCTGTCACATAATATTCCTAAGAACTGATGTCCAGTCTAGGATGACAATTTTGTCATTTTGCAAGGGCTAGGGTTTATGTTCCCAAATGTTGGGTTGGTTCTTGTGGGATCACTACAGCCAAGGAATCTGTAAGCCTCTAGTTGGTTCAGTTCTAAATGTTGATAGTGACAGATGATAAGAATGAGATGAATGTTTGTAAGAACTGCATGATCTCTGAGTGTTTATTTATTTGATCTTATAAAAATTAATCTTAGAATTTGGACTACATGTAATGCTAAACACATGTCACTGATTCCAAACTTAATACGGTGCATGGAAATGTTAACAGGAATTAGAAGTACTTCAGAGTCTGTCACGGGGACAGACTATTGACACAATCTGCTTATGCCTTCTGAAACCTATATTTAGTCACGGACAATTTTATGTAACTCTTTTAAGAGTTTAATGGCTAAAATCATTAGTCTCGTGTCTAAGAAGAATGAGATTGTTAATTGTGTTTACAATGAAAGATGTGAATAAATAAACAGAGTATGTTAATATTTTATTATAACTGTTAGGATTTGCTAGAACAGTATTTAATACATTGGGTACAACTAGTAGATTTTATTTCTCATGCTAGGTCCTATGATTGCTAATGACTGCTTGGAGCTCTGGGCAAAGAGTTCTGAGGCTGAGTATGGTTACCTCAAGAAAGAGGGTCACGTCTGATATAAATTTTCTGCTGTTGGAGTGGGTCGTGGGCACAGGGGTGGGGGTGGCTTTAGAGCCTCATATTGCCTGACTCTTCCACAGAAGCAAAAACTGTCAGCTTTATTTGGATAAAATCAACATTTCCCAGCCTGGATGGGAACTCCCGACTCCTCAACTATCCACTTTGAATGTGCTTATCTTTCTCATCTTTGCATTTTTCTCAAGAGCCCACTGCTCATCCAGCTGCTGTTCTATCTAGCATGAGATTCTCTGTTTAGCTTTGAGGGTTCTTATGATCTCCTTCCTCCCATTCTATGCCTATCATCCTCCTAAGGTCCTTTATGCATACCCTTCTTTCTGGTTAGCCTGGCTTCCTTATTGTCACAAGTGGAAAAATATTGATAATTTTGTCTCTGAACATTTGGTTAAACCTTCCATTTGAGTCTGAAATGTCCACTCTCCTCTCTATTTAATTTCTATCGTCTTTCAAGATGTGTTATAAGTCCTTTGTAGACTGTGGAGTCTTCCCGCATTGCCCTGACCCCTCTCCCCAACACTGCAGTTCTTGATCTAATAGAAACCTGGAGTGTGCTGCAGAAATCATGATATCTTTCTTAAAGCAAAACAACAAAACAAAACATAAAAACCAATGATGAATTACAGAGAATTGGGTAACGTTGGAAAGTTTGGAAGAGCATGCCCTAGGCTGCGCTTTTAGAAAGACTTAAAGAATGTCAAGAATTCATCCACTTGGGAAGCTGCTTCCTAGATCCAAGAGGAAAGGTTAGGGATTAGGAATAAAAACCCTAGAACACTTGGTTTTAGGGACATATCATTTTAGGTAAAGTCCAGGAATCAGATATTGCCAGTATCGTAACTGTTGAGTTAAGAGCCACATCAGTCCTGCCAGAGTACACTAGGAAAAAGGCTGCCCTATGCCCAACATTTTGGCATCTGAGAATCGAATGACTGGATGATGGAATACGGGGCATAAATGCCCTGCTTCATGGTCATGCTTGCCAGCAGAAGACAGCGGATGCCTGAAAGGATGCCCACCTCTGCCTTCTAGATCTTGCCTGAGTAGATGTGATTGCCTCAAGCTAAATCTTGAAATCCAGCTGGAAAAGCCTAGGGAATGCAGTTCCTGGCATTCTACCATCTACCATACAGAAAGATACACTAGAAAGAGAGTGGGATTGATCTTGGTGAGGCAGCAGGGAGTGGTGGTGTGAAGCAAGATCTTAATTTCCTGCCCAGGAATTGGACCTGGGTAGCCTGGATGAGAACCAGGAATCCTAGCCACCAGACCAGCAAGGCTACTGGCTAGAAGCTATTTTTCCCTGGATCTTTGCCCCCAGTAAAAAAATGTATTTATCACGGAGGCAGAAACTGTAAATGCAGGTAAAGTTTATTATTAGAGACAAAGCGCAACAACAAGTGGGGGAGCGCATAGAGAAATAGTTTGTTTAGATGAGATAGAAGCAAGACAGAGATGCACATGTGGAGAGAAATGGTGTGGGGATCCCCCGTAGTGAGGAGGAGGGCAGTACAGCGGCTATTAAGTCATTTATATAAGGCAGTTCTTCTGGGTCTTTGTCTTCCTTCAGGCATAATATCTGGTTTCTTTTTCTACATCTGACCTCCCCTGGGTGTACACTTACCCCTCAGCCTATATAAATCTTGAAGTGAAGGCTTCTGGGAGGAACAAGGCTCACTGCGGCCTGGAATTATCCCCTCGCTTTTGACCGACAAGGATCTGTGCATGTGTAACGTCTCCCTTGTCCCCAAAAGAGAGGGGAGCAAAGATTCCTTAATCCATTACTCAAACAGGCTTTGGCCCCTCTTTGTCCTTGCCATGATTATTACCTTAGAGACAAACACTGGCTATTTACCCTGCTTCTGTTGTTACTTCCATTTTGGAGGGCAAACAGGAGGCTGATTGTAAATGCCTTAACAGGAGCCCATCTATCTTTTGTCTCAGGAAGTGCTAACGGTTATAAGTATCCAGCCTGAAGCCCACTTCTTCAAGCCCCATGAAATGCAAACAGGAGGCCAGTTGTAAATGTCTAACCTGGAGCCCATCTATCTTCTGCATCAGAATGGGTATGGACAATCTGCCATGTTTGCCATAAGCATCACAAATTGCTATCTCTTTCTAAAAAAAATTAATTTATTTTAAATTGGAGGATAATTGCTTTACAATGTTAAGTTGGTTTCTGCCATATATCAACATGAATCAGTCATAGGTATATGTATGACCCCTCCTTCTTGAACCTCTCTCCCTCCTCCCATCACATCCCACCCCTCTAGGTTATCACAGAGCCCCAGATTTGAGCTCCCTGCATTATACAGTAAATTTTCACTGGGTATCTAATTTTACACATGGTAGTATATATGTTTCCAATGTCCTCTCTCAATTCATCCTACCCTCTTCTTCTCCCACTGTGTCTACAAGTTTGTTATCTATGTCTGCATCTCCATTGCTGCCCTGCAAATAGATTCATTAGTACCGTCTTTCTAGAGTCCATGCTGCTGCTGCTGCTAAGCCGCTTCAGTTGTGTCTGACTCTGTGCGACCCCATAGACGGCAGCCCACCAGGTTCCCCCGTCCCTGGGATTCTCCAGGCAAGAACACTGGAGTGGGTTGCCATTTCCTTCTCCAGTGCATGAAAGTTGAAAGTGAAAGTGAAGTCACTCAGTCGTGTCCCCTCTTAGCGACCCCATGGACTGCAGCCCACCAGTCTCCTCTGCCCATGGGATTTTCCAGGCAAGAGTACTGGAGTGGGATGCCATTGCCTTCTCTGTCTGGAGTCCATATATATCCATTAATATATGATATTTGTTTTTCTCTTTCTGACTTATTTCACTCTGTATAATAGGCTCTAAGTTCATCCCCCTTATTAGAACTAAGTTAAATGTGCTCCTTTTTATGGCCGAGTAATATTCCACTGTATATATGTACCACAACTTCTTTATCTAATCATCTGTCAAAGGGCATCTAGGTTGCTTCCATGTCCTAGCTATTGTAAATAGTGCTATGATGAATATTGGGGCATGTGTGTCTTTTTCAATTATAGTTTCCTCAGGGTATATGCCCAGTAGTAGAATTGTTGGGTCATACGGTGGTTTTATCACTAGTTTTTTGTTTTTTTTTTTCTTTTAAGACATCTCCATACTGTTCTCCATACTGGCTGTATCAATTTACATTCCCACCAACAATGCAAGAGGATTCCCTCTCTCTGCATCCTCTCCAGCATTTATTATTTATAGACTTTTTTGGTAAACTTAAAAGATTTTGCACAGTGAAGGAAACTATAAACAAGGTGAAAAGACAGTCCTCAGAATGGGAGAAAATAGTAGCAAACAAAAGAACCGACAAAGGATTAATTTCCAAAATATACAAGCAGCTCATTCAGCTCAATACCAGAAAAACAAACAACACAATCAAAAGTGAGCAGATCTAAACAGACGTTTCTCCAAAGAAGACATGCAGATGACAAATAGACACATGAAAAGATGCCCAGTGTTGCTCATTATTAGAGAAATGCTAACCAAAACTGCAATGAGGTATCATCTCACACGGGTCAGAATGGTCATTAACAAATTGCTATCTTTAAACACTGCTAATCCTGTCCTGCTATTTCCCTCTTTAAAACCACTCATTGCCTCTTAATAGCCTGAAGCTGTACTCCTTAGCATGGCCATAGGCTTTCTTCTGTGCCCAAGAGTCTAGGAGAGTACAAATGTAAAACAGAGTTTATTAGGGGAAGGTGGCTTAGATAGCTTTTCCAGCTTCTGGGCAGTAGTATCCTCTCCTTTGCTCTTTTGCAAAGTCATAAAAAACACTGCTTTTGTTTTGATTTCATACTTTTCAAAATACGACTGTTTCAACCCCTCCCTTTTCTTTAAAAAATTGGGGATATATTTGCTTTAGAATGTTGTGTCAGTTTCTGCTGTACAACAAAATGAACCAGCTATACGTGTATATATGCATATGTATATATCCCCTCCCTCTTGAGCCTCTCTCCAACATTGCCTGTACCGCTGCCCCCCATTTAGGTTATCACAGGGCACCAAGCTGAACTCCCTGTGCTGTCCAGCAGCTTCCCACTAGCTATCTATTTTATACTTAGTAATGTATATGTTCGGAGAAGGCAATGGCACCCCACTCCAGTACTCTTGCCTGGAAAATCCATGGACGGAGGAGCCTGGTAGACTGCAGTCCATGGGGTCGCTAGGAGTCGGACACGACTCTGTAACTTTCAAGTAGACAACCTGAGCGACTTCACTTTCACTTTTCACTTTCATGCATTGGAGAAGGAAATGGCAAGCCACTCCAGTGTTCTTGCCTGGAGAATCCCAGGGACAGGGGAGCCTGGTGGGCTGCCGTCTATGGGGTCGCACAGAGTTGGACACGACTGAAGCGACTTAGCAGCAGCAGCAGCAGCAATGTATATGTTACTCAGTCTGGAAGTAATTGACTGGGAGTCCATTCCAGTCTCCCAGTTCATCCCGCCCTCTTCTCTTCTCCCCTCCCAAGTCCACCCTTACTTTTATTGGAAGCTTCCTCTTCTTATGCCCCTATAGTCCTTTGCTTGCACAGTTTGGATTTTTACTCCCAGAAGTTTCTTCTTGGTGTAATGCTTTGCCTCAGAAGCAAGATTTAGTTGGTTAGCTCCAGGTTTTAGGGTCCAGACTGGTTCAGCACCATCTGTCATGATTGTACTCACCCACGTTGCACAGCCAATATGGCATTGTCTCTTTGCACTCACCCACAAATTGGCTCCTGTAGAACTCCTCCCCATTATTGGCCTCTGTTCTCAGACTGGGCCTCCAGAATTCTAGCGAATACTTTTGTCATCTTTAAGTTCTCATATTCTTGGGGCCATGAGAGCTCAACTGGCTTTCCTTTTTACCTTTAGCACAGATGCTAATATCACTTGTTTTGATGATATTAGACTATTCTTTGAAGGTTTGTTCCTACACACTGGGTATATAACAGGATTTCATGATTTCTCCTTTTATTATAGATGTTTTCCATGATTCTTTGATTTTGATATCCCAGTTGCTATGTCATTTTTTTAAATGGGAAAATTAATGGAAAAAAATGAAGATCATCCCATTTTTGTCACCATCTTCTTTTAAAAATATTAAATGAATAAATAAAAATCACTGATGACTCTGAATTCACCCCTACTTTTGTTAGAAAAAAAAGGATCTTAGTAAAGTCTTGATGTCATGAAGAATGATGGATTTGCAGGGATTTCGTCAGCAATAAGCCAGCACCCTCACTGAGTTGACAGTTTTGGCTTGGGTCCACCCAAAGTTTCCTTAGTTGGGCCCAACGCAGCCTCTTTCTACTCATTGCCCTTTTCCTGTGGAAACAGATGCCACTTCTGATGCTCTTGAAAAAATTGTAGGTGCTTCCTGTGGCATTACTAAGAACAGAAGCTGGGCTTTGTCATTGATGGTGTAGATGAATTCTAACTACCTTTCATTTTCTTGTCACTTACTCAAGAGTTAAAATCGGGTGGGGAGGTTAGGTTCACCTTACTGGCAAAGTCTAGGCTTGTTCTTGTGATTTCCTCCCTAGGGAAGAGAGGATGAAACTGGTATTTCAGTGTCAGTAGTATAAGAGGTTAAGACTGCATAATAGGTGATTCCTTTACAATGAGAAAGGAGTTTGATGTTGGAAAGCAGCGGGAAAAGCTAAATCCCTATTGCAGTCCATCCTTTTGGTTGGTGAAAATCTATTTACTGTTCCTTAAATCTTAAAATTTTGTCAGGAACAATAAAAATAAACAAAGGAGGAAAACAAGAAAGAAAGACAAGCAATAAAACACATCTATCTTTTACACAAATGAAATGTTTACTTTTGATCAAAGATGGACTACGATCTTGCAGTTCTAGCAGAACTTGCAGATCTTGCAGTTTTAGGTACAGGATTTTGGTGATGCTGTCTTAGTATTGGCTCACCAGGTTGTGAAGTTTACCACCACCAATGCACATTATACCAAATCATGAAAAAAAGAAAAGAAAAATAAAGTGAAATGTATTTTACCACAAATAAAGAAAGGTAAAGACTATGTCTGTTTTTTCCAAAGCTGATTATGACACTATAGTTAATTTTTATGACTTCCTTTCTCTATTACCAATTCCTGTTTCCATGGACTTTAATTAGAACCTTAACTAGTTGGAATTCCTTCCTGAGTGAGGTGGTGCATATGACATTCATTCCTGAGGGCATGAGCTCTTGATAATCCTGTGTGTAGAGCCTCCTATGAATTTTCACCATTGCAAACAGTACTACTGGGAGGAGTACTAGAAGATCCTCTGAATTTACTCCTTTCTTTTTCTTCCTCCCCTTCTATAAGTCACTCGGTCGTGTCCAACTCTTTGTCATCCCATGGACTGTAGCCTTCCAGGTTCCTCTGTCCATGGAATTCTCCAGGCAAGAATACTGGAGTGGGTTGCCATTCCCCTCTCCACCCCTCTTATAGCAGAAACCTTATTTATTTCATCTTGATACTGAGAATTAACCATCCTATCTAACACTACAAAATCATTATTGTTTGCATGTTGTCTCAGGAACATGAGAAACCCAAAACATCCAGGAGACAATTACCACTTCCAACTTGGTTAAATAACTGTTGTATTTCCTCATGGAAACATTCCTCCATCGAGAGGTATTGTAGCATAGTGAGTAAGGGCCTGAGCCCTCAAATTCCAGCTCCACCACTTACCACTTCACTGCAGTCAATTTCTTAATGTGCAAAACGTGGACAATATAGTACTTCAGTGGAGTCGTCATGAAGACTAAATGAGATGTTCCATGTAAGTCACACAGAACAGTGCCCATCACACGAGTGTTTTTAAAATACCAACTGTTACCACCGAGGTGCTAAACATGCAGAGTACAGTTACAAGGAGGGAAACAAACAAAATCAAGATTATGGGTGTAACTGTGAACCTTGAACAGCCCCTCACTACTTTATGTACATATATTTTCACACCTTCATTTCTTCATTATGTTGATAGTAGAAATAGCACCATATATTTGTTGCCCACTCAAAGCACCCAATTTACCCTATACCTCATGCTCTAATCTCCCAAGATTCCCCCACAACTGGCACTGATTTTTGTAAAGATCCATATTCTTGTTCCATAAGGTCACCTATTTCTGGGTGATGCGTGTATGTCGTGATCAATGAATCCCATGGGTATCGTTCCAGTGTCAATTCTTTTCTGTACAAATATCAATTATTAATACTAGTATTTGAATTATTTGATAAGAAATAGCAATGTGTGACTGTCATTATGATGTATAAGGCAACAATAAGATCATAGATGACATGTTAAGAAGGAAAGAAAATCTTAATCCAGAATAACTTTCTCTTCCAAAGGGGTAAATCATGGCCCCCTTCATAACATAAGTGTTCACTGTAATCAGCCTGCCAACAGGAGGCTAGCTGGTCCCTTTGGTATACCGTATTAGGGGATAGGGATGTTGGTTGCTGCTCTACAAATTGTTGAGGATACATCCTTATTCTTAGTCTGTGTTCCTGTCAGCTCTTGGTCCCATGCTTGTGTGGATCTGGTGTTCCATGTGTGAAATAGCACTCTATCAGTTCAGTTCAGTCGCTCAATCGTGTCCGACTCTTTGCGACTCCATGAATTGCAGCATGCCAGGCCTCCCTGTCCATCACCAACTCCCGGAGTTCACTCAGACTCACGTCCATCAAGTCAGTGATGCCATCCAGTCATCTCATCCTCTGTCGTCCCCTTCGCCTCTTGCCCCCAATTCCTCCCAGCATCAGAGTCTTTTCCAATGACTCAACTCTTTGCATGAGGTGGCCAAAGTACTGGAGTTGTCCACTTATTCAGATCATCAGAATGTACTCTGTAGAATCCCAATAACAACTTTGCTTTGTTCATAAAAATAATGAGCAATGTTTAATTTTCTAATGCTGTCATAAAAATTACCAGAAATTTAATGGCTTGAAACAACACAAATTTTTAATCTCACAGTTCTGTAGGTCAGAACTCTGACATGGGTCTCAGGTATCTAAAATCAAAGTGTCAACATGTCTGTATTTCTTTTAGAGGCTCTAAGAAAAATCTGTCTTAATGCTCATTCAAGGAGTCAGTAGAATTCAATTCCTTGAGGTTGTAGGACTGAGGCCCCTACTTCCTTGCTGGTTGTCAGTTGAAGGCTGTTCTCAGCATTTAGAGGCCCCTGTATTGCCTCCTCTATCCATCTTCAGATCTAGTAATTGTGAGTTGAATTCCTTTCACACTTTGAATCTCTCCTGCCTCTTTTGTTACATCCCTCATACTCTTCTTTCAGGAAATGTTCTCCACTTTTAAGGACTTAAGTTATTTGATTGGGTCCACCAGGATACTACAGGATAATCTTCCAGGCTCAAGATCCAAAGCCTTAACCACATCTGAAAAATTCCTTTTGCTAAGTAGCAAAACATAATAGGGTCCAGGGATCAGGGCATGATCATCTCTGAAGACCCATTATTTTGTCTACCACAAGCAAGCATTGTAGAAGAAAGCTAATATCGTCTGACTCTCTGCAGTAGGAAACTTTGATGATTATTCACAAGAGACATAATACCATCCTTTCAATCCCCAAATGTTGATCCTTCTAACTTATAAATAATTTGGCCAAACCATTAGCAAACTCCTAGTTCCTTAACTCACTTTATCACTCTTTCCAGGCAAAGTGGAAAAAGACATGTCCTAGTCAAGGAGAGTTGAGACATCTCTGAGAAAGTCATAAAGGTGTACATTTGTCCCATCAAAGGAAAGAAAATTGCTTCTAGTGTCCTCCATTTGTTGGAAATTGAGGAGAAAAAAAGCATTTGTCAGATTAATAACTTCATATTCAATATCAAGGGCTGTACTGATTTGTTCTAATAAGGAGACCATGAAAGGAAAAGTACCTGCAGTCAGAGTCATACATTATTAAACTGACAATAACCCACTGCCATTCTCCAAGGTTCATCTACCCTTGGCAGGATAAACCAAAGAACCAAATGGGCCTGTGAATTGGAGTGCTTTTCAAGTATTTTATGGTGACACTGATTTCCATGATTCTCCTAAGGATGTGGTTTATGTTTTGGCTTATTTTTTGGTAGGAAGCACAAAGTGCAGAGGCTTCCTCTTGTCTCTTTCTGTCATGATCTCCCTCCCTCCACTGGTAAAGGGTACTGATAGAGGATCATTGCTGTGTATATTTATTTCATTTATTGACATATGTTTTGATTACCATTGGCCCACTACCATGATTTAGTTCAAAACTCCACTTGTCACCTGTCTTGTGTAAGCTTCCATTCTGGGTATTAGATCACTGTGGTTTTCTGAGAGCATAAGCAGTAGTGTCAGTTTAGACCTGATGGATAATGTACATAAAAAGTTTAGATACCTATCTATTTCTGAGGATAAATATCCATATCTACCTTTGGAGAAGAATAAGGGGGAAGATTCTAAGTGAACACTTGGATATTTTTGCAGGATATCCCCTCAAGTGTACCCAGTCTTCATTTGCAAGTTTCTATTTCTTTGAACTTGAGTCTAGGAATTGCATGAAGGATCAGGATCGTCATAACCTGGTGACAGTTGACGTCAGGCCTCCAGTTATTCAGTAATATCCATAATGTAGGACTTCAGTAGGTATGGCAGAAAAAGTAATGCTCACAAGTATTCTATATGGTCTATCCATTTCCCCTTCCCCTTGCAGTTAAGTGCTGCCATGTGATTAGCTCTGCTCAATGGGCTGTGAGCAGAAGTGACATGTGAAACTTCTGGCTGAAGCCCAGAAAAGCAGGCATAAGCTCTTGATACAGTCTCTTCCCCTACCATGAAAGCTAAGAGATCAGATCACAACACGAAACAAGCTTGGCCTCTAGTCACTGTATGATCAAAAGCCCAAGGGAGTCACTCAGACCTATAGCAGACTTATGTACAAGAGAAATAAACTTTTAACTGCTAAACCACTGATACCTGGGGGTCATTTTTATTAGCATAGCATTTTCTCATTCATTGGGGAACCAGTCCTTACAGTCAAAGGATCCCATGAGCAATCAACCATCATCAATGATCTTGTGGTTTAGACCATTTTATTTACCATAATGATACTTCCTTCTGTTATGATAATCAAGCTCATTCTACCTCTGCCGGTTAAGTGTCTCTGCTTTTTTTTTTTTTTCATTCTGAAATCCTTGCATCACACTGAAACCAGGGGGCCTATTTTAACTGCAACATCTTCCTCAACATCTTTGGGCTACACAGAACAACCATCAGAGTGTTTCTCAAAGGTCTCATACTTCTTTTACCAATATTGATCTCAAGGTTTCATTGAGGAGAGATTTTTTTTTTCTGGGCCCTCCCTAGGGACTTAGGAAGTGGGTGGTTGCATTCTGATTAATTTCAGACTTCCTATATCCCTCCAAATTAAAGTTCCTTTATATACATTAGATCAAAATATTTTTGGTGTTTGAATTTTATTTAGTGAGGGTCAGCTAAGAACATGGAGGCAAATGTAAATTAACCAGATATACAAATTATTACAATACATACCAGCAAGAACACAAAAACTAGGCTGTCTAGTAAGTCAATTCATATTGATAACTTGAGTCCAGTCTAAAGCTATGTTTCTTCCAATTTGGTGTGTGTGTGTGTTCATTTGCTTAGTCATGGTCGACTCTTTGCAACTCCCTGGACTGTAGCCAGCCAGACTCCTCTGTCCATGGAATTTTCCAGGCCAGAATACTAGAGTGGATTGCCATTTCCTACTCCAGGGGATCTTCCCAACTCTGGGATAGAACCTGCATCTTTTGCTTTGCCTACACTGGCAGACAGATTCTTAACCACTGCACCATCTGGGAAGCCTCTTAATTGGTAAGAACCCTCTTAATTTATTTCCACACACATTCCAAAGAACTTTGCAAATAAAATGAAAGTCCTGCAATTCTTTGGAATAGATTCCTTTCTTTGATTTTATTTATCATTTTCTCCTTAGGGTATGCTGTGATCTAATTTAATTGTAACTTTGGAGAAAAGAAGGGTGTGTGAGGGGTTAGAGAGGGTAGATTGAAAGATAAAGTGGTTTGTTGTTGTAGGGTAACTCTCTCATTCATGGGCACAGGAAGATTATTTCCAAGCATGGGAAGTTCAGTGATGGGTAAGGGTTCTATATACCAAGATATCTCCTAATCCTGCGACATACATCTAATCCAGTGTTTCAGTGTTCTCTTTTTTCCTGATACATGGCCCTACTGAAGAGACATTACAAGCTGGTTAATTCAACAGATGTCGCAATTTGGCAGTCCGCAGGGAAAAAAAATAATCTCTGATAAATTTGGTATTCACTTATCTCAGTCCTAAAGATGCAACTAAAAATTTATTCTTTCACAGTGTTTGTAGAAAGCCTGAGAATTTAGAAATTTAAATGCTTCATTTTCTTTTTTAAAAAATCATCAAATGCCAAGATAAGTAATTCCTTTACCCTGTAGTCTTTGCTTTAGCAACAACAATCTCCCAAGATTTGCCCTCCATGAACACTTAATTCCAGTAACTCTGGGTAATCTTTAACTATTTTGCTGCTGTGTGCCATAAACTAGAATTCCGTCCTGGAATTGTAATAGGATGCTCATTGCTTTCTGCTGTATCTAGGCTAAATACCCAATCCCAGCTTTTCTATACTTTATTGGAGACGTGTTAATTACAACGTGCTCACTTTGTGCCAGGCGCTGTTCCGAGTCGTTCTCACACATTAACTCTTTAAGCATTAAAACAAGCCAGTGAGATTGGCACTGTTATTACCCACACTCAAAAACGAGACACTGATACATCTACAGGCTAGTTCGCAGAGCTTGTAAGTGGCAAAGCTGGAGATTTAAATCCAGGCCGTCTGACTCCTCCGTGTGCTTTGCTGCTTCTCAGTTTGAAAGTGGATTCTTATCAGTTAGTTTGCTGTCATCTTGTGAGAAATAGAAACTAATTTTTGCTATCTTAACAAAATGATGTTTTATTGGAATGTCGTCAGAATTGACAGAAAAGACAGCAAGAGCAGCCTTGGGTAATAAACAAGATGGAGCTGAGGCCTTATAGTGGGCCAAAGAAAAGGAAGGCAGTAACTATTCTACTGAGAAAACAGTCTGGCCAGGACACCGCTCTTTTCACTACATCTGCCATCACTGCTAACTTCATGACAGAGTTCTAATCACTCCATCATCATATTGCCACTGACTCGAGTGCCAAACGTCAGAGCAGAAGCCTCTGATGTGCTGAGCTTACTCACCTGCCTGTATTGTGGCTGCCAAAGAACGAAGAGAAGGAGGACTGAAAGTTTTTGGCTTTCTTAATGGGAAAGAGATGAAGCCCAGCTTCACAATGAAACTAAATACAATGAGGAAATCTTACAAATCGTAAAGGGGTTGCTTAACAGACATCAAAATACTAACTGATTATTGAGATTTGTAAAGGTCTAAAAGGATCGGTACCCTACAATCTCATTTGTGTCTGAAAACCAAGAAACCAAGGAACAGATATTGCTCAGCCTTCCCACTCTCCAAATCTCTCCTGGCTCCACTGTATAGTTGGATAGACTTCACCGAAAAGAAGTAAACCAGCTCTCCCTAACCCCATCTCTGAAACACGGCAAACTAGATTCAAATTCTAGGCTCAGACCACTTAATAGGAGGCTATTTTTTCCTCCCAATTTTGCAAACCTAAGACACACCCTAGTCTATTCTGAGCTTGGGGCTGTTTCTCATATTCCTTTGTAGAATTGGTTACCCACAATCTCAGTAGTCCCAGACCAAGTCCCAAACCACTGAATTTAGCCCATCAGACTTTCAGATAAAATTTGGTATGGTAGAAACAGCCCTAAGCAGTCCAATTTATCAAAATAGGTAAGTCCCTTACACTTTCTTTGCTCAACCCCAATCTCTCAGGAAATACTGTAAAAGGAAACAAGAAGACATAAACTTGATAGGTGAAGCTGTAGATAGATATAAAAAGAAAATGAGGAGAGAACGAGAAGAAAGAATGCAGCTCCATTCAAAAGAAAAATGCTTCCCAAATTACTCCATCTCCAGAGTGCTGCCCTCTTATTTTGGAAAATGTCACTATTCCTAGCCTGCCTGCTTCAGAGAAGACAATGGCAACCCACTCCGGTCCTCTTGCCTGGAAAATCCCATGGATGGAAGAGCCTGGCGGGCTGCCGTCTATGCGGTTGCACAGATTTGGACACGACTGAAGTGACTTAGCAGCAGCAGCAGCAGCCTGCCTGCTTGCCTACTCTTTACCCAGAAAGCCTGCAGATAACTGCCTATCAACATTTGCAGTAAATCTTCCCCATGTGCAGTTGCAAACATAAGGATTGGACTCATGAAATCTACATCAGCTTACTAAACAAATGGATGGGGTTCTTCATTCTTAAGTATTAATAAACAACCACTAGATATATGACTGAAACCTATGATAGGAAATAAATGTGCACGGTGAACAAGGAGAGCTGACCATAGATGAAAGAGAGATGATAATGGAGAAGAAGAGAACTCGATATATCCCTGAGAGGTCATTGCAGCCATAAAAGGATGCAATCAAAAAGCAAAAAAGAGTGAGCAAATCTGTTATTAGTATTAACTATGAAGGGGAAATCAACGAACCAGTAAATAATAAAATGGACAAAGTCAGTTGGGTACTTATGGATAAAAATTGAGAAAATCAATGATAATATAATAAATGGATTATATTACATTACAGGAAAGTTGAGACTGGGTGAATAGAATTCTGTTCTGAATAAAAGAATTTCTGGGGAAAAAAAGAGTGGAGAAAATATCAAAGATACACAGAAAAATAGTTTCCAGAGCCAAACAAAGACATACACTAGCAATAATTTTGATTTTTCCATGTTTTCTTTTTTTCTTATTGTGAATGTATCTCATTCCTATTTTCTGTCCCTTTAATTATCTGTTTCTTCTGTGGTTTGTTCTGTTTACTTTGTAAGTGTGAGCAAAATTGATTTTAAAAGACTACACCTGAACTTCTGGTTCCAATCTGGTTGCAGTACCTTCCATAAACAACTTTAAAAGCTAGACAAAAAATATAAAAACTTTTGTTTCTAGGCATTAGAGAACAATTATAGCAGAAGTATAGGAAGTGAACACTTCATTTATACTCACTTTGTCCCCAAACCCAAAGGCATTTTCTAAACTGAGGTGCAGGGAACCCACACAGAGAGTGGTGGTTTATTCAAGCAGAAGAGACATTCATTGTTTAGATCTGCCAAGAGAACTTTAACTGAAAGATTATAACAGTAAAGGAGAGACCTGCAGTTAAGTCCCCCAAATCTGTATTTTCCTAGTACTTTGAATAATTTCTAAATTATTTGTGCATAAGGAGAACCTCTGGAAAAAGAGCCACAATTTGGGAGGTAAAGATTATAATTTTGACATAAATAGAATGGAAATATCTTGGTAAACTCCATAGACTTTCAGTGAAGAGCTAAGAAAGGTCATATCCTAATAAGTGGCAAATGTTAGGAGTCCTAGCTACATCCTCAGAGTAGTATAAAACTGAAGTAAACCTACTTAACAAATCCTAAAAGGCCTCTACAGGATAAAAGTGATCTTCCAGTAAATTTTTCTCTTTTAAGTTTAAAATAATTTTACTGACATTTAATTTACATACAATAATGCATTTTAGCAACTGGTTTGAATTGTAAAGCTTCATGACAAACGCTTACATCCATATAATCACTACTCCGAAAAAGATACAGATGTTTTCTATCACCTCAATTTTCTTTTTTTAAAAAAATTCTATCGATACAGAGTTGATTTACAATGTTAATTTCTTCTGTTTAGCAGTGTTTTGGTTATACATATATATTTAATATATATATATATATATTCCTGCTCATATTCCTTTCCATTATGGTTCATCATGAGATATTGAATATAATTCCCTGCAGTATACGATAGGACCTTATTGTTCATCCATCCTGTATATAATGGTTTGCTTCTCCTAATCCAAAACCTCTAATCCTTTCCTCTCCTGCCACTGCTTCCCTTTGGCAACCACAAATCTGTTCTCTATATCCGTGAGTTTGTTTTGGTTTCATAGATATTACTTTGGTGGTTTGTATTATATTTCAGATTCCACATATAAGAGATATCATATGCATTTGTCTTTCTGACTTAACGATAATCTCTAGGTCCGTCCATCTTGCTGTAAATGGCACCAAAAAGAATGAAATAATGACATTTGTATCACCCTAAATTTTCTTTGTGATTTTTTGCAGACAATGACCCCTCTATTTCCTCTAGATTCCTCTAGAAAACTACTAATATGCTTTTTATTAGTAGATAAATTTTGCCTTTTAAAAAAGAACATCCTTTTGTGTCTGGTTTATTTGACTCAGCATAATGTTTTGAAATCATATATATTGCTGTGTGTATTAGAACTTTGGTCCTTTTTCTTTCTGAATAGTGTTGCATTATATAAATATACTACAAAAATTTACTTATTGGTAGGCATTTAGGTTATTTTCATTTTTTTGCTATAGTAAATAAAGCAGCTATAAACATTTATGTATAAACTTTTCTTATGAGCCTTTTCATACTAGTCAAAGCTATGGTTTTTCCAGTAGTTATATATGGATGTGAAAGTTGGACTATAAAGAAAGCTGAGTGCCAAAGAATTGATGCTTTGGAACTGTGGTTTTGGAGAAGACTCTTGAGTCCCTTGGGCTGCAAAGAGATCCAACCAGTCAATCCTAAAGGAAATCAGTCCTGAATACTCTTTGGAAGGACTGATGCTGAAGCTGAAACTCTAATACTTTGGCCACCTGATGCGAAGAACTGACTCATTTGAAAAGACCCTGATGCTGGGAAAGATTGAAGGGAGGAGGAGAAGGGGACAACAGAGGATGAGATGGTTGGATGGCATCACCGACTCAATGGACATGGGTTTGGGTGGACTCCGGGAGTTGGTGATGGACAGGGAGGCCTGGTGTGCTGCAGTCCATGGGGTCACAAAGAGTCGGACACAACTGAGTGACTGAACAAAGCTGAACTGAATGGGTATGGAATACTTTTCTATTTGGTTTTTAATTTGCATTTCCCTGGTGACTAATAATATTAAGTACGTTTCAGATGGTATTGGTTATTGCATATCTTCCTTTGTGAAGCTCTGTTCAAATATTTTGCCCATGTTTTAAAATGTAGCTGTTTGTGCTTTTATTATTGAGCTATAATGCTTCTTTACATGCTTTTGATGCAAGTTCTTTATCAGATATATATCTATATCTCTGTGTGTTGTGTGCTTAGTCGCTCAGTCGTATATGACCCTTTGTGACCCCCAGGCTCCTCTGTCCATGGGGATTCTCCAGATCAGAATACTGGAGTGGGTTCCCATGCCCTCCTCCAGGGGATCTTCCCAACCAGGTCTCCCACATTTCAGGCAGATTCTTTACCATCTGAGCCACCAGGGAAGCCCAAGAATACTGGAGTGGATAGCCTATCCCTTCTCCAGGGGATCTTCCTGCCTCAGGAATTGAACCAGGGTCTCCTGCATTGCCTATATATACATATATATGTGTGTGTATACACACACACACACACACATAAAATATCTTCTCTGAGTGTATAGCTTGTCTTTTAACTTTCTAACTGGAATCTTTTGAAGAGTCGAATTTTGAAATTTTGATGAGGTTATATTTATAATTTTTTATTTTCTCATTTGTTTGTGTTCTATCTAAGAAACTTTTTCCTATACTTGGTTCACAAACATTTTCTCCTCTTTTGTTTCAGAGGTCTATAATTTTATTTTTTACAGAGGTTCATGTATGGATGTGAGAGTTGGACTATAAAGAAAGCTGAGCACCGAAGAACTGATGCTTTTGAACTGTGGTATTGGAGAAGACTCTTGAGAGTCCCTTGGACTGCAAGGAGTTCCAACCAGTCCATCCTAAAGGAGATCAGTCCTGGGTGTTCATTGGAAGGACTGACGCTAAAGCTGAAACTCCAATACTTTGGACACCTCATGTGAAGAGTTGACTCATTGGAAAAGACCCTGACGTTGGGAAAGATTGAGGGCAGGAGGAGAAAGGGATGACAGAGGATAAGAGTTGCAAAGAGTAGTACACAACTGAGCGACTGAACTGAACTGAACTGAACTGACAGAGGTTCATGATCCATTTTGAGTAAATACTTGTTCATGTTGTGACTTAAGGAATGAAGTTCATTTTTATCCAAACAGATATCCAGTTGTTTCAACACCATTTCCCCACTGGATTATCTTGTTGAAAAATCAATTGAACATGTGTAATTTTTCCCAGTGAGCTTTTCATGTTCCATTTGTTTCTATTTTAGAATTTCAATAATATAATTATTATGGTTACAGTTTCTATAAATTCTTGAGCTTTTTAAATAAAAGTGTTTTAAATTGTTTTCTAGTTACGTCATTTTTCTTATTCCTGACTATGCTTTGTTAACTGATTTTCTCCTGATTATGAGTTGTATTCTCCTACTTCTTGACATGTCTATTAAATTATGATTGTAGACTAGACATTGTGAATGTTACATTGTTGAATGACTGGATTTTCTTAATGTCCTTAAAGAGCATTTGTTTGGGGCGGGGGGAGAGTGGAAGTAGCTAAATTATTTGTTGTTCAGCTTGATCCTTTTGAGATGTTTCAAAGACTTTTGCATGTACACACCTTTAGTTTACCTACTAACAAATGATTCTATTGGGATCCCTATTTAATATCCTGGGTATTCAATAAATTCTCTCTACTGTGCTTGGCTAGAATATAGATATCTCCTAGTTCTATGTGAATTCTAAAGTTTTTTTTTTTAACTTGTAGAAAACTAAAGATTGTAATTTTCGCAGCATCAAGGAATTTCACTTGATGATATGTAATAAATACTCAGCTAAGAAATCAAGAATACTCCAAGGCAGATATCTGAAGCTCTCCGTCTGCGTAGTTCTCTCCTCTACAGTACTATGCCCTGCAAATTCCAGTCACATTATTCTCCAACAAATCCTGTTTATGTCTTCCCAAGTCAGCAAAACCCCTTTTGTCTGCTTGAGTTTCTTTTCCTTTGAAAAAGTCTAGAAGTCTCTTCCTGGAAGAAGGCTAGAATGAATAGAGTTTAAGAGACACGAAGGTGTCTAAAGTCATATATGTATTTGATTCACCAGAAGTGAGGATATATAGTGAAATAAGGCAATATTTGAAGAAATAGCACTGAGAAATTTCCAAATCTGATGAAAGTCATCAACCTATAAATTCAAAAAAACTCAGAATACAATTTTAAAAAGACTTCGTCTAAGCATGTACTAGTCAAAATGCTGAAACCCAAAAATGAGGAGAATATCTTAAAATATTCAGAGAAAAAAGACAAGCAAAAACAACAATAAACTGATAATTTTTCAACATATACTATAAAAGCCAGAAGGCACTAGAGTGACATATTTAAAGTGCTAAAATAAATAGATAGAACTGCCAACTTAAGATCATATACTCCATGAAAAACATCCTTTAAACATATGGACAAAATAAAGATGCTTTAATATAAAATAAGATACCAAAATATTAATTTTTAGCACACTCATACTATAAAACCTACAGGAAAATGATAGAGATGAAAGTCCAAAACATAAAGAAGGAATAAAGAATATTAAAGGACTAAATAGGTAGCTCAGTTCAGTCGCTCAGTCGTGTCTGACCCTTTGCAACCCATGGACTGCAGCACGCCAGGGTTCCCTGTCCATCACCAACTCCTGGAGCTTGCTCAAAGTCATGCCCATCGAGTCAGTGATGCCATCCAATCATCTCATCTTCAGTCGTCCCCTTCTCCTCCCTCCTTCAATCTTTCCCAGCATCAGGGTCTTTTCCATGGAGTCAGTTCTTCACATCAGGTGGCCAAAGTTTTGGAGTTTCAATTTTAGCATCAGTCCTTCTAATGAATATTCAGGACTGATTTCCTTTAGGATGGACTGGTTGGATCTCCTTGCTGTTCAAGAGACTCTCAAGAGTTTTCTCCATCACCACAGTTCAAAAGCATCAATTCTTTGGCATTCAGCATTTGTTATGGTCCAAATCTCACATCCATACATGACTACTTGAAAAACTATAGCTTTGACTATATGGACCTTTGTTGGTAAAGTAATGTCTCTGTTTTTTAATATGTTGTCTAGATTGGTCATAGCTTTTCTTCCAAGGAGCAAGCGTGTTTTAATTTCATGGCTGCAGTCACCATCTGCAGAGATTTTGGAGCCCAAGAAAATAAAAGCTGTCACTGTTTCCATTGTTTCCCTATCTATCTGCCATGAAGCAATGGGACTGGATGCCATGACTTTAATTTTTTGAAAGTTGAGTTTTAAGCCAGCTTTTTCAGTCTCCTCTTTCATTTTCATCAAGAAGCTCTTTAGCTCCTCTTTGCTTTCTGCCATAAGGATGGGGTCATCTGCATATCTGTCATTACTGATATTTCTCCCGGCTCTCTTGATTCCAGCTTGTGCTTCATCCCACCTGGCATTTTGCACGATGTACTCTGCATACAAGTTAAATAAGCAGGGTGACAATATACAGCCTTAACATGCTCCTTTCCCAATTAGGAACCATGTTCTGGTTCCATGTCTGGTTCTAACTGTTGCTTCTTGACCTGAATACAGATTTCTCAGGAGGCAGGTAAGGTGGTCTGGTATTCTCATCTCTAGAAGAATTTTCCACATTTTGTTGTCATCCACACAATCAAAGGGCTTCCCTGGTGGCAGGTAAAGAATTGGCCGGCAATGCAGGAGACCTGGGTTCGAACCCTGGGTTGGGAAGATTCCCTGGAAAAGGGAATGGCTATCCACTCCAGTATTCTGGCCTGGAGAATCTCATAGACTGTATAGTCCATGGAGTCACAAAGAGTCACACATGACTGGGAAACTTTCACTCACACAGTCAAAGGCTTTAGTGTAGTCAGTGAAGCAGAATTAGATGTTTTCCTGGAATTCTCTTGCTTTTTCTATGATCCAAAAGATGTTGACAGTTTGATCTCTTGTTTCTCTGCCTTTTCTAAATCCAGCTTGAACATCTGGAAGTTCATGTACTATTGAAGCCCAGCTTGGAGAATTTTGAGCATTACTTTGCTAGCATGTGAGATGAGTGCATTTGTGCAGTAGTTTGAACATTCTTTGGCATTGCCTTCCTTTGGGGTTGGAAGGAAAACTGACCTTTTTCAGTCCTGTGGCCACTGCTGAATTTTCTAAATTTGCTTGCATATTGAGTGTAGCACTTTAACAGCATCATCTTTTAGGATTTGAAGAGGCTCAGTTGGAATTCCATCACCTCCAATATCTTTGTTTGTAGTGATGCCTCCTAAGGCCCACTTGACTTTGCACTCCAGGATGTCTGGCTCTAGGTGAGTGATCACACCATCGTGGTTATCTGGGTCATGAAGATCTTTCTTGTATAGCTCTGTGTATTCTTGCCACCTTTTTTTTTAATATCTTCTGCTTCTGTTAGATCCATACTGTTTCTGTCCTTTATTGTGCCCATCTTTGTCTGAAATATTCCCTTGTTATCTCTAATTTTCTTGAAGAGATTGCTAGTCTTTCTCCTTCTATTGTTTTCTTCTATTTCTTTGCATTGATCACCGAGGAAGTCTTTCTTATCTCCACTTGCTATTCTTTGGAACTCTGCATTTAGATGGGTATATGTTTCCTTTTCTCCTTTGCCTTTTGCTTCTCTTCTTTTCTCAGTTATTTGTTAGGCCTCCTCAGACACCTTTTTGTATTTCTTCATCTTGGGGATGGTTTAGATCACCACCTCCTGTGCAATGTTATGAACCTTCATCCATAGTTCTTCAGGCACTCTATCTATCAGATCTAATCCCTTGAATCTGTTTGTCACTTCCACTGTATAATCATAAGGGATTTGATTTAAGTCATACCTGAATGGTCTGCTACTTTCTTAAATTTAAGTCTGAATTTTGCAGCAAGGTAGTTAAATATAGTCATATTAATTTTTTTAAAGAATTTTTAAAATGAGGACCATTTTTAAAGCCTTTATTGAATTTGTTACAATATTGATTCTATTTTATGTTTCAGTTTTTTGGCTGCAAGGCATGTGGGATCTTGGCTCCCAGACCAGAGATTGTACCCGCACCCTCTGCATTGAAAGGCAAATTTAAAACACATGCCAGATTTAAAACATATAGAACTAAACTACTGGACAACAGTAATACAAAGAGAATGAAGGGGAACTCATTGAATTAAACTGTTGTAAGGGTATTGCATGGTTTAAAAATTCACATAAACATTAATTTAAATACACTGTAATAAATTAAGGATAAATACTGAAATATTCAGTATTTAAAAGAATATAAAATCATTTTTAAATCTCCATATAAAAGAATATATGAATAAAAGAACAAAAAGGGAGAAAAATTGAAATATGAATAAACTTGATTGATTTAGAAGGGAGCAAGAAATTAAGAATAAAAAACAAATGAAAACATGAAACAGAACACAAAAACCAAAATGACAGTGCTGTCTAGATTGGTAAGCTATATTAGGGATAAATAATTAAAGAGTTACATTATAAATGAAACCATTAAGTAGTATAATTAAAACTGAACTTGTAAGAATGGATAAACAAATAAACTTCAGCTACATGCTATTTATAAATGGTATTCTTCATTAAAAGCCACAAAAATTAAAAATAGAAATATTTAAAAGGATATTCTAAGTAATCACTAACTCAAAGAAAGCTGGTATAGTTAACTACATAAATATCAAGTAAAGTAGACTTTAAGGCAAGATATTACATTATAAAATATGTAATATAATATGTAGCGGTGGTGGTTTAGTTGCTAAGTCATCTCCGACTCTTGCGACCCCATGGACGGTAGCTCACCAGGCTCCTCTGTCCATGGGATTTTCCAGGCAAGTATACTGGAGTATATAGTATATATAATTAATGTCATTTCATTTTGTAATAGTAAAAAGTCCACATTAAAAAAAGATGGAAAAATATTGCATAATTTGTGTGCAATCAATAACAATTTCAAAATATTGGGTTGGCCAAAAACTTCACTTGAGTTTTTCCACAACACCTGAATTTTTAAAAAATGTTATTGGATCTAAATGTAAGACCAGAAACTATAAAATTCCTAGAGGAAAACATAGCAAAACACTCTCTGATATAAATCACAGCAAGATCCTCTATGACCCACCTCCCAGAGCAATGGAAATAAAAGCAAAAATAAACAAATGGGACCTAATTAAACTTAAAAGCTTTTACACAATGAAGGAAACTATAAGCAAGGTGAAAAGACAGCCTTCAGAGTGGGAGAAAATAATAGCAAATGAAGCAATTCACAAAGAATTAATCTCAAAAATACACAAACAGCTCATCCAGCTCAATACCAGAAAAATAAACGATCCAATCAAAAAATGGGCCAAAGAACTAAACAGACATTTCTCCAAAGAAGACCTACAGATGCTAACAAACGCATGAAAAAATGCTCAGCATCACTCACTATCAGAGAAATACAAATCAGAGCCACTATGAGGTACCATCTCACACCGGTCAGAATGGCTACTATCAAAAAGTCTACAAGCAATAAATGCTGGAGAGGGTGTGGAGAAAAGGGAACCCTCTTACACTGTTGGTGGGAATGCAAAGTAGTGCAGCCACTATGGAGAACTGTGTGGAGACTCCTTAAAAAACTGGAAATAGAACTGCCATATGACCCAGCAATCCCACCGCTGGGCATACACACTGAAGAAACCAGAATTGAAAGAGACACGTGTACCCCAATGTTCACCGCAGCACTGTTTATAATAGCCGGGATGTGGAAGTAACCTAGATGTCCACCAGCAAACGAATGGATAAGAAAGCTGTGGTACATCTACACAATGGAGTATTACTCAGCTATTAAAAAGAATGCATTTGATTCAGTTCTAATGAGGTGGATGAAACTGGAGCCTAGTATACAGAGTGAAGTAAGTCAGAAAGAAAAACACCAATAAAGTATATTAATGCATATATATATGGAATTTAGAAGGATGGTAAGGATGACCCTATATGTGAGACAGCAAAGGAGACACAGATGTAAAGAACAGACTTTTGGACTCTGCAGGAGAAGGTGAGAGTGGGATGATTTGAGAGAATAGCGTTGAAATATGTATATTACCGTATGTGAAACAGATCACCAGTCCAAGTTAGAGGCATGAAACAGGGAACTCAAAGCCGGTGCACTGGGACAACCCAGAGGAATGAGATGGGGAGGGAGGCGGGAGGGGGTTCAGGATGGGGGACACATGTGCACCCGTGGCTGATTCAGGTCAAAGTATGGCAAAACCCACAATGTTGTAAAGTAATTAGCCTCCAATTAAATAAATTAATTTTTAAAAAGTTATTTATTTTTAACTGAAGGATAATTGCTTTTCAATATTGTGTTGGTTTCTGCCATCATCAATATGAATCATCCGTAAGTATACATATATCCCCTCTCTCTTAAACCTCCCTCCCACCATTGCCAGGATGAACTTTTTGGTAAACTCAGTATATAAACGGAGAAGGCAATGGCACCCCACTCCAATACTCTTGCCTGGAAAATCCCGTGGATGGAGGAGCCTGGTAGGCTACAGTCCATGAGGTCGCTGAGGGTCGGACACGACTGAGCGACTTCACTTTGACTTTTCACTTTCATGCATTGGAGAAGGAAATGGCAACCCACTCCAGGGTTCTTGCCTGGAGAATCCCAGGGACGGGGGAGCCTGGTAGGTTGCCGTCTATGGGGTCACACAGAGTCGGATATGACTGAAGTGACTTAGCAGCAGCAGCAGCAGCAGTAGTATATGAAGCCAAAGTTGACAGAACTAGGAAGAGGTAGATGAACATACAACCAGCTATCAGTGGGAGAGATTATAATCAACAACCTAGCGGGTAAATAAGTCCACTTCAGAGGGTAGCACCGTGGCTGGCCACAGACCAGAGGCTCTACGCCTACCATGATTGCCCTGTGAGCCCTGGAATGTAGATAGTATTGTGGGAGAAGGGTTCAAAAGGAAGAAATCTAGAGTTACTGACCTTAAACCTGAATTACTGAGTGAACCCTAAAATGAGATTACTAGAATTGACAAGGTTATCTTCCCAGTTGCCACACAAATTGAGGAATTGAAATACAGATTACTTAGAGTTACAAAAAATAGTAGTCACTAGTTTTGAATAATCCATTATGTGGCTATAAAATTCAAACCCTATATAGATCTCTAATTAAAAATGATAGGTTATGATACACTGACAAAAGGGATTACTATAGTAATACAGTAGTTTAAAGAGTAAAATATATCTGTAGGTACTAACACAGGAAAGATGTTGACAAGATATTAAATTTTGAAAAATTTGCATAATGGTATAATATACTAGGATACCTAATATGTAAAAACCTACATAGATGTGTATTCATGTCTTTATATGTACACACACATACACAAGCTTTTAACCATGTTGATTCCTGAGGAGAGGTATTTGAGGGGAGGTATGCCAAGACAGGGTATCTTTACTTTTTAATAATGAATTTCTGTACTGTCCCTGTCTCCTGTACAATGTCACGAACCTCACCCCATAGTTCATCAGGCACTCTGTCTATCAGATCTAGGCCCTTAAATCTATTTCTCACTTTCACTGTATAATCATAAGGGATTTGATTTAGGTCATACCTGAATGGTCTAGTGGTTTTCTCTACTTTCTTCAATTTAAGTCTGAATTTGGCAACAAGGAGTTCATGGTCTGAGCCACAGTCAGCTCCTGGTCTTGTTTTTGCTGACTGTATACAGCTTCTCCATCTTTGGCTACAAAGAATATAATCAGTCTGATTTCGGTGTTGACCATCTGGTGATGTCCATGTATAGAGTCTTCTCTTGTGTTGTTGGAAGAGGGTGTTTGTTATGACCAGTGCATTTTCTTGGCAAAACTCTATTAGTCTTTGCCCTGCTTCATTCCGTATTCCAAGGCCAAATTTGCCTGTTACTCCAGGTGTTTCTTGACTTCCTACTTTTGCATTCCATTCCCCTATAATGAAAAGGATATCTTTTTTGGGTGTTAGTTCTAAAAGGTCTTATAGGTCTTCATAGAACCGTTCAACTTCAGCTTCTTCAGCATTACTGGTTGGGGCATAGACTTGGATTACTGTGATATTGAATGGTTTGCCTTGGAAATGAACAGAGATCATTCTGTCATTTTTGAGATTGCATCCAAGTACTGCATTTTGGACTCTTTTGTTGACCATGATGGCTACTCCATTTCTTCTGAGGGATTCCTGCCCGCAGCAGTAGATATAATGGTCATCTGAATTAAATTCATCCATTCCAGTCCATTTGAGTTCGCTGATTCCTAGAATGTCGACATTCACTCTTGCCATCCCTTGTTTGACCACTTCCAATTTGCCTTGATGCATGGATCTGACATTCCAGATTCCTATGCAATATTGCTCTTTAAAGCATCAGACCTTGTTTCTATCACCAGTCACATCCACAGCTGGGTATTCTTTTTGCTTTGGCTCCATCCCTTCATTCTTTCTGGAGTTATTTCTCCACTGATCTCCAGCAGCATATTGGGCACTTACTGACCTGGGGAGTTCCTCTTTCAGTATCCTATCATTTTGCCTTTTCATACTGTTCATGGGGTTCTCAAGGCAAGAATACTTAAGTAGTTTGCCATTCCCTTCTCCAGTGGACCACATTCTGTCAGACCTCTCCACCATGACCCGCCCATCTTGGGTGGCCCCACATGCTTAGACAAGGCTGTGGTCCTAGTCTAGTCAAGGCTATGGTTTTTCCAGTAGTCATGTATGGATGTGAGAGTT
>NW_011495071.1:5214684-5223603 GCF_000754665.1 Bison bison bison
CGGACACGACTGAGTGATTTTCACTTACTCACAAGCATTATTTAAATGTACTTTTTTTTTTTTTGGATTAGTCAGTGCGCATGACATAGAGTGGTGGTGTTGGTTTAGTCATTAAGTTGCGTCTGACTTTTTTGCCAGCCAGGCTCCTCTGTCCATGGGATTTTCTAGGCAAGAATATTGGAGTGGGTTGACATTTTCTTCTCTGGGGGATCTTTAGGTCTGAAGGATTGAACCCTCGTCTCCTGCATTGCCAGGTGGATTCTTTACCACTGAGCCACCAGGGAAGCCTGCATTACACAGAGTAGGCAGTCAATAAATGATAGCTACTATTTAAAGAGGGTAACTTTTACCCAGCTTACTATGCGTCAGGAATTAGATAAATAACTTGTACATAAACTGTCTCCTCTAACCCTCTCTAACAGCTAATTGTGAGAACTGACACCAGGATCCCACTTCTGGGCCCTCATCTGATTTCTTCCTATTACATCTTCTTCAACCACAGGCAAACCCCAGATTTCTGTGGCTGCTCTAACTCTGCAAAAAGAGTTCCTTTGACATGACACCAGCCTCTTCTGGGGAGAGAGTGGAAGCCAGAGGAGCACTGGCACTGCCTGGGGGGACAGAGGTGTGCAGGCAGCATGCCCAGTGCAATTAGAAGCGGATTAAGAGGGAAACAGAGTGGGGGCCAGGCGTGATGTGTTTTTGCCGTCTTGTCTGGGATTAGTAGTAATATATCTGCTGGTGTGATGGACACATCTGCTTTCGTTTATTCTGAGCCCTGTCAAGCTCACAAGCCTGGATTAAAGCAAAATCATGCTGAGTGAACATTGCTAATTTAGCTACTTTTTTTTCCTCTCTTTTTCTTCCTCATCTTCAAATTTTAATGTGAATGCTGCAAGACGTCATTTCTTTCCAACCAAATGATTTGGGAAAGGAGCCTCAAATTCATAGATCCTGAAGGGGAGAGGGATGAGGAGATTTGGACCAGAAGGTGGAGCCTGGGGAATCATGTCCATATTCAGATGAAAAGGGGAGAAAGGAGAGACTGTAGGATGGGAGGGGAGTAGAGGAAATGTGAATTTCCACAGTACTTCCTGGGTTGAATAGATTTGGAACACTTCCCCTTAAAGCAAAAAAAACGCATCTCCTCTTGCAGTGAAGAAGAAAGCCCAGGTGTATTTCAGTTCACAGTTCTCTTCTACCTCCCAGAGCATCTGACTTTTCCTCTCTGTAGCTCCATCCTTGAGATTGGCTCCTACTTCCTCAGTCTCTTCCTTGCCGGATGCATGCATGCATGCTCAGTCTCTTCAGTCATGTCTGACTCTTTGCAACCCTATGGACTGTACCAGCCAGGCTCCTCTGTCCATGGGCTTCTCCAGACAAGAATACTGGAGTGGGTTGCCATGCCCTCCTCCAGGGGATCTTCCTGACCCAGGGATAGAACTCTCGTATATCTCCTGCATTGGCAGGCAGGTTCTTTACCACTAATGCCACGTGGGAAGTCCTTGCCTGATACTTCCCTGTAAAAGAATTTCACTGCAGTGTGAGCTGCTCATGGTACCTCAGTTACAGGTCCACTGTCTCATTTCTGAAGCTCAGTTCTCAACAAGTTTGCATTTCTGACTGACTGCCCAAATGCTGCTTCTAAATGCTGAGTCAAAGAACTCCCTTCGCAACCTTCAGAATATGATCTTAGAGATTCTTTTCTTAGTTTCTGCCCAGAGCCTATACATCAGAGTCATGTCTTCAGGTACTTTTTGTTGGTCTAGACAAGATCTTGGGATTTCCCCTCTCTCCACCCTAGTTAGGTTTTTTTCATAGACAAATAAACTCCTTTCTGCTATCTTTGGGTGTCTGATTTGCGTCAATTCATTTGGCCGATTCCTCTTCCGTTTCTTGTACTTTTCTCAACTTCCCTTTCCTTTTAACATCTTTGAGACAGCAACATCTTTATTTACCAAGAAGAAACATTATAGGAGAACATATTTCTGGCTTTGAAATGTGATAGCCAGATGCAGAAATAGTAAATAAGCTCTAAGAATAAATGCCAGGATGCCAGATAAAGGGGATTAAGGTATGAACAGTCTTTAAAAGCGTAATAAAATCAAGCTGAAAGTCAGCACAGTGTCTTGGGACAAAGGGAAGGGATGTCAGGGATTAGGCTAAGATTAGAGGTTCAGAAGGAGAGACACAGCTGATCTCAAACCAGGAAGTGGAAGGGAGAGGCAGGAGGCAGCCTGCAGCCTACCTCTCCAGGAATTAGGCAGGTTTTGGGTCAAAGATAGTAACTGAGGGATCGGATCTCTTTTACCCTCTGCAAGGCTTGGGACATCGACAGCCCCAGAGTGCTGTTTGCCTACTCTCCAACCCTGTCTAGGAGGGCAGGGACCGTTTAGTAGGGCAGTCCCTCTGGCTACTGCGCCACGCCATTTCCAGCAAAACAAAAAGCACTTGAAAAGGGCTAAATCAAATTCACCTTCAGAGCTAGAAGAATCTGGCTAATGTGATTTCAAGCTCCCCCTCCCTTCCCCCAAAGCTCACCACCTTCTTACTGAAGTCTCAAATTCTTTTTAACAAGAGAAAAAGTCTTTCATGCCACAATTAGGGATAAAAGACATAAAATGCAAACGCCTGGCTGAGCTCCAGTTGGAGAATAATCAATCAATCCTTGGAATATAAATTACTAATATCAGATTCTTTCCTGGTATGACAGAGGGAGGAGGGTTAAAGACCAGGATGATAGTGACACCTGAAATGGAGGTTGCCAAGGAGATGGGAGCCGAGGAGGAGGGGGCAATCCCTTCTAGGTACACAACACCTTAAGATTTGAAGAGTGTGTGTGTGTGTGTGTGTGTGTTTTGAATCACTACTGCTCACAGCCCTGGGAGGCAGGCACGTGTGTCCTTTTCATCAAGCATAAGAGGAAACTGAGGCTCAGAGCTGTCCAGAAACCATTGCCAGGACCAAAGGTTGCCAAACTAGAGATCTTTATCTTATATTTGAACCTAAGGTTCTGATTGCAAGCCCAGTGATCTTTAAAATATATCAAAGCTGCAGAATGAAACTGACAACAGAAGAAATATCCTACCAACTTTCACAATTTTGGCTGAGACTTGTTGACTTTCAAATGGGGGAGGACACATGACTCTGTGTGTGGAGTAATTTTAGGATGGAGCTGCCAAGGCAAGTAGCCTGCTTTGCATGATTTATGAAGACTTTTAAAAAAAGAGAAAGAGGTTGTGTGTTGACTTTGTTAAAAAGGAGCTTCATTTTCTGGGAATTTACTATTTGAAGTACACCCACATCTTCATGAATTTATCCTCTCCTCACAAAACTCCATTGACCTTTTCTTTCCCATCCATGGAGGAGTCCAGAGTTTAAACTATTTCTAGTTTAGTATGGATATTCATGCTTATTTTTCTTAATTTTTAAAAAATAAGCATGTGAAGTATAATACTCATACAGAAATATGTACACAACATGGAACTATAGCTCTGTAAATGATCATAAAACAAATCTCAGTGAAGCTATTACCCAGATAGGAAAATAAAACACCTGTAGTACCCCAGAAACCTTCTTCTTAATCCCTCCTCATCACAAGTCTCTCTTCTCCCTAAAGGTTACTCTTATCCTCACTTCTGAGATCACAGGCTGGTATTGCTTGTTTTGGGGACTTTAAATGGAATCATATGAAGTATATTAGATGCACTTGACTTATTTTGATCCATATCACACACATGAGGGGCTTCCGGCGCTAGTGGTAAAGAATCCACCTGCCATTGCAGTAGAGGTAAGAGACACAGGTTTGATTCCTGGGTCGGGAAGATCCCTTGGAGAAGGGTATGGCAACCCATTCCAGTATTCTTCCCTGGAGAATCCCATGAACAGAGGAGCCTGTCAGGCTGCAGTCTATACGGTTGCAAAGAGTTGAACACAACTGAAGTGACTTAGCACATGCACATACATGAGAGATTCATTCTCATTGTTGAGTACAGTTGTAGTTGATTTTCATTGCTGGGTAGTATACCATTGTACAAATATACCACATTTACCTGTTCTACTGTTGGTGGAATTTGAATTGCTTCAGTTTGTGCTGTTATGAGCAATGTCACTGTGAATATCCTTGTGCATGTATTTTTATGCATAATGCATTATTCTACTGTATACATACCTGGGATTGAAACTGCTGGGTCATAAAGTATGCATAAGTTTAAGTTTAGTAGGAAGCTGTTTTCCAAATAATTCTACCAAAGTACAGTCCCATCAACAAAGTATGAGTGTTCCAGTTGCTCCACACCCTTGCCAACACTTGTTATTTATTACCAGTCTGTGTAATTTTAGCTGCTCTGGTGGGTATGTGGTGGTATTTCACTGTGGCTTTAGTCTTTATTTCCTTAATTACTAATAAGCTTGATCATTTTCATTTGTTAACTGGGCATTAAAATATTCTCATTTATTAAGCATCTTTCTCATCTTTTTTTAATAATTGTACTTTCCTTATTGATTTATAAGTTCTTTACATATTTTGGATTGAGTCCTTTGTCAGTTTATGTGACTTGCAAATGTTTCTGACTCTGTACCTGTTTTTTCTCTCTTAATAGTATCTTTTGATGAATAGAAGGTCCAATTTGTCCAGTCTAATTTATCCATCTTTTTCTTTATGTTTAACATTTTTGTGTCCTTTCAGATAATTCTTTTTTTGTTTCTTGCTTTTGGGTCAGGAAGATCCCCTAGAGAAGGAAACGACCGCCCACTGCTGTATTCTTGCCTGGAAAAGCCCATGGACCGTGGAGCCTGTTGGGCTATAGTCCACAGTATGGCAAAGAGTCGGACATGACTGAGTGACTAACATTTTCATAGAGGTAATACCTTAGATTGTCATGTAGAAACTTCATGGCGTTGCCTTTTACTTTTAGATAAATAAGCCATCTGAAATTGATTTCTATATATGATATACTATAAAAATCAAGTTTTATTTTGTTCTATATGGATATCCAAGGGTCTAACAGCATTAAAGAAAACATTGTGTTATCTCTACTATTCTGCAGTGTCAGACCCAATGATCATATATACACAGCAGTTTCTGGACTCTTTTCTGTTCCATTGGCCTATTTGTCTATCTTTGTGCTAATACTATGCTGTCTTAATTATTGTCACTTAATGATATGTTCTACTTTTTTGTTCTTTGTCAAGAATGTCTTAGCTTCTTGACCTTTTGCACTTCCATATGGATTTTAGAATAATATTTTCCATTTCAAAAAGAAAACAAGAAAGAAGGGAGAATTCACTGGCATTTTGATTAGGATTAAACTGAATATATAGCTAAACTTGGAGATGATATCATTGCACACTTTAGTTTTTAATCCTTGAAAACTTTTTGTATCTCATTGAATTTAGGGGAGCTTCTCTGGTGGCTCAGTACTAAAGAATCCACCTGCAGTCCTGGAGATTGGGAGATGTAGGTTCAATCCCTGGGTCAGGAGGATGCCGGGAGTTGGAAATGGCAATCCACCCCAGTATTCTTGCGTGGGAAATTCCATGGACAGAGGACACTGGTGGGCTACAGACCAGGGGGTCTCAAAGAGTCAGACATGACTGAGTGACTGAGCATGCATTGGATCTAGATCCGTTTTTCCAATAATGTTTTAATAGGGATTTCTTTTGGTATGTTTTCTGCTTGTTGCTTTGTTGTTGATGGTAGTGCTCTGCATGATATATGTATACGTAGAAGTCTTTCACATCTTTCATTAGATTTAATTGTAGGTATTTTGTTTGCTGATGCTGTTATGAATGCCTTGTAATTATCTGAAAAACAATTCATACTCTAACTCTTTGTTTATATTATACAAGCATATAATTGATTTTTGTATATTGTCCTTATATCCAGTCACTTGCTAAATAATTTTAGAATTCTGATTATTTATCTGTATACTCTTTCAGATTACCTATGTACAAAACAGTATTAAATGCAAATGTTATCTCTTTATAGGTTTAGTTATCACTTTATAATTGTGATCTTTTTTTTCTTATCACATTAGCTAGACAATTCTATTACAATTTTTTTAAATTGTTATTATTATTTTTACTTTACAATATTGTATTGGTTTTGCCATACATTGACATGAATCCTCCATGGGTGTACATGTGTTCCCCATCCTGAACCCCCCTCCCACCTCCCTCCCTATCCCATCCCTCTAGGTCATCCCAGTGCACCAGCCCTGAGCACCCTGTATCATGCATTGAACCTGGACTGGCAATTCATTTCACATATGATAATTTACATGTTTCAGTGCCATTCTCCCATATCATCCCACCCTCGCCCTCTCCCACAGAGTCCAAAAGACTGTTCCATACATCTGTATCTCTTTTGCTGTCTCGCATACAGGGTTATCACACCATCTTTCTAAATTCCATATATATGCATTAGTATACTGTACTGGTGTTTTTCTTTCTGGCTTACTTCACTCTGTAGAATAGGCTCCAGTTTCATCCACCTCATTAGAACTGATTCAAACTATTACAATTTTGAACGGACGTAAACCCTTGCTTTATTTCCCTTTCCAAAGGGTCAAAAGGAATATCTTCAGTATTTTCCATTAAGAATGGTGCTTGCTATTTCTGCCTTGCAAATAAGTTAACCTGTATCCTTTTTCTAGATTTCACATATAAGCAATATTTTATGATACTCTTCTTTTCCTGATTTACTTCACCCTATATGACAGTCTCTAGGTCCGTCCACATCTCTGCAAATGGCACAATTTTGTTCCTTTTTATGAGATACAGATATAGAAAATGGATGTGTGGATACCAAGGTGGGCGGAGAAAGGGTGGGATGAACCGGGAGATTAGGATTAATGTATGTACACCACTATGTATAAAATAGATAACTAATGAGAACCTACTGTGTAGCACAGGGAACTCTACTTGGTGCTCTATGGTGACCTAAATGAGAAGGAAATCCAAAAAAGAGAGAACGCATGTATACGTATGGCTGATTCACTTTGCTGTACAGCAGAAACTGCAGCAGAAACTAACATGACAGTTTAAAGCAGCTATACTCCAACAAAAATTTATTTAAAAAAGGATGGCGATTGCTATTTTTATAGTTATTTTTTCTCATAAAATAATTTAATTCTGTTTCTGTTTTGCTTAGAGCTTTTATCATCAATATATGTTAGATTTTATTAATAATTGTTCTTGCTTCTATTGAGAAGATTGTATAAAATTTCTTCTTTTTTTCTGTTATTATTGCGAACTAGAATTGTTTTCAAATATTAAACCAGCTTTTCATTTTTACGGTAAATATCCCTTGGTCTTCCTAGTCTCCTTTGCATATATTCCTGAATTCTGTTTGATGAGGCTACTTAGGATTTTTGTATCGGTGTTTGTGAGTCAGATTAATTTAGACTTCCTCTTTTGTAATATCCTTGTCAGCTTTTAGTATCAAGGCTTGCTAACCTCTTAAATGAGTTAGGAAGTATTCCCTCTATTTAGGGACTTCCCTGATGGCTCAGGCCATAAAGAATCTGCCTGCAATATAGGAGACCTGGGTTCGATCTTTGGGTCAGGAAGATCTCCTGGAGAAGTGAATGGCTACCCACTCTAGTGTTCTTGCCTGGAAAATCGCATGGATATAGGGGCCTGGTGGGCTACACTTCTTGGGGTCACAAAGAATTAAACTCGACTAAGCACACACACACACACACACACCCTCTTTTTAAAGTTTCTGAAAAAGCTTTGTAAAATTATTGCTTTAAATTTGTAGGTTTCAATACAAAAGAGACCTAGGTCTGAAGTGTGTGTGTGTCAATGTTTTTAACTATAGATTTGACTTCTGATTAGATGTAGAATTATCATATTCTCCTTCTTTTTGTGTTGGTTTTAATAAGCTATGTTTTTAAGGAATATATTCATTACCTCTATAGTTTCAAATGTATTGGTATAAAGTTTTTATATTAGCTTCATGTTTTTAGTCCTGTAGAATCTGTAATAATAACACCTTTTCAGATACTGTTCTTTTATCAGAAGGAGAGGATTTTTTCAGATCCGAGGCCTTAATAAATGAAGAAATGTTGACTTTGTGTTACTATTCCCAGCACCCAGTTCTGATCTCCTAGCATCATCTTCAGATAGCAACTTCAGGCTGAAAAAGGTAGATGGAGTCTTCCTTAATATTGATGCTACAGGCCAGCATCAACAATCCCTTCAATTCTAGTATTTTTAGATGAAAATTTATGAAAGCATAATATATATACACAAAAGTGTATATATCACCCAACTCAGTGAATTCTGAGAAACACATCTATATAAGTGATTATTCATCTATATAATCAGTGCACATATTAAAAAATAAAACATTACTAGCACCCAGAAATCCTTCCCATGCTTCCTTCAAATTATACTTCCTGCAATCCAGACTTCAAACATCATGAACTGTTTGCTTTCATATAAATATCTGTTGTCTTTTATTCAAAATTATGAGAATTTTGAATTCTTATAATCTTGAGAATTATTCCTATTGTTACATACATACAATAGTAGAAGATTTATTCTCTTTATTGTATAGTATTGCATTGTCTTAACATACCATAATTTATCTATTGTACTATTGATGGATATTGGTATACTATCCAGATTGGTCTCATAGTTCTATGATAAAAACTCTTGTACATATTTTTTGCTGAATATATGTACGCATTTTTCTTGGTTCTGTACTTAGGAGTGGAATTACTAAATCATGGTTTGCCTATGTTCCACAATAGTGTAAATACCATATCTGCCAAAAGGTTTTAAAAAGTGATTCTATGAATTTACTCCTTACTATCAACGGACAAGAGTTACATTTGTTCTTCATCCATGACAACACTTGATATTTTCCATCTTCTTCATTTTACCATTTGGCTGCCTGTCTAGTGGAAT
>NW_011495071.1:5223703-5241124 GCF_000754665.1 Bison bison bison
AGTGGAATTGCACTGTGAGTTTTAAAAGGTGTTCTCTTGATTTCTAATTAGGTCAAGCATCTTTTTGTATGTCTATTGGCTACTTGGAGATCTTCTTTTGTGTTTATTCAAGTATTTTGCTCATATTTCTATTGGGCTGATATTTGTTTTATAATGATAAAATAAGGATATTTTATAACATTTATGTTCATGATAGAAAATTTGGAAAACACAGAAGAGTATCAAAGCGACATTAAAAAACCCTATGAGTCCAATAATATTTAAATAACTCAATATTATAATTTTACTACATTATATCATATAATATAGTAGTTATAGTTGTAAAGTAGTTATACAATAATATAGTAATGTGCATACTCTTTGAAACAATTACATTGACTCCTATTTTATCTAAGGCTCTCCAAAGCACACAGATGGGACATGAAAGGAGGTACTCCTTTTCTCTCAGCCTTAAAAGGGTTGAAGATATTAACCCCTTAATCTCATCCCTCATCAGAGGAACATCATTAGCTGATCACAAGGTCACTCCTATTCCCAGCGTCTCTGGAATCTGAAAAAGGCACATTTGGGGATCATTTATGTCAAGTTTGTTTCCTCTCTGAGTTCATGGCATCACCACCCTCCCTCTTTCCTGAGCCAGACACCCAAGTCAAGTCTTATTCCTTTATTTCGCAAAGCTAAATTTTCACTTAGTCCAAACCCTCTTCTTTCCTGCTGCTAGTTCCCTGATTTGAGCCTTATCTGTCCCCCGAATTACTTCCATCCCACTTGCCTCTTGTTCTTGTTCTTGCCTCTATTCTTACCCTACTGCTTGCCTCCCCTTCCACTCCAGGCCATTCTTCAGATGCTAGGCAGATTTTCTAAAATGCAAATCTGACCATGTCACTTCCCTGCTTATACCCTCTAAGAGGCTTCCCAATGCCTTCTGATAAGGTCCAACGTCTTTGCATCGATTGCTTGCATGCTTCTAATCTGGTTCTTGCTTTCTTTAGCCTCATCTCCTGCCACTGACAGATCATGCACTTCTAGGCATCAGAGCCTTTGTTCAAAGTCTCCCTGTTAAAATGCCCTCTCCTGGTATCTCTGTCTTGGAGACATCCTGTGCACACTTTCAAGGCCGGGCTCAAGTGCCATCTGAGCTCCTAGACAGGATTCTTCTGTCCCTCTCAGTTGGTTGTATAAACCACTCAGCTCGTCGAATTGCTATAGTATCTTTCCCATCCTTCCCATACACTGCATTTCTCAAATCTTTCTCTCTTGACTTTCAAGTGCTTGGCACAAGATCCAGCTTATAATGGACGTTCAATAAACATTGAAAGAATACCCAAAGGAATTAATCAAAGGTAAAAAGAAAAAGGAACAACATTTGTTAGAAACTTGCCACATAGCAGACACTTTTCCTATGTTCTCTCTTTTAAACTCCCCCAACAGCCTTATTAATTAGATGGTCTTATGTCCATTTTTAGGAATGAGGAGATAAAGGCATAGATAAATTTAATAATCTTTTGCTCAAAGTTACACAGCTAATATATAGCAGAGCCAAGATTTAAATCTGAGTCTGAAAACAAAGCTGTTTGTTTACGCTTAAACAGGTTATTATAATAATAATCATGATTATTTTAATGATGGTACTAAGAAATGGTCAGAGCCCTTTACATGCATTTCTCAGTGGTTAGTTCATAGATCACTTTCCCATCCATTATTGCTATTGAGTCCCATCACAAACAGATGGAGTCAGCAGAATTAGCCCCCAACTCTGATAAAGACAGTAAGTATGAGGGTTTAAAGAGCCTCATCTGACTTACTTCACCTACTGTGATAATCTCTAGATCCATCCATGTTGCTGCAAATGGCATTATTTCACTCTTTTTAATGGCTAAGTAATATTTCATTGTGTATCTATACCACATATTCTTTACCCATCCTTCTGTCGATGGACATTTAGGTTGCTTCCATGACTTGGCTAGTGTAAACAACACTTCAATGAACACTGGGGTGCGTGTATCCTACGGTATAGCACAAAGAACTCTGCTCAGTATTCTGTAACAACCTAATGGCGAAAAATTTTTGAAAAAGGATAAATAGATACATGTAAATGTATAACTGAATCACTTTGTTGTACATCCGATACCCAGCCTTGCTAATCAACTATACTCTAAGATAAGATAGCAAGTTAAAAAAAGATAAATCAATTGCCTCACCTAAGGTCACACAGTCTTAGCAAGCAGTGTGGCTGGATCTCAAATCCAGGTCTTCCAGCTCTAAGTCCAGCGGGGGCTGGCGAGGAGGACAGAATCTCAAAGGAAGGAACGCTTTGAAATAGTAAGCTGGCTGCTCACTCTGGCACATATCCTGTCCGTTTCCCTTTGCAAGTCTGCTGGAGCCATGGCAGCTTCTAGAAGGTGGAAAAAAAAAAAAATCTCAGGCTGAAGTGGTCCACCATTTCGGGAGGATTGGGAATTCTTTGCATGAGAGCCATTGTTTGACTTGGCAAGAAAAAAAAAATTTTTTTTTAATGAAGAGAAGAGAGACCAGTATATATAAACATTCTAAAAAGCTGCATGGAGCCCGGACCAGTATAGCAAGAAGAAAAGCTCTCTTGGGCTGCTGCCCTGTGTGAACCACCCCCAGGTAACCCCCTGTAGGCACTGCCCACCAGGCCTGCCTAGGGAATCTCCAATCTCGGGGAAGAAAAGGATAAAACAACATGAATTCTCCAGGAGCCTCATTATTCAAACAGTTCCAGAGGCAGTGAGAGGACAGCGGTGACTTTGGGAGAAGCACAATCTTATCTCCAGGGTGAATAAGACCATTTGTTGTTTATGTCCAGGAAAGCGGGCCCCGCACAAAAAGAATGGGGGAGAACTTGGAGGAGAAGGGCGCCAAAAGCCAGCGGCTGATCTAAAAATCCTCTGCAGAAACAATGGCTCCTCCCGGGATGAGCCGCAGCCTCTTCAGAAAACAAAAGCTCTCGCGGAGGAAACTGGTCTTTTACGGCTCTGGCAAGAAGCGACCCAGATAAAGCTAATCTGGCCTGACCCTCTCCCTTGCAGCAGAGGAGACACAGAATTTGTGGGGAAGTGGGGACACTTTGGCGGAGCGTCCTGACTTCTATCTGCTCTTCCAGCTTCCTGGGTCCTTCACAGAGACCTCCACTCTTTTCGCAGCAAGGCCCCAGGACATCCTGGTCACCCACCCCCAGCCCGCTTTCTGTGTCCCTCTGAGGCGTGTGGTTTCTGTCCCTCTCGTTCCAGCCAAAACCAAAAGCTGCTGTTGGCCCTGGAGCCCTTGCGAGTTTTTCTGACAATTTTTTGAGCTTGGGCTAAAAATACACTCTGGCCTGGGACTTCGAAGCCAGCCCAATCTTGCCCTAACTTGAACCCATTTGGCCCTTTTCAGCCGGCCAGCAGAAGCCCCCAAATTTCAAAGGGAGCCCAGCTGGGACACGGAACAGGCTGCCAGCCAGCATCTCCCCCACTCCTCCTGGGTCACCAGGGTCCCTCGGAGGGCCCAAGTTCCCCTTTGTACCCTAAGACCTGGCCCTGGGGTGGCCTTTGAGCTGACTCTGCAGAATTGTTTTTTATGATACTTCCCACATTTGGATTTAGATAGGACTTGGAAGAAGTAATCTGTTTAGAAGAGCATCCTGAAGACCTTGTCTTGAGATGATGTTTGCCTCACAAGAGAGTGGTTTTATATTTAGATTGCTGGTCTAATTGGGGAAATTGCTGGGGGATGAAGGCCAGCAGAGGTTTCCAAGCCACCCCTCCGCAGCAGTTTCTATTAATGACCACGTCAATGGCAGGGAGGGGAAACCACACTCAGGAGCAGAGCAGAATTTATCCCGCCCATAGTCTGGGGGAGGGTCGGGGGAAGCCAGGCTCTTCCTAAGGCTTTTGTGGGGAAGCGCTCAGGCACCTTGATGCCTTAGGGCAGCTTTGGAGAAGGGAGAAAGAATCTTTTCTTCAAGGAAATGCTGAGGCTGCTTCTCTGCCCTGGGAATGTGGAGGGGAAGCCATGATGGGTGCTGCCTCTGGGCACACAGGACAGTGACCAGACTGAATCAACCAGTGTTTGTCAATAATAGTAACCAACTTGCACCTTATTCTTTGGAGCTAGTGAAGTACTTCCTCATACTTTATCTTATAAAGTTCTTCCACTAAGAACATGAGGTAGTAAGAATATAATCAAAGCTGTTTCTTATTGAGTACCTACTATGTACTGGGCAGTGTTCAGTGCTTACAAAAGCAGATTTTAGCATAGTGAAGGATGGACTCCCCCAGTAGAGCTAGAATGGACTTCAGGGTCTCCGTAAAGAGTTGAAATTCCAGGAACAATCTTGCATTTAAGCAAAAATGACTGAACTCATTTCTGGAGTGAAAGGCCATGGCTTCCAGCATGTTCTTAAAGGCATTTAGGAATAATAAATGATCAGAGCCACTGCTTTAGAAACAGGATTTCAGGTTCTATATTGGTTTGATACCAGGGTCAGTCCCTCTTCTGACAGGTTTATAAACCTTATTTCCGTTCTCACATTGCACTTTGCACGTGCCTTCATTGGAACAATAATAAGTGTTTATTGTATTTTAAAGGGCTCTTTTTGAATCCTCACCTTTTATTCATTAGACTACAAATTTTTGAAGTCCGGAATTGCATCTTTTTAAAAAAAGTCTCTATTGAATTTGTTACAGTACTGTTCCTGTTTTATGTTTTGATTTTTTGGCCTCAAGGCATGTGCAATTTTAGCTCCCCAGGAACCGAACCCATACCCCCTGCTTTGGAAGGTGAAGTCTTGACCAATGGACTGCCAGGAAAGTCTCCAGGTATTGTATTTTATTCACAATTTTTATCTTTGATGCCTAAAGTAAGTTCAGGTACTTAGTAAATGCTCAATAAGATTTCAATGCGTAAAATTAACACAACATTATAACTCAACTATATTTCAAAAAAAAAAAAGATTTTGGTGCATGAATGACTGAATGAATATAAAGGCCCCGGTAGAGAAGCTGCTTGCTTGTAAGTATGTGAATGTGTAGGAGAGTGCATTGTGGGTGGGGAACGTTGGGCCCTCTCAGACAAGGTGACAGAAGGTGAGTGTGTGGAATGACTGGGGCTGGTTTGCGGGAAACCAGAGGCAGCCTCAGTGTTGGGCACAGAGCCAAGGGAAGCTGTGTCCGTGCATCCTGGTGACACTTGGATTTGGCTCCAGACTGGAACATCTCAAGCGCACCTCTCCCTGCCAGCACCCCTGTGCCTCCACTTTCCTCGGCATCTATTAATGATAAAAGTCCCTGTGGTTTATAATTACCAGTTTGACAAGTTCAGGAGTTCTCTGTTAATTATTATAATTAGCTTTCACTCAGTGTGACTTCGGGAGTTTAACAACAATATTAACAACGGGAGGATGACTATCAGGAATTGACTACAAAGAATTGACTAGAAAGACTTCCTTCTGCTGTCAGGGAAACTTATTAATGAAGGCAGAACCTGCACAGCAGCTCCCCTCTGTCCGTCTTAACTCAGTGATCAGATCTAAATCTGCCTTGGGGAAATGAAAACAATGGTTGTGGCCAGTGCTTGCAAACCCCAAGTTTAAAAGTAACCAGGGAAGAAAGAAGCCGCTGAACTGACAGCTGTGGGATACTCCTTGAGCAGAAATCGAGCAAAGGTGGCGGCCAGAGAGGAAAGCACAAACCAAAGCTGCCAGCCGTGGCTCCAGATCTGGTTGGTAGGGACTGCAGACGTGTCCAAGGTATCATGGGGGGAAAGGAGGGCAGGGCTGGGCATTCCCGGGGTCAATCAACTTACCCTGACACTGTGACAGGGAAGGCCACTTTTTCTGCCCATCTCTCAATGCTATTCATTCCCACAGCTATTCCCTGAGTTATGACCCTCAGTCTCTTTCACCTGGATGTTACTGGACTTAATTGGTTTCCACTCCATTTTCCAAATCTGCTTCAAGTTCACAGACTTATCAGATTATTCATCCTTAAGGACGGCTTTGGTGACTTCAACTTCTCACCTCCAAAGTCTTTGATGGGTTCTAATTGCTCATCAAATACAACCTAGAGTCCTCATTTTGGCACCAAAGTCTACTCAGTATGGGTCCAACTTGTCTTTCCAATACTGTATGTGTGTTAATTGCTCGGTTGTGTCTGACTCTTTGCAACCCCGTGGACAGTGTAGCCCGCCAGGCTGCTCTGTCTATGGAATTCTCCAGGCAAGAATACTGAAGTGGGTAGTCATTCCCTTCTCCAGGGGATCTTCCCAACCCAGGGGTCAAATTGAGGTCTCCTCCATTGCAGGCAGATTCTTTACTGTCTGAGCCACCAGGAAAGCCCCTTTCCAATACTATCATCTAATTATTCTCAGTCTGTCACTCAGACAATAAACACCTACTCAATATCAGACGGTGTTTCAGATACTGCAGCCTGAGCGGACAACAAGACAGATGAGTATTTGCTTCAACGGCTTTTTAACTCTAGTGCATGACATCAGAAAATAAACAGATACACTAATAAATAGTGTCATCCAAGGAGATGAAAAGTCCTCCATTGTCATCTTAACCAAAAAGCTAAAGACACTGAGCCTGAAGCAGGGAGTTCCAAAGAAACCAATGTTTATTCAGCCTCTATCATAGGCCAGATGTGATGATAGCCCTTTGAGGAAGCTATTCCCCTTTAGGTTAAACAGGTATTTTTCTACCTGCTGTTTTCCAGCCTCCTCTCTGCCATGCTCCAATGACCAGGAAAAGAATAGAATAGAGAAAAAATAGGAAAAGAAGAAATCCATGGCGACAAAGGGATCAGAAAAGTAGGATGGCGGAGCAAAGAATGAAAGATATCAACAATTTTTTGACAATGGATAGCAGGCTGGAGTGCTAATGATGAGCAGACTGAAGAGCTGACATCTGAGAGCCTGCAGAGGGGTTTGCCAATGAGAAGTGAGAGGCAGTCCCTGGAAGCCTTAGGTGATCGTGAGTACCAGAGTCCTGAGAGCATGGATCAGGAGTGAGGTGCACACAGGGAGATGAGTTAAGGAGCATTGGACCCCCAGATCTTCTTTATTCTGTGCAGCCAAATGACTATACTTCTCCAACCTGGCAAAAAGCTTTGTCTTCTGGAGAAATTACGTGAGGGAAGTGCTATATTAGGGACAACAGGTGAGGGTGAAGGTAAAGAGATGCATTATGGAAAAAAGATATGATAAAGTACACTCAGAATTCTTCCAGTGGCTACTCCTCTTCTCTATTCCCTCAACTCTGTCAGGAGTTGGGAGGACTGTGCTCTGGGAAAGACTATCCCCAGAGAAAAGCCCTGTGGACACTGACATTTGACAGTCTCAAAGATGTGGGTACTGCCATACAGACTAGTGGGCCCAAGATGTTGACAACCCACATATATGGAATTTCCAGTCAGATTTTAGTGCCTCATCCTAAAGGACCACCGAGGATCACCACACATTTGGGGAAAACTTAAAAGCAGTGCCCAAACTATCAGGGAAAGAAATTCAGAAGAAAAGAAAGCAACACAGGGAGCAGAAGAAAAATATGAGGGAAAAGAATCCCTGTCAAATCTGTGGAAAGAGAATACTTTTCGTTTCTTGTATTTCAGAAACAAGAACAGGATACTATTTTTCTTCCTAAGGAACATTATCGTAACAGGAAAGAACTCTTGAAAGATAAAGTTATTGTGACCAAAATTTTAAAAAGATCAATTGAAGATTTGTGAAATAAAAAATGAATGTATTTCCTATGAAGTGTGAAAGCAGAAGAAAGTGAAATGGAAGGGAAAAGACAAACATATTTGAAGTAAGTGACTGTATTTTATTGAACCATTACAATAGCTGTGTAGGTTAGGTGGAATTTCTTCTATTTTGTCAGAGAAACTGAGGCTTCGGGGAGCTTTAGTAATCTTCTCAAGATCACACATAGTGAAATGGCAGAGCTGGAATGTGACCCAAGTCTTAGGACTCGAAAGCCATGTGCGTCTGCTCAGCTGTCCCCTCAGAAAAGCAGTGGAGAAGGCAATGGCACTCCACTCCAGTACTCTTGCCTGGAGAATCCCAGGGATGGGGGAGCCTGGTGGGTCACCGTCTATGGGGTCGTACAGAGTCGGACACGACTGAAGCAACTTAGCAGCAGCAGCAGCAGTATAAAAGCAGACTCAGCAGAGACCTGGAAGGTGGGTTGGGAACTGAGACAGCAGTTTTAGTGAAAGGCATAATATTTACACCTTTCTGCTCCGTGGTAACTCTAAGACCCATGCTTTCCCAAAGTTTTTTGTGATTATTTAAGAGAGATATCACACAGAGTGTACAGGGCCCCAAAATATGGTTCTTCTCTTTTCTTATCTGCAGCTGAGCTAGAATCCCAGTAACTCTTTGTCCTGGGATTCTATCTGATAAACTTATGAGCATTCAAAACACACAGTTGTCCTTTGATCAGACTTAGTGGGGCATTTTCATAAAGTGACAGTGGCATCTAGAAGATGGTTCTATATCAGACCTTTCATCCAGGTGGATTAGGCATGTATTCATGCCTTGACATGTATTTTAAGTCAGGAGAAAATGTAGTGTCAGAGGAAGCATAATCAATGACAACTGGGACTGACATGTCTTCTGATTTACGGGCCCCAGTTCAGCTGCTGATCATGGACAGTGGAAGGAGATAAGACCCTCAGCAGAACTGTCTCTCATTTCCTGGGAGAAAAGAGAATGGAAGAGAAAACTCAGGCTTCTTATGGATCAAAGGAGGCCTAATAAGATAGATGGTGTGAGGTTCTACAGTCCATAGAAGTTTCCACTCTTTTGCCTTTCTTTCCTCTGTCTCCCTTCCTTTACTCCCTCCCTCCCTTCTTCCCACCTTCCTTCCTTCATTTTTTCCTTTCTTCTTTCCTTTTTTCCTCCCTCCTTCCCTCTTTCCTTAAAGGAGGCAGAAGACAGAGCTCAACACAATCACCTTGATTATCAATACAGATTAGTTTGAGGACATGACTTATATACATGACCCCAGTGGGCTTCCAGACACTGGCCTAGAAGAGAGAGGCGAGATGGATCTCAGAAGGGTTGGCTGGCTGATGTATCACTGAGTCCATTCCTGGGACAGAGACGTCATCCACCCCTCCTGTCTAGGGAAGAGTGGGTAAGGAAAGGAGGAGGCATGCTATGCTAGTCAGTGCTCCTCCCCACAGAAGGAAGCCTCAGAAGTGGGGACTACGGTCCCTCTAGGTTACAAGTAAACATCGGCATAAAAGATACTTCATGGGGTGGGGTGGAACATTGTGAAGTACCCGGGAGACAGGGCTTTTGCTGAGGGATGGGTAAGAGCACTGGGGTTTTCGTTTTCTTTTTGCTCTGTTCCTGGGGTATGTTTTGATAAATGCTTGGCAACTCTGAAATGATTAATTTCTACTTCTTTCTACTGTTGCTGCTGCTGCTAAGTCGCTTCAGTCGTGTCCGACTCTGTGCAACCCCAGAGACGGCAGCCCACCAGGCTCCCCCGTCCTTGGGATTCTCCAGGCACTGGAGTGGGTTGCCATTTCCTTCTCCAATGCATGAAAGTGAAAAGTGAAAATGAAGTCGCTCAGTCGTGTCCGAATTCTTAGCGACCCCATGGACTGCAGCCTACCAGGCTCCTCCGTCCATGGGATTCTCCAGGCAAAAGTGCTGGAGTGGGGTGCCATTGCCTTCTCTGTCTTTCTACTAGTAGCTGGGAATCTTGTAGATATCACTATACCATCCCCGGCCATTTATTCTATCATCTTGAGTTCCATCTGGCCTGTCTGGAAGCTGGGCATAGCTCTGGCTGCCTCGTTCACCTTCCAGGGTGGCTGTAGGGATCAAAATGCAACGTTGCTGTGAAAAAGCATCACAAACACTTAATAATGCCGAAGATTGTCCCAGTGGTATCCAGTATGGCTCCAGACTTCTCCTCCACAGCTCTGTTCACGGATACTTCTGCATATGTGCTTCCTGTCTGGTCCACAGAGACTCTCAGGAGAACACCCTCCATGGCCTTCCATGGCCACAGAATAGGCATCCTCTCATCCATGGCCACAGATAGGCATCCTCTGTCCTCCATTCTGCCCCCGCTCTAAATACCTTGTGCTTTGGTAACAGGGAGCAACCTGCCCTGCTACAACCAAAAGGAAAGAAAGAAAAAGAGAGATAAGAAAAACACACAAAGACAAACAAACAAAAAAAACCCATATTCTGTACCTCTAGCTCAGAAATGGCACAGAGAGGGAGGTCTTAAGACAGAGAGATTAACTTTCTCCAAAAGCCAGTGTACCTGAGAATACACAGCAAGACACAATAGGCTGAGCAAATATTAGACAAATATTCCTTTTCTGCATGGCCCACTTTGCTGGAGATGAATGGCTCGACTTCTCAAACACTCTCAGAGCAAACCCAGCCTGCCTGGCTTCAAGATCAATATCACTTGTCTTTCTTTCCTTCCCACCTCTCCCTCCTTTTCTAATTTCTAAAGCAAATGTATACAAAATATTTATCTAGAATAGAGGCACTTAGAAAAGCAAACTGTGCAGAGTTGATGATCTGAGACCCCAGTCTTTATTTCTCTGTGGGCTGGTACCTGTCTGGGCTCCAACCTGGACTTGCAATGCAGAAATACCTGGGGAAGGCTTGTGGCACTTCCCTGGTTCCAAGATGATGCTCTTTGGACCCCTTTGACTCCTCCAGGCACAGGTGGGGAGGATGGGGTTGGGTAAGGAGCTATGGACTCAGAAGAGCAGAGAGCAGAGATGTGCTCTAAGAAAAAGCTTAGTGGATTTAGGTTGAATGTGAAAAAATGTTGTCCAGTGGATACTGCTTGACTCTGAAATAAAGTGAAATGTGAAGGAAGGCTGTAGAATGACTTCCTGAGGTCCAAAGAGAGAAGGGGGAGGGGAAGGATCACGGGTGAGAGATGGTGCCTACAAATAAATGAAGACAGGATTGTCTTGGGGCAGGAATACATCCACTGTGACCTTTAGGTGTCCCTGTCTGCTGGAACCAAATCGTGAGAAGCCGTCACTGGATGGTACCTTATGGTCGTGGTGCTTTATCAACAGTTGACGGAAAAGGCTCAGAGACATAAAGGGAGTTTTCTGGTGTCACATAGCAAGGAAGTGATGTGGCTAGGATTGCAGGCTTGCTCTGAGCCCTAGCCTGCCCAGCTGAGTCCTAACTGCCTGTGCCTTCCCCTTCTGGGCTCAGTTGTCTCTGAGCTCCCAGCATAAGCTGGTTCTGCCCTGAAAAGACTGGTCCCCTGGGTCAGGAGCTAAAGGAATGCTCTAAGTTAGAGCATCCCTATGCATCACCCCAGCCCAACAACACAATGTGTGTTACATGTCTTCATGTATTGAGATGCTGCTGCTGCTGCTACCAAGTCGCTTCAGTCATGTCAGACTCTGTGCGACCCCATAGACGGCAGCCCACCAGGCTTCCCCGTCCCTGAGATTCTCCAGGCAATAACACTGGAGTGGGTTGCCATTTCCTTCTCCAATGCATGAAAGTGAAAAGTGAAAGTGAAGTTGCTCAGTCGTGTCCAAACTCTTAGCGACCCCATGGACTGTAGCCCACCAGGCTCCTCCATCCATGGGATTTTCCAGGCAAGAGTACTGGAGTGGGGTGCCATTGCCTTCTCTGATTGAGATGCTAGTCTCTTCCAAATATGCTCTCTCTGCCCCAATCCTGGTCTTTCATGGTCCTAGCTTCTTCTTTTTTTCCACTGCCTAAGGCAAAGGTCCCAGCATGCCTTTCTGATGAGTCTGTTTGCATTAGGGCAAAAATGGGTGGAAGTAGCATTTTCTCATGGCTCCAGGCCTCATAGGACAGTGGACTCTAGGATGTGACATTCGCATTTTTCCTGCAGGAGGAAGAGGGATTTTCATCTTTTCTCTGGAAGAGGAAATGACAGGAAAGCCACAGCAGCCAGGGCTGGAAGACAGACTGTGGTTTCTCATCATTAGAAAAATTAAAGTATACAGACAGAAATGTGGTTTTGCTCCATAACTGTATCCTGTCAACTAAATATTTCATTTAGACCTAATGCCTGAGCCAAATGAGAATCTCGAGCAAAACTGCACTATTAGAATACACTTAATTATTGATTCAGCCAGGCAAAAAATAAAAAATAAAGAAACCGGGCGGTACTCTAATTCCTCTTATCAAGCATCTCGAGTGCTAATATGCACTTGAACAGCTGCTATTATCCTGGGGAGCCCACTGCCTTCAGCTGCAAAATGTACAACTTCACACCAGCCACATGGAGCCAGACTGAAAGCGACAACGGAAACACATCCTTTTTTTCCAGGCTCAATTCCTCTCTCGGGGAGAGGAGGGGGCAGAGGTCCTATGGTCAGCACCAAAAGGGAAGCCTCCCCTTTCACTTCTTTCTGACTTCTTATCTCATATGTATAGAAAATATCATATTATTTCAGTGGTTCCCAACCCAGAATTTATAGACGTGACCCAAAATACTGCTCCTGTGCTATCTAAATGTCCTCTCTGTCACTTGATTAAAATTAACAAAGACAATGGTTTATGATCCTAGCACTAAAAGGGACTGTGGGCACCATCTGATTCAACCCTTTCATTGACGCAGATGGAATTATTGAGACTAGGAGGCTGAGGTGATGAGTCCAAGGACCCATTGTGTCAGTGGGAGTAATAGAACTCATTTAGTTTCATCTAAAACATGTTGTTGGTGATGGGAGAGGAAAGAGAGTAGAGAGGAGTTGGAAGGGGAATATGGAGGTATTGTTAGCTGTGATGTGTGTGTGTGTGTGTGTGTGTGGCTGGATGATGCAGTGTTATATAATGTGTCTGTAAAAAGACATTGCTGGCATGTCAGTTTCAAAAACTCGAAAATGCAACTTTTTTTTATACTTTTTTTTCTAGCCATATTATATAACTTCTCTTCTTATAGCTTTATTATTTTAGCCGCTATAATTCCTCTATTTATCCATTCACTTATCCATCATTCCATTCACAAAGCTGCCATTCAGTTTCACCTCTTTTCTCCCTCCCTCCCTCTGGTCCTTTCTTCCTTCCCTCCTCCCTTCCTTCCCTCCATCTGTCTGTCCATCCATCCAGCTACCCATCCACTTATTTATCCCAGAAGCACCTATTGAAGCCTTACCAAGTACAAGATATTGAAGCATAATTCTTCGCAAGTAATACTGCTTTGTTAAGAGTGTCTTCCTACAAGCATCCTGGGGGAAAGCACTGTGTTCTAAGTCACTTAACAGAACCAAAATATGGGGTTTTCTGACGGATATGTGCCCAGTGAGACATTTATGACCAAAACTGAGGAAATTTAAACGTCTCCTGAAGACGGAGGTGGTAGAACTGACAAGTAGGAAGGAGCCTACGAAGACCATCTTGTTCCTACCTCAGCTTTCAGGGTAGCTTTTGACCTAAATCCTACCATCTTGTCAAAATGGCCTCTTTAATGTTCCCATGGATGGTGTGAATTCAAGTTTCCCTTGCTTTGGGGTGACCAAAGGTGTCAGTTTGCCCAGGACTGAGATTTCCCATCAAATGAGAGTGGCACCTTCTTCCTTTGTTAAAACAGCTCCTTCTATTTATAGGAGGAGCTGTTATCTTGCTTTTATTTATACACATCTTTCTTAACTCAAGTCCTGCCACCTCTACAGAGATGTACGTAGCTCCTTTTCCTTTTTTAAAATGTCATTGCAATTGGACTCCTTGCCAGACCACTCGTATTTGTACAGTGAAGTTACACTGGGCAGTCCTTTTCACTAGTGTATGAACATCACTGTGGAATCTCTAGCTACACTGGAAATGTCTCAGGTGAAGGGACTTGCCTAAATTCTGTCTTGTGTCCTGTTTACTGCAGCTCTTGCAGAAGAAAATTCTCCACTCTGTCTAACCCAATTCCTTCCTGCTGAATTTGGTCTTGAATTTCCTACTTTTTCCTCAAAAAAGATAGCCAGGAAGTCATCGTCCCACTGATGCTAGTCTTTCTAAAACATCGAATCAATGACTAAAACCCTTCCTGTCCTTTCTGTCTTCTTCATGAGTGTCTTTCCTTTGGTCTGTCCTCCGAGGGGCCATTTCTTTTCCACGTTGTCTCTTGTTTTCCTTTGCATTCTTTAAACGAGGAGTCCAGGCTGGACATGGTGTCTAAAGGGAGACTGGCCAAGGGACATGGCTGCTGTGATCCTGGGGGGCCAACGGGCCAGGTGCTGACGAGCTCTGTCACACAGTCTTGTGGAGGAAGGAGGAAGGAGGAAGGAAAAGGCCTGGGGAGATCTAAGCCACAGCACTCTGCCTCTCAGAAGGACTGGCATGCATGGACCCAGCTTTCCTTGGGAAATCCCCACCTCCTGCCACCAGTAGAGTCTGTGATTGCTGGTCTTGCCCTGACACTCACTTTGGCTGCCTGAGGGAGTGATGCTTCTTCTTTGCGTGCTGATGTAAAAGAAAATGCCCACAGAGGCCTGAGGGACATAGGAAGCAACAGACAGTTTGTAGTGTTAGGAAAACAACACTGGAGATGCAGAGGTTGGGAAAAAGAAAATCGATGGCTTGTGAAGACTATGCTGGGCAATTAGGACTGGGAGCCTGGCTCTTGCCTGTGGCTGCTTGGTTGCTGTGAGTTGTGGCTGGATTTGTGTTATTTTATGGCTCCTGAAAAGTGTGTTTCTGAACCCCCTCCCATTTCAAACCAGGAGGAAACTGTGGAGGCAGTTAAGGGCTCTTACAGGAGTGTGGTAGGTCGATGGCAAAAATGGCCACATTTTTTGTATTCATGCATTTTGCAATGTGACTTTGCAATTCTATCAGTTTTCCTATCCCTTAAATCTGGACTGAACTTTAAAGAAACTCATTTGCCAATAAAATGCAGCTGAAGTGACAGGGTCCCAGTTCTAAGTCTAGAACTCAAGAGCTTTCGTGTGCTTCTCTCTCCTGTGAAGACGGCACTGCCATGTATAAAGCCTGAGCTAGCTTGCTGAATGATGAGAGGTATGTGGCCCTGTCACTCCAGTACTACAGCTAACAGCCAACCGCCAGACACAAATGAGGTATCCTGGACAAGCTGTCTCCCAGCCTACGCACCAGCTGACCACAGTCTCATGAGTGAACCCAGCCAAGATCAGCCAAGCCTGGCCCAAATCAGAGCTACCCAGTGGACTTATGGGTTTGTGAGGAATAATAAAGGTTTGTTGTTTCAACTCACTGAGTTTGGGGCAATTTGCTATGTAGCAAGAGCGAACTGGTGTAGGGATTGGGAGGGTGAAGGGGAAAGAGGTATTGTCTATAATAGATCCTAAGGGAATTAGAACAAATCTAGTTCCTAACTGCACACAGGAATCTCCATGATGTGGACTCCTTACATCTTTGACTTTACTTCTTGCTACTAATATCCCCTTCCCTCCCAATTTGCCTAACTCCTCCTTCCCCCATACACACACTAAGCTTCAGCCTTCCTGGGCTCTTTGTAACAGTTTGAGCTCTGCTTTCAATTCTACCCTTTCCCCTTCCTGGTACACTGTCCCATTTCTCACCTTCTTTCCTTTGTCTGATTCCTGCTCAGTCCTTGGGCTTCAGCTTAGCGGTCTCTTCCATATATTATTACCTTGTCTCTGTTCCTTAGCTCTCTTTAATGTTGTCTCTCTTAACACTTGCCACATTATATTGAGGTCTGAATGCCCCTCTGTCCTTCAAGGACCATTGTTCTCTGATTCAGAAAGTATAGAAGCTAAGGTCCAAACTCTGAAAAATTAAATCGTGTGTTTGAGCATCCACATATTTGAAAGCACCAGGTGATTCTGATACGCAGTCAGGGCTGAGAACTACTGTAGGTCTAGTCTATTTGTGAAAGGTGTGTGTGAAGGGGGTGGTCACTGTCATCCAAGTCTGCAGCTACTCCTCCATTTCTCTTCGGTTCTGTTTGGAGTTTCATCTGTGACCAACCATGGTCTGGAATTTCAGGGTTCTTTACTTTCTCAGTGCCATGCTCTGCTGTCATCCTGGTCTCAGCAGAGAAGTAATATGAAGAAGATGAGGTTTCTCTTTGTTGTCCTGTCCAATAATTCACACAAAACCACAAACAGAGGCTATTTTGGTATCACATATTTTAATGAAGGGTTAAAAGGCAAGGCAGAGGGGTAGCACACAGTGAAGAATTTAGAACAAATTCTAGCTTGGCTTGAAAAGTTCCTGGGATTTTCCCACCACCATCACCTTCTCTGACTTTTGCCTCTTCTTGGTGTTGGGTTCTTTTCCCAAATGTGTTTGGCTTTCCCAATTTATATTCCTTCTAGTATCTTTACTCTTTCTGCTTGGGCTACCTAAATGGATTAAAACTCCTCTTTAAAATGCAGAGCAGGGGGACTTCCCTGGTGGTCCCGGGGTTAAGAATTCACCTTACAATGCAGCAAACACAGGCTTGATCCCTGAAGGGAACTAAGAACTCACTCAGAACCCACTAGCAACTTCTGGATTCGCTCCTCCTTGGCAGGTCAGGATCTGGGCCTGACTTTTTTCCACATATGACCCATCAAGGTGTATTGCTAAACAGAAGAGAGCTCTTTACTTTTCATGAATTCTGCCTCAAGCGTGAACAGAAAAGTCATTGTTTTCTCTACTACCTATAATCTTTGCCTGACTACTTATCTATCTCCGCAGTGAACAGTGAGCCACTTAGGGGTTGGTTCAGATGATCGTGTTCACCAATGGGTTCTCAGAACCAAGCTCAGATCAGCGGAGGCCCTCAAGCAATATTTGTTGCATGAATGATGCTTGAATGAAAGAAGGCAAGGGATTGTATGAACCAATTTAAAGCTCAGCCAAGGAGTGTGTCTGAGCCTGTCAGAGGGGAAACGCTTGATGGGGGGATCCTTGAAGACTACCAAGGGTCAGAAACTGGGGAAGTGCAGTTCAACTGTCAGATCTATTAGGAAAAAGTTGGGATTGAAATAAGCCAAGCTAAAGTGTCCTAAAATGAATAGCTTAGAATGAAGGAGGGAACAAAAGCAAGGGTGAGGGTGGGAAAAAGTGAGAGACAGACTCAAGGACTGAGGGATCCATAAGTCATGTGGGCCTTTTGCTACAGGGACAGAGGGCAGGAGGACTAGAGCAAAGCTGGGGAGGGCAATGGGTACTTCATCCCCCAAACCTTTATTTCAGAATCATTTCCCTTTTATCTAGTACAAATTTAGATGTGTATATTTGCACATACACGTCATACACACACTTATGTATGGATCCCTTGGATCAGACTTTTAAGATCAGATGTGGCCGAGGAAACCAGAATTGAAAGAGACACGTGTACCCCAATGTTCATCACAGCACTGTTTATAATAGCCAGGACATGGAAACAACCTAGATGTCCATCAGCAAACGATGGATAGGAAAGCTGTGGTACATATACACAATGGAGTATTACTC
>NW_011495071.1:5241668-5243772 GCF_000754665.1 Bison bison bison
AAGAGAACTAAGTTTTGGACTCAGTACCTAGTGCCGGCTCTACCTCTCAGCAATTATAGTACTTCAGGATGGGAAACTGCTGGACTCCTAGCTTCTGTAAGTCTTAAAAGTCGAATCACATCATCTCCTGCACAGGTTTACTAGGAACCTTAGCCAGAGAAAATCTGTAAGGCACTTAGCATAGCCCTTGTCCTCAGTGAATGAAACTATATTTAACAAATGCTCTCTGACTGTTGCTTCTGTGTCTGATGCTTTGCTAGGCTGGAGGCACATGAAGAATAAAGCTGTAGTCAGAGGAGTTGGTGGGTAAAGACACCCTGTATGCATTTCTCTTGTATATACTATCTGAGGCCAGGAGGTAGCCACTGGGGTTTATCCTGAGTCTTGCATCCAAGCATCTTTTTTAAATACTTGGTTTCTGAAGGCACTGATGACCCTGGACCCAGAGAAGAAAAAGGTACCTCTTTCCAGGAGAGATAGTCATCCACGGGATAGTCCATTCAGTCACATGCTAGGCTTTCCTAGATTTCCCCACGGTCCAAAAACCAGTGAGGTCTGACCTTGCAAGATGGGCTGAGCAGCCCTGAGCAGTGTGACTGCTGCTGAGGACGGGCCCATTCATAACCAGGCACAGACAGACCCGTTAGTGACATTGCTGCAGGCGGGCTATTACTTACAATATACTTAGTGTCGCTTTACCAAAATGGATGGGACGCAGTGTTTGGGAGAGGAGTCCTGAATCTGACCAAGAGGAAAATAAGTTACCGCAGTGGCGGGCTGGTCTAGGGAGTCAGAGAGCAAGGGTAGGGGTTGCCATTGAAGTTGGGTCCTCCCTATGCAGTGTAATTATTTTCCTTTTTTGATAAATGTCCAAGTTTGAAGTTTCCATGGAAGGATCTGATGCGAGATTCAATATTTGCTTGGGGAAAAAGTGGACAGGGTTGCAGTGAAAGTAAGAGTTATACAGGAGAAAGAGCACTGGGGGTTAGAGACAACGGTGGCATGGCCATGTGGAGCAGGCAATGCAAACTGTACTGGAAACTTCTCAAAGTCCTTCTGTCTACATAGCTAGTCTATTTCTGCCAACTTAAGGGTCTAGAGGACAGTGAAAAAGTTGGCTTAAAACTCAACATTCAGAAAATTAAGATCATGGATCCAATCCCATCACTTCATGGCAAACAGAGGGGGAAACAGTAGAAACAGTGAGAGACTTTATTTTGGGGGGCTCCAAAATTGCTGTGGATGGTGACTGCCGCCATGAAATTAAATGATGCTTACTCTTTGGAAGGAAAGTTATGACCAAACTAGACAGCATATTAAGAAGCAGAGACATTACTTTGCCAACAAATGTCCATCTAGTCAGTTCAGTTGAGTTCAGTCGCTCACTTGTGTCCAACTTTTGTGACCCCATGAATTAACAGCATGGCAGGCCTCCCTGTCTATCACCAACTCCCGGAGTTCACTCAAACTCATGTCCATCGAGTTGGTGATACCATCCAGCCATCTCATCCTCTGTCTTCCCCTTCTCCTCCTGTCCCCAATCCCTCCCAGCATCAGAGTCTTTTCCAATGAGTCAACTCTTTGCATGAGGTGGCCAAAGTATTAGAGTTTCAGCTTTAGCATCAGTCCTTCCAAAGAACACCCAGGACTGATCTCCTTTAGGATGGACTGGTTGGATCTCCTTGCAGTCCAAGGGACTCTCAAGAGTCTTCTCCAACACAACAGTTCAAAAGCATCAATTCTTTGACCCTCAGCTTTCTTCACAGTCCAACTCTCACATCCATACATGACCACAGGAAAAACCATAGCCTTGACTAGATGGACCTTTGTTGGCAAAATAATGTCTCTGCTTTTGAATATGCTATCTAGGTTAGTCATAACTTTCCTTCCAAGGAGGTAAGTGCCTTTTAATTTCATAGCTGCAATCACCATCTGCAGTGATTTTGGAGCCTCCCAAAAATAAAGTCTGACACTGTTTCCACATCTATTTGCCATGAAGTGATGGGACAAGATGCCATGATCTTCATTTTCTAAATGTTGAGCTTTAAGCCAACTTTTTCACTCTCCTCTTTCACTTTCATCAAGAAGTGTTTTAGTTCCTCTT
>NW_011495071.1:5243872-5247021 GCF_000754665.1 Bison bison bison
TCCTCTTCACTTTCTGCCATAAGGGTGGTGTCACCTGCATATCTGAGGTTATTGATATATCTCCCGGCAATCTTGATTCCAGCTTCTGCTTCTTCCAGCCCAGCATTTCTCATGATGTACTCTGCAGATAAGTTAAATAAGCAGGGTGACAATATACAGCCTTAACGTACTCCTTTTCCTATTTGGAACCAGTCTGTTGTTCCATGTCCAGTTCTAACGGTTGCTTCCTGATCTGCATATAGGTTTCTCAAGAGACAGGTCAGGTGGTCTGGTATTCCCATCTCTTTCAGACTTTTCCACAGTTTATTGTGATCCACACAGTCAAAGGCTTTGGCATAGTCACTAAAGCAGAAATAGATGTTTTTCTGGAACTCTCTTGCTTTTTTGATGATCCAGCAGATGTTGGCAATTTTATCTCTGGTTCCTCTGCCTTTTCTAAAACCAGCTTGAACATCTGGAAGTTCATGGTTCATGTATTGCTGAAGCCTGGCTTGGAGAATTTTGAGCATTACTAGTGTGTGAGATGAGTGCAATCGTGTGGTAGTTTGAGCATTCTTTGGCATTGCCTTTCTTTGGGATTGGAATGAAAACTGACCTTTTCCAGTCCTGTGGCCACTGCTGAGTTTTCCAAATTGGCTGGCATATTGAGTGCAGCACTTTCACAGCATCATCTTTCAGGATTTTAAATAGCTCAACTAGAATTCCATCACCTACATAGCTTTGTTCGTAGTGATGCTACCTAGGGCCCACTTGACTTCACATTCCAGGATGTCTGGCTCTAGGTGGCTATGGTTTTTCCTGTGGTCATGTATGGGTGTGAGAATTGGACTATAAAGAAAGCTGAGCACCGAAGAATTGATGTTTTTGAATTGTGGTGTTGGAGAAAACTCTTGAGAGTCCCTTGGACTGCAAGGAGATCCAACCAGTGCATCCTAAAGGAGATCAGTCCTGAGTGTTCATTGGAAGGACTGATGTTGAAGCTGAAATTCCAATAGTTTGGCCACCTGATGCAAAGAACTGACTCATTTGAAAAGACCCTGATGTTGTGAAAGATTGAAGGCAGGAGGAGAGGGGACAACAGAGGATGAGATGGTTGGATGGCATCACTGATTCAATGAACATGAATTTGAGTAGACTCTGGGAGTTGATGATGGACAAGGAGGCCTGGCATGTTACAGTCCATGGGGTCGCAAAGAGTCAGACATGACTGAGCGACTGAACTGAACTGAACTGAACTGAAGGGTCTACTCAGCAGTCTTCAAAGGTCAGAAAAGCTTCCCCCCAAAAACCACTATATGCAACTCTGGGTTCTCTGCTAAGACTTTTTAAACTCTCAAGTTCTAAACCCAACTGTGATTTCTTTTCACTCAGGGAGTTCTTTTCCCCATGGGAACCAAGCCAGCCAATCCTAAAGAAAATTAACGCAGAATACTCATTGGAAGGACTGATGCTGAAGCTGAAGTTACAGTACTTTGCCATTTGATGCAAAGGGTCAACTATTGGGAAAGACCCTGATGCTAGAAAAGGAGGCAAAAGGAGATTGAAGGATTGAAGGCAAAAGGAGAAGGGAGTAGCAGAGGATAAGATGGTTAGATAGCATCACTGACTCAATGGACACAAATCTGAGCAAACTCTAGGAGATAGAGGAGGACAGGGGAGCTTGGCATGCTGTGGTCCATAGGGCTGTAAAGAGATGAACATGACTTAGTGACTGAAAAACAACACACCATCTAAAAATTCTAGAAAGATATAAGTAGATGGATTTCCCATTCTCCTCCAACCTTGTCCTCATTCTAGGTCACTTGGAGATCATCAGGAATGTCAAAGGCACAAGAAATACATGTGAACTCTGGCTTCTGAGAAGTATTTTATGGCCAATCCCTGGATAGGCTAAAACTCTAGTGACCAGTTTGAGTCCTACCTCCCCAGTGAAGTCTTCCATGAACTCCTTGACCCATTTTGTTTTTTCTGTACTTGCTAAGAGGGTGGTAGTTGTGGAGCTTAAGAGTATGGGCCTGTGTGAGGCAAATGGGCTCCAACCTAAGGTCTACAATCTTTGAGTTGTGTAAGCTTACTTATTCTTTAGGCTTCAGATGCTCCATATAAAACAGATTAATCATAGTGTGCTTTTCACAAAGTGGTTATGATTATTGAGAGAAAGTGTGTGTAAGATACTTAGCACTGTGAGCACTCAATAAAGAGTGCTGTTTTTCTTTATTTCTTTATTTTCAGAATCAGGAAGCATCTGACAACTCTGTTCCAGGGATGAAGTGACTGAAGTTTTAACTCCAGCTTCATCACTAAAGAGCAGGGTGACCTTGGATCGGTCATTAACCTTTCCATTTTTAAACTTATAAAAATGAGATGATAATTTCCCAGATTTGCTATGAGGATCAAAAGATAAAATGGATGGTGGAGTGCTTTGAAAGGTATTTAGATGGAGGATATTAAAAATTGGGAAGCATCTGCTGAGAGATTGTCTAGCCCAGCCTTCCACCAGTCATTGAGACTTGGTATGGAACTTTCATTAATAGGAAAATCACTCTCAAGCCACACCGTTTTGTTGTTGGCAAATGCATGGATTTTTAAACATTATTTTTAGAATTTTATTTAACTAATATTCAGATCAGATCAGTTGCTCAGTTGTGTCTGACTCTTTGCGACCCCATGAATTGCAGCATGCCAGGCCTCCCTGTCCATCACCAACTCCCAGAGTTTACTCAGACTCATGTCCATCAAGTCGGTGATACCATCCAGCCATCTCATCCTCTGTCATCCCCTTCTCTTCCTGCCCCCAATCCCTCCCAGCATCAGAGTCTTTTCCAATGAGTCAACTCTTCGAATCAGGTGGCCAAAGTATTAGAGTTCCAGCTTTAGCATCGGTCCTTCCAGTGAACACCCAGGACTGATCTCCTTTAGAATGGTCTGGTTGGATCTCCTTGCAGTCCAAGGGACTCTCAAGACTCTTCTCCAACACCACAGTTCAAAAGCATCAATTCTTCGGCGCTCAGCTTTCTTCACAGTCCAACTCTCACATCCATACATGACTACTGGAAAAACCATAGCCTTGACTAGATGGACCTTTGTTGGCAAAATAATGTCTCTGCTTTTGAATATGCTATCTAGGTTAGTCATAACTTTCCTTCCAA
>NW_011495071.1:5247584-5250956 GCF_000754665.1 Bison bison bison
AGAATTGTCCACAGTTTATTGTGATCCACACAGTCAAAGGCTTTGGCATAGTCAATAAAACAGAAATAGATGTTTTTCTGAAACTCTCTTGCTGTTTCAATGATCCAGCAGATGTTGGCAATTTGATCTCTGGTTCCTCTGCCTTTTCTAAAACCAGCTTGAACATCTGGAAGTTCATGGTTCATGTATTGCTGAAGCCTGGCTTGGAGAATTTTGAGCATTATAGGGTATCCATTTTGGGGCCAGCTATTATGATTTCTCTGAGAGCAAAGTAGTAAACCAGATACATATGGTGCCTGTTTTCATGGATCATGTATATGGTGCCATTTGGGGAAGATATTCCATTCACTGAAGTTAATTGGGGTTTCTGTAACTTCCAACAACTGATTAATCCTTCCCTATCAATTAATAACCACCACCATCTCCCCAAACACACACACACACAAGGCTTCTGAGTTTCAGCTTTCTTCAACTGTTCCTCATGACTTATGAGTTAGGATGAGCACCCTCTTCCTCTGTCTTCCACCACCAGAGATTAGAGTGATAATAAATTGGCATTTTGTTCCAGAGTTATTTTTCCAAGTAAATAATATATTAGTTAGGGTAACTCTTGCTGCTGTAACAAATAAGTCCCCCAAATCTGGCTTAGCACAATAGAAATTTGTTTTCTTATTCACTTAACAACTTAATTCTGGAACCCATTGCTGATGGTATTTAGAGTTCGAAGTCCTTTAGTAAGTTTCTGTTCATGCCTAGGGACTTTGAAACCTTCTGCATTTGGCTGGTGAATTAGAAAAAAGAGATTGGAGGATGTACATTCGCTTCTTAAGCTCCAAGACTTAAAGGTGTGGCTATCACTTCTGTTTGCATTCCAGTGGTAAGAATTTTTGTCATATGGTCCTTCCTAGTTTCAAGTGACGCTAAGAAATTATAACTCCTAATTGGCAAAACTGTTTGCCAGTATCAAATCTCCAGGACAGAAGCCAGCTATCTCTGCAACAAATAAGGTCAAATTTATGTCAATAAGAGCCATATGCTTTTGAGGGTTGATGGGTGGTCTTTGGAAGGGAACTGTCATTGTGACAAACTTAATTGGAGAATCTTCTCCAAGCCTTCTTCCACCATATTTGCAGCATAGAGTTTATCTTTCTCGCCCATTGTGGAGCCAGTAAGAACCTGAGCAGAGGAGAATATCTAAGGCTGCAGAATGTAAAAGTCAATGAACTGGAGACTGGCCCTTTTTCAATTTAGTCTCCAGAATAGGCACATGAGACAGAAATACCAGTTCAGGGAGGAATTAGAGGGCAAGGACTATGAGAAAGAAGATGAGCAGAGAGGCTAATGTAGGAAAGTTAGAGCACTTATGTGGGATGCCTTCTGAAGACCTAGGTCCCCACCCCTTTATGTGGTATTAGAGACAAGTAAGCTTAAACCATGCTCTATTTCCCCTTTCCTCTCTACTTTTTCCCTTTCTTCTTTGGGGACGATCACTTAAACCTTTTACAAAAGAACTGTTTAAATGTCCATGGGATCCAATGTATTTTGATTAAGACAAGCTGGCTATGTGGTATTCAGAATGGGTAAAATGTAGACCTACTCTTCAGTCTGAGGACAAGCATCAGCCCACACCCTCGGCTTGAAGTAATCAAAAGTGAGGAATAACTAAGAGCAGATCATTAACTTGAGAGATATAAAGTCAGTTCTCTCAGTGCTTATCTCCCCAAAGCAATCACTATAGATAGGTTCTGAAAGCCATGAGAGTTTCCAGCCCATTGTATTCTGACCATTGTTCCGTGGCTGCTTGCTATTATCTCAACAAAGGCACTGGATGTGTGTGTGTTTCGTTGCTCAGTTATGTCCAACTCTTTTGCGACCACATGGACTGTAGTGGTCTCCTCTGTCCATGGAATTCTCCAGGCAAGAATACTGGAGCGGGTAGTCATTCCCTTCTCCATGGGATCTTTCTTACTCAGGGTTCAAACCCAGGTTTCCTACATTGCAGGCAGATTCTTTACCATCTGAGCCACCAGGGAAGCCCATGGCATTGGAACGGAGCACAATTAGCCCTATGTGTGTGGACAGTTCAGTGCATAGTAGGCTGAGATTATCAACTCCATTACTCAGGATACTACATTTCTATTAATGTTACATTGGTTTTGTTGAAAGTCATGTACCATACTATTACATACTGAGCTTACCATCAACTAATCCCCCATGACTTTGTTTTACATGAATTTCTGGAAAACTAAGGCTTCTCATAGGAGAGTGGAATGCAAAAGTAGGAAGCCAAGAAGCATCTGGAATAACAGGCAAATTTGGCCTTGGAGTACAGAATGAAGCAGGGCAAAGGCTAATAGAGTTCTGCCAAGAGAATGCACTGGTCATAGCAAACACCCTCTTCCAACAACACAAGAGAAGACTCTACACATGGACATCATCAAATGGCCGACACCAAAATCAGATTGATTATATTCTTTGCAGCCAAAGATGGAGAAGCTCTATACAGTCAGCAAAAACAAGACTGGGAGCTGACTGTGGCTCAGATCATGAACTCCTTATTGCCAAATTCAGACTTAAACTGAATAAAGTGGGGAAAACCACTAGACCATTAAGGTATGACCTAAATCAAATCTCTTATGATTATACAGTGGAAGTGAGAAATATATTTAAGGGACTAGATCTGATAAACAGAATGCATGATGAACTATGGATGGAGGTTCATGACATTGTACAGGAGACAGGGATCAAGACCATCTCCAAGAAAAAGAAATGCAAAAAAGCAAAATGGCTGTCTGAGGAGGCCTTACAAATAGCTGTGAAAACAAGAGAAGCAAACAAAGGAGAAAAGGAAAGATATACCCATTTGAATGTGGAGTTCCAGAGAATAGCAAGGAGAGATAAGAAAGCCTTCCTCAACAATCAATGCAAAATAGAGAAAAGCAATAGAATGGGAAAGACTAGAGATCTCTTCAAGAAAATTAGAGATACCAAGGGAACATTTCATGCAAAGATGGGCTTAATAAAGGACAGAAATGGTATGGACCTAACAGAAGCAGAAGATATTAAGAAGAGGTGGCAAGAATACACAGAAGAACTGTACAAAAAAGAGCTTCATGACCAAGATAATCATGGTGGTGTAATCACTCACCTAGATCCAGACATACTGGAATGTGAAGTCAAGTGGGCCTTAGAAAGCATTACTATGAACAAAGAAGCTAGTGGAGGTGATGGAATTCCAGTTGAGCTATTTCAAATCCTGAAAGATGATGCTGTTAAAGTGCTGCACTCAATATGTCAGCCAATTTGGAAAACTCAGCAGTGGCCACAGGACTGGAAAAGGTCAGTTTTCATTCCAGTCCCAAAGAAAGGCAA
>NW_011495071.1:5251433-5252406 GCF_000754665.1 Bison bison bison
CTGAAACTCCAATACTTTGGCCACCTGATGGGAAGAGATGACTCATTTGAAAAGACCCTGATGCTGGCAGAGATTGAAGGCAGGAAGAGAAGGGGATGACAGAGGATGAGATGGTTGGATGGCATCACCGACTCAATGGAGATGAGTTTGAGTAAACTCCGGAAGTTGGTGATGTACAGGGAGGCCTTGTATGCTGCAATTCATGGGGTCGAAAAGAGTCGGACATGACTGAGTGACTGAGCTGACTGACTAAGGCTTCTCCCATTGCTCAAATAGTTTTGGATCTAACGGTGGGATAGACTAAGGCTTCTCCCATTGCACAGATAGCTTTGGATCTAAGGGTGGGATCTTAAGTGTCGTTCTGATAAATTTCATCTTGTGTATTCTATCCTACCCTGTTAGTCTGCCTTCTGAATCTAGATTTTGTGATCAGAGTTATTAGCTATCCCTCCCAGCTGAGAGCTATGTGCAACTTTGATAAGCAAGTTTCCTGTATGCTTTAGACAGACTTTGTGATGGTCAAGTTTCATTCAGCAGGCCTCTTTTCTTCATAGAATGTTGCTAAAATGATCTTGCATTCCTCTACATATGTTACTCAATAAAAGGAAAATTAGTATGCCGAATTCAAATCAGCTTGTGGATGAGCTACTACTTGCAGACAAGTTACCTGCAAATTGACTCTATTTTACTTTTTGTGTTTCTCCTGAAAGGTGGAAGGGAATATATATATAAAATTTTTGGTGCTCGTTAAATTTTTTTGTTCTTATTTGAAGGCTGGTAGCTGTCTCATGGCATATTAACTTTTGAATATCCAAAGCAGGGGCTTTCCAGGTGGTGCTAGCAGTAAAGAAACTGCCTGCCAATGCAGGAGATGTAAGAGTCACAGGTTCGATCCCTGGGTTGGGAAGATCCCCTGGAGGAGGGCATGGTAACCCACTCCAATATTCTTGCCTGGAGAATCCCATGGACAGAG
>NW_011495071.1:5252506-5252818 GCF_000754665.1 Bison bison bison
GAAAGTGAAAGAGGAGAGTGAAAAAGTTGGCTTAAAGCTCAACATTCAGAAAACTAAGATCATGGCATCTGGTCCTGTCATTCCATGGCAAATAGATGGGGAAACAGTGGAAACAGTGGCTGACTTTATTTTGGGGGGCTCCAAAATCAGTGCAGTGATTGCAGCCATGAAATTAAAAGACACTTACTCCTTGGAAAGAAAGTTATGACCAACCTAGACAGCATGTTAAAAAGCAGAGACATTACTTTGACAACAAAGGTCTGTCTAGTTAAGGCTATGGTTTTTCCAGTAGTCATGTATGGATGTGAGAGT
>NW_011495071.1:5253427-5316199 GCF_000754665.1 Bison bison bison
GTCCAACCCTGTGCGACCCCATAGACGGCAGCCCACCAGGCTTCCCTGTCCCTGGGATTCTCTAGGCAAGAACACTGGAGTGGGTTGCCATTTCCTTCTCCAATGCATGAAAGGGAAAAGTGAAAGTGAAGTCACTTAGTCGTGTCCAACCCTCAGTGACCCCACGGACTGCAGCCTTCCAGGCTCCTCGATCCATGGGATTTTCCAGGCAAGAGTACTGGAGTGGGGTGCCATTGCCTTCTCTGGATCTTTTGCCTGGGTTACTACAAAAGCCTCTTCACTTGGACCCTATTTCCATCCCTGCCCAACTGTAGTCAATTCTTCAATTAGCAGCCAAAGTGATCCTTCAGAAAAACTGAGTCAGATCATGTCACTTCTTTGCTTAAAACCCTCCAAAGGCTCCCAGCTCACTCAAAATAAAGTTCAAATGGCTTGCTATGGTCTATTGGTTGTTGTTGAATCATTCAGTCATGTCTGACTCTTTGCCACCCCATGGACTGCAGCACACCAGGCTTCCCTATCGTCCACTATCTCCCAGAGTTTGCTCAAGTTCATGTCCATTAAGTCAGAGACGCTATTTAACCATCTCATCCTCCACTGCCATCTTCTCCTTTTGTCTTCAATCTTTCCTAGCAATGGTCTACAGTGTCCCAAATGATCAGGCCCCTCTGATGTCTGAGAGCCCTTTCTCAGGCCTCCCCCTTGCTCACTACTCTTCAGCCACAGCTCTGGTCGTTCCTAGAATATTCCAGGCAGGAGCCTTTTCTGCTGGTGTTTCCCTCCTGGAATGCTCCTTTTCTAGTTATCTGCATCACCCACTTCCTCACTTCCTTCAGGTCTTTTTATGCTACCTTACACAAGGTCTTCTCTGAGCATCCCATATAAAATAGCACATCCCATCTGAAGCACATATTTATTTACTTTTAATTTTTATTTTTTGCCCCACATATTTTTCCTCTTCTTACCATATTTTCATTTTGTATAACATTCAGCACTACCTGACAGAGTGTATATTTGGGCTTCGCAGGTGGCTGAGTGGTAAAGAATCTGCCTGCCAATGCAGGAGACAGAGGAGATGCAGATTTGATCCCTGCATTGGGAAGATCCCCTGGAGGAGGAAATGGCAACCCACTCCAGTATTCTTGCCTGGAGAGTCCCATGGACAGAGCCTTGTGGGCTACAGTCCCTGGGGTCACAAAGAATTGGACACAACTTAGCAACTGAGCACAGACAAACACGACCGAGTGTATATTGACATCTGGTTCATTGTCTGTCACCTCCCGTTAAAATGTAAACTCTCTGAGGATAAAGATGGGTTAGTTCACTGCTGTACTCCAGTGCCTAGAACACGCCTAGCACAAGTGGCTCCCCCCAAATATTTGTGGGATAAATGAGCAGATAGCATCGGCATCAGATAGAGACTTAAAGTTCTCTCTCTGGTCTCAGTTTCCCAAGTTATAATATAATGTATATTCAATAGACTTCAAACTCTGTCCACCTTTCCAAGCTAGGGAACTCTTGCTTTAAGTGAACTCTTGAGCAAAAATCAAACAGACAATTTCAACCAGAAAAACTTCACTTTTAATTATATTAATTAGCTGTACTGAGTTCCATGTGACCCAGTATTTCTACTCATGGATATATATCTGGAAAAAGTAAAAACACTAATTCTGAAAGATACACGCACCCCAATGTTTGTAGCAGCACTATTTACAGTAGCCAAGCAAACCAAGTGCTTGTCAATAGATGGGATTAGATGGACAAGATGTGATTAAATGTGATTAGATTAGAGGAAGATATGGTATATACAATGGAGTATCACTTAGCCATAAAAAAGAATGCTATTTTCAGCAATATGAATGAACCTAGAGAATATTACACATGGTGAAATAAATCAGAAAGAGAAAGACAAATACTGTAAGATATCACTTATATGTGGCATCTGAAAAATAATGCAAATAAAAGTATATACAGAACAGAAGTAGAGAGATACAGGAAACAAACTTGTGGTTATCAAAGGGAAGAGAGAAGGCGGAAGTGACAAACCGGAATCGGGAGATTAACAGATATAAACCCAAAGTATAAAATAGATAAGCAACAAAGATATACTATTTAGCACAAGGAATCATAGCCATTATCTTGTGATAACTTTTAATGGAGTACAATCTGAAAAAATACTGAATGGCTATGCTGTACATCTGAAAATAACATAATATTTTTCATCAACTATACCTCAATAAAAAATAGAATTCTTCTGGTTCAAACGAGGGTAGAAAATAAGACACTCCCCTTTCCCTGCTCCATCTCTCTGTACACTCCAGAGTTTCCTCAGGGAGAAAGCTTGAAAAACCACAAAACCAAAACATCCTATATCTCTATCACTATTAAGACTCTCAGTCACTTGAATTTATTACCAAGAATAATTATGATGTATTATCATTTACAATTTTTTAAAAGGGGAATAAATTATTTTTTAAACATAATCTGAGCTTAGTTCTCCCTTCTTACTCCCCCCTTTCCCCCCATTACTGAGGCAGCAGCAGGTGGATTGAATCTCTGAAGGTCTTGTTTCAGGATGAAGATTGTATGAGCAGCTGGTGCTACCATAATAAGTGCTCCCAATTGAGAGAGGAAGAAAGGAGCTGTGGAATTCAGGGGAAGGTGAAACTGAAATTTCCAATGTGACTCAACCCATTGCTGAAATGGAGGAACATCAAGTCTTCAAAGTTAAATGCAGATTCAATTAGAAATTTCACTGAAATTTCAAATTACAACCATTTTTTCCCCCTTAAACGACAGAATTATATGGCGTCGCAGAGAAACTGACAGGTAATTTGGGAAACTAAAGGTTCCTTGGACTCTGTAGTTAATGGAGAGTTTAGCACCAATTCCTGTGTAATTTGCACTTCTGAGAAGCAGAATTATTATAAAGTCAGACATCTCTAGCACTTTCAACTCTTGGATCCGCCGGGCTCTAAGATGACCAGGAATGTAGAAGGGCTGAGGTCAGAGGTTGCCATTTCAATATCTGAGGCTGCCCGGCTCCCCCAAACTGGCATTTGAACTGAAGAGTCGAAAATTGGAGGTGACATTCAGAAGTCTCTGAAAATTATAACCCTGACTTCCTCCTTGAAAAGCTTATCTGAATCCTAGCTTATCCTTTGATGAGGTTACTGAAAAAGCACTCCGCTCTGAGCTCTTGAAAGATAACAGTCAGCGCTAGGGAGGCCCGGCTGCGTCCCTTGGGAAGAAACAGTGGCAGATGTAATAAGCTGGGGACACTAATTAAATCGTCCAGGCAACTTTCTGGGGATAAGGGAGTCTGCTCCTTAAACCTTTCTCCCTGGGCTCCTCCTGGCAGTGGTGCCCTAAAGGCCTGGGGCCTCAGTTAATAGAGGCAGTCTCCCACTGCTGTCCCAGGAAAAAGGCTTTTGTGCCTAAAATGGGGTCGCTCAGGAGAGCATGGCTTTGCCCCTGCTCCTCAGGTGGCTGCTCTGTTTGTCTTTGCCAAACAGGGATGAAAAGGAAATGAAGAGCTTCAGCACCAAAGATAGTCCTTCTCCATGCATGCGTGCTCAGTTGCTTCAGTCATGTCTGACTCTTTGCAAGCTCATGGACTGTAGCCCTCCAGGCTCCTCTGTCCATGGGATTCTCCAGGCAAGAATACTGGAGTGGGTTGCCATGCCCTCCTCCAGGGGATCTTCCCCAACCAGGGATCAAACCTGTATCTCCTACAGCTTCTACACTACAGGCAGATTCTTTACTGCTGAGCTTCTGCGGAAGCCCAGACTTTCTCCAGGCATCGTTAGAGTCAGCAGTCCTGAAGGCAGAACCACTGCCAATGTCAGAATTAGTGCTCCTGACTCCATCTAGAACTCAACGGGAATCGTCCCTGATTATTGAGCCTGTGCTGGTCTACCCTTTTCTGAACTCCATGCTGCTTAGGGTCTTAGCTGTTTATTTTGGCCCTTCTCATGATTATTTAAATACTTGCTCATGGATAACAAGTCTTTCCAGCTAGGTGCTAAGCTCCATGAAAGCAGTGACTATGTTTTACATTTCTACTGCTCCATAGCTCCTTGTATGTTGCTGAGTATGAAATAGATCCACAATAAATATTTTGTTGATTCAGCAAGTATTTTAGTGAATGCCTTCTTTTCAGAAGACATGACGTGGTAAGTAGATATCCCCCTGGGCTATGGTCCTGTCTCCTCTGCTTCTTACTGGCTGTGTGACCTTGAATAAATGAGTTTATCCTTGTAGTCTCAGTTTCTTTATCCTTTTAGCCTCAGTCATGAGAGGATAGAAAAACTAGCCTTGACTATTTATTAGTGCCATAATAAACATGTAAGAGGGCTTCCCAGCTATCAGTAGTGGTAAAGAATCTGCCTGCCAATCAGGAGATGTAAGGGACACAGGTTTGATCACCGGGTTGGGAAGATCCCCTGGAGAAGGGAATGGCAACCCACTCTAGTATTCTTGCCTGGAGAATCCCCATAGACAGAGGAACCTGGCAGGTTACAGTCCACAGTGTCGCAAAGAGTCGGACATGACTAAAGCGACTTAGCAGCAGCAGCGAACATGTAAGACCCTAAGCAGTGTGGATGTCAGAAAAGGGATAGACCAACTCGAGGGCAGTAATCAGGGATGATTCTAGTTGCTAAGTTGTGTCCAACTCTTTGCAACCCCATGGGGTGTAGCCCACCAGGATCCTCTGTCCATGGGATTTTCCAGGCAAGAATACTGGAGTGGGTTGCCATTACCTTCCCCAGGGAACATTTCTGACCCAGGAATCAGATTGGGGTCTCCTGCATATCCTGCATTGCAGGCAGGTTCTTTACCGACTGAGCCACCAGGTAAGCCCTTACTTTATTAGTGCAGTTGTCATAAATATTAAAGGATTAAATTAAGGCCTTCAGTTTCATGTTATGATTTTTTTTTATAAATAAGATTTAGATTAGACTTTTAGATACCTCTCTGGTCCTCAGTTTTTTTAATAGTATTTATAATAATTTATAGTTGTAAAACTCCAGTACTTTGGCTACCTGATGCGAAGAACTAACTCATTTGAAAAAACCCTGATGCTGGGAAAGATTGAAGGTGGGAGGAGAAGGGGACGACAGAGGATGAGATGGTTGGATGGCATCATTGACTCAATAGACATGAGTTTGAGTAGGCTCCGGGAGTTGGTGATGGACAGGGAAGCCTGGCGTGCTGCAGTTCATGGGGTCGCAAAGAGTTGGACACGACTGAGCGACTGAACTGAACTGATAGTTTTAAAATTTATTCATTGTTCAATAAATATGCAATGAGTACCCACTGTGTGCATAATATAGTGCTATTAGGAATAAAAGTCTGAATCTAAGCCATGGGATGTGCTGTGAGATCTTACCCTTCAGTGAGAGATAAGGTTGGCAGACAACTAACAGATGAAATAAATGCTTCCTTATGTAAAGGAAGATATATATTCTATGATAAACACATGTATATAATATATATGACATAAGTTAATCAATTATTGTTATGCATTATATTCAAGTTGCATTAATTCTGCAAATGTATACCTATATAATTTCAAAGCATCAAATAAACCATAAAAATGTGTCTCCTTACCTTGCAAAACACAAATCAACTTGATTTGTAGGTGATTTTTTAATATTAAAGTAAGCTATTGTTTCGGAGAAGGCAATGGCACCTCACTCCAGTACTCTTGCCTGGAAAATCCCACGGACGGAGGAGCCTGGAAGGCTGCAGTCTATGGGGTCGCTGAGGGTCGGACACGACTGAGCAACTTCACTATCCCTTTTCCCTTTCATGCATTGGAGAAGGAAATGGCAACCCACTCCAGTGTTCTTGCCTGGAGAATCCCAGGGATGCGGGAGCCTGGTGGGCTGCCGTCTATGGGGTCACACGGAGTCAGACACAACTGAAGCGACTTAGCAGCAGTAGCACCAGCAGCAGCAGCAGCAGCAGCAAGCTATGGTTTGGGGAATAAAGAGAAGCACCTTTGTTGTCTATCATATGAGTATCTCTATGGGGAAAGGATGGTGTTAGGAGACCCACAGACAAGTTCACAGATAAAGCGGCTAGTGGACAGTTCAATTGATACCACAGACCCAACTTCAATTTTGACTCCAATCCTGAAACAGAACCACTGGCAACTGAGGAGGGGTCACATCAGATGGGCCACCATTTGGCCATAGAAGGGTCCATACTAAGGAAGGGAGGAATCAGTGGGAGCCACCACTGTTCTGGAGCAAAGACTCCTCCAACCTGGGTCCCAACTGAGGAGTAAGCAATCATTGACTTTGCAAACAGTGCTTTCTTTCCCAACCAAAGAATAATTTTACTGTGTGCACGATGTGGAAAGAACAGTTAGTCCCAGGGAGATCTTTTCAGCTGTGGCCAGACACACAGATAAGAGTTACTGTCAGTCTACCATTCTCTAAAGTAAATGACAGACAAATGCAGATCTGCATAGCATACACTATGATGTATGAACTCCATAAAGTCCTTGGGGAATGTAAGCATTTAACAGCCCAGATCATCGGTATGGTAGGAAGAATCTGTAAGTAGTGTTTTAGAACAAATGAACTAAAGTTTGTGGTACCTGTATTATTTATTCACATTGCATAAATTTTAATTTCTTTATGTATGCTATCAATCTGTCCTTCCCCAAAATGCCCAGAATAGTGTCTAGAAACAGTAGGTATCAACAAATTGATTTTACGATATTGTACCCAAATGTTGTGAAAACTAAATCAGTAGGGAAATATTCAGTCTATCTTATTCTGTTAAAAGTCAATCAATTGGATCAGCCATTTGTTTTCCTTTCATTAGAAAATTGTTTCATGAGGGTAGGCTTTTTTCTGTTTTATCCGCTGATGTATTCTGAGTGCCTACAACCGTGTTTGGCATATAGTAGGTACTCAATAAATATCTACTCAGTGAATGACTGAGTGAATAAACATTTGCTGAGTGAGTAAACTGATTTCAAGTCATGGCCAACCAGTAAGGAAGCTCATGTACTAGTTGAACTGAAATGCACATTAGCTATGCAAGGAAAGTTCATTTCCTTATTCATTTATTCTCTATTTATCAACTTATTCACTCATTCAAAAAACAACTTTTTAGCATTTCTTATCTTCAAGTTACTGTGATGGGAGACACAAAGATGGACCAGAAGCATTTTCCACCTTCAGAGAAGTTATAATTATGTTTGTGTCATGAAGAGTGGCATAACCAAATAGAGTAATTATGCAAGGGTTGATTAGAAAGATAATTCAATTATCTTTGAATTCTTATTCTGAGTTTTCATGATTTCTGGTTTCTTATTCTGAGATTTCATGATTCCTTGAGGTCAGTGCTGATTTCAGATAGTTTCTATGACATATAAAACGTGAAGCTACTGAGATTTAAAATTGAAACACTTTTAATGGCAAGGACTTTATGGAAAACTGCATTTTAAGTGAATTGCTATCCAAAGCTAGATGACCATTGGGCTGTTCTGCATGGCTTCCAGATCATGAGGTCAGATGCTGCCTTCTGCATTTTTTTCTTTTTCAATGTACAAGAGGTTTAATACATTAGCATTTACAAAATAAAAACTGTATTCCACATTTTTCATTTTCAGTATATATCAAATGCAGTACATTAGTATTTATAAAACAAAAACTTGAAAATTTTCTTGGGACTTCCCTGGTGGTCCTGTGGTTAAGAATCTGCCTTCCAGTGCAGGAGATGTGGGTTCAATACCTGGTCAGGGAACTAAGATTCCACATGCCTCAGTGCAATGAAAAACAGACACAGTCAAATAAATAAAATAAATATAAACAATAAAAGGAGACTTTCCTAGTGGTCGAGTGGCTAAGACTCTGTGCTCCCAATGCAGGGGGCCAGGGTTCGAGCCCTGGTCAGGGAACTAGATCCCTCACGCCAAAACTGAAGACTACGTGCTGCAGCCAAGACCTAGCACAGCTAAATAAATAAATATTAATTTAAAAAAAAAAACTTGAAATTTTTTCTTGTGCTTCCCCTTTATCACTAAACTTGAAAGACTCGAAAAGGGTGATACTTAAGGAAACTGCTTAACTGATTTAACCATGCAGTCTGTGGGGCCCTGAAAGACAAATAAATGTTTGTTGCAGAAGTATGGTATCTTAAAATTTGTTGTTTTTTAAAGTCTGTGAAGTCGAACTGTAAGACACACACACAAAACCACCCCCCATAAAATTTCTCAAGATAGACTGCTGTTGCTGCTGCTGCTAAGTCGCTTCGGTCGTATCTGACTCTGTGCGACCCCATAAGACGGCAGCCCACCAGGCTCCGCCATCCCTGGGATTCTCCAGGCAAGAACACTGGAGTGGGTTGCCATTTGCTTCTCCAATGCGTGAAAGTGAAAAGGGAAAGTGAAGTCACTCAGTCGTGTCCGACTTTTAGCGACCCCATGGACTGCAGCCCAGCAGGCTTCTCGGTCCATGGGATTTTCCAGGCAAGAGTACTGGAGTGGGGTGCCATTGCCTTCTCCGCAAGATAGACTACAAGAAATGTTTCATAAAAACTACTGAAATACTAATCAGTTCTATGACTAATATCAAAAATTGAAAAATCCTTTTGACTCATACTCACACTATTTCTACACATAATAGTCCAAAGAGCAGCCCGAGTACAGGATGGCCTTGGCCCCAGTAAGTAGTCATCTTGTAGAGCAGGTCACCCTCTGATGTACCTTACCTGGGTTGAGTCATCATGGTTCTGTGACTAAAACATGGAAGAGGTGTGTAAAAGTCATGGACAGGCTAAGCTGGGGGAGGAGGACAGACACAACTGGAAAGCTTGTAAAAGTCCCCTTTAGCAGAATGATCGCTTCTGTTCTTATGGACCTTAGTTTCCAAAGCTCTTTTCTTATACATCATCTTATTGGTCTTCTAAAATTTTTAATTTCAATTTTCATTTCTTTATTGAGATACAGTCGATTTCTAATATCATATAAATTTCAGGTACACAATATGGTGATTCACAGTTTTTAAAGGTTATGCTTCATTTATGCTTAATATAAAATATCCGCTCTATTCCCTGTGCGGTACAATATGCTTGTAGCTTACTTATTTTATACACAGCAGTTTGCACCTCTTATTCACCGAGCCCTATCCTGTCCCTCCCCACCTCCCTCTCCTCACAGGTAACCACTGGGTTTTTCTCTATATCTGTGAGTGTGCTTATTTTTTGTTATAATCACTAGCTTGTTTCATTTTTAGATCCCACCTATATGTGATAATATATAGTATCTGTCTTTCTCTTTCTGATTTATTTCATTAATACCCTCCAAGTCCATCCATGTTACTGCAAATGGCAAACTTTCCTTCTTTTCATTCTTTCTTATGGCTGAGTAATATTTCATTATACACACCCCCATATATATGCATGTATATATACATATCATATGTATCTCACATACTTTTTAACCATTCATCTCTTGATGGACACTTAGGCTGCTTCCATCTCTTGGTTGTCGTAAACAATGCTGCTCTAAACATGGGGGTGCATGTATGCTTTCAAACTAGTGTTTTTCTTACTTTGGATAAATACCTAGGAGTGGAATTCCACTACATATACTATTTCTATTTTCAGTTTATTGAGGAACCTCCCTACTATTTCACATAGTGGCTACACCAATTTACCTTCCCACCAACAGTGTACAGGGGTTCCCTTCCCCCATCCTCACTGACATGGCTTTTTTAGAGTAGCTCTTTTTTTTTTCTCCACCCATCTGATGGAAGAGGTCACTGAGTCTCTAAGCGGGAATGTCACTTGCTCAAGGCAACGTGATTTATCAGCGGTGAAAGGGCAGTCTGCTTTTCCCTCTACACTGTGAAGACCCCTGCCTTGGATACTCCGAGTCTGTGGGAGGGTGTAGAGCCCTTTCTCTGCACAGAGTGAGGTTTACTCTCCCCAAAACTGAGGATGTAAAATAATTCAGTCACAAGTCCCTCCCTCGGTGCCAGCGCTAGACAACATCTCTTCTGGCCACCAGTGTGGCGTGGACCCACCCCAGAGGTCCAGTCAGCTGACAGCTGGAGGAGAGACGCTCCATCTTTTATGCGTGTCAACCCCATGAATGGATTAAGGTATCAAGAGACGACAGCATCAGGGAGACTTTGGGCCACAGCCAAGACCAAAGACATAAATTGAAGGGGCAGATGGGGCTGGAAGATAAGTGCTCTTCTTCAGTTACCTGGTGGGGTGGCAAGGGCAGCGTTTCTGCCCAAATCAGGCCGCGATGATCTACTTCGGGTACCTATGTCTATCTGGGCCACTTATCTTTTGAAGCCACCACTATGAAGCGCGACTTCAAAGGACATTGCAGGGCGGTGGGGAGGCGCGGTATATGCAGTGGAGTCAGAAATCCTGGACTCAAATTCCACTTCTGCCTTTGATATTGTGTGTGGCCTTGGGCAGGACACCAGAAGGTATCTGCAAAATTTGCAGATAAAGTGATATACCTGGCTTTTAAAGAGGATAAAATAAAACAGCATTTCTGAAAATTTCTTGTAAACATTTATATTCTGTACAAACATGAGTATTTTCCCCGAGGCAGAAGGGCTCCCTGAGTTGTCGTCAACTTAGCCTCCCACATCCCACAGGACCTGGTGTCCCCACCGCAGTCACTGCTCAGAAATTGGACAGGAGCTCAGCTAGGTTACTGCTGAGAGAAGCAGTTTTAGGCTTTTCAACACTGGTTCATAACCCAAGGGCTAGAAGTAGGACCAATAGGTACAAATTACAGGGAGACCGATTTTGACTTCCCATTAATTATTATAATAATATTAATAACAACCAATATATATTGGATGCTGACTCTCTGTAAAGTCCTCTGCTAAGTTCTTTGTCTATATAAATTTACTTAATATGTTAAACAAGGTTTCAGTCAATCAGTCATTCAATAAATACTTACTAAATACAACCTATCAGGCTCTGAAATAGGAACAAAGCCACAGAGGTGAAAAGATGAAGCTTCTGTCCTCAAGAATCTCATGACACGTGAGGAGAGAAATATACAAATGTAATGCAATGTGATAAAAGATATAATGAGAATATGTGAAGATAAAGTCAGGGGGATGGAGGACTCAGGCTTGCCTGGAGAGGTCAAGCAAAGTCAAAGGAGGTAGCCCTTTTGGAAGGACACATTTGTGACCAAGGCTAGACCTGCTTATATGTGTGACATAGTCAGAATAAATATTGCTCTGTATCATGTGGGCTAAATTAGTTGCTCCAGGGGCCAGATAATGACACAAATATGATTGCACAAAGCGAGATATTATAATGTATTTCATAAGCTGCAGTGATATTTTTGCAGCTCATGAAAAACAAGATAATGTCCATAAAAATAAGATATTATGGTAAAATCGGTATTAATTACTAGGAGCCAAAGTGCACTGCTTGAGGCTGTAAAACTTTTAATATTCCAGAAGAAAGCAGTTCAAGTAACAGGCTAACCACGATCCTTAACGGCTTGGCAGCCTCCCAGCCTATCTTAGCTAACAACAGAGCGGAAGCAGCAGCATCAGCCCCAAACAAACAATCCTGTGAAGCGCTGCTAATTTGGCTGAGATGACTGGGCGGGATGAGGAGGGCTGGGAGCTGAAAAGTGTCCTCCTTGCAATTTACCTTCTTACTGCCAATGGATGAGGCTCAGTAGAAAGCCTCTGGGTTAGCCTCCATGGGGTCTTCTGACATGCAATGGGCCCTGGGTACCTTAAGATGGACTTTTCTAGTTGCTGGTGATAGAGCTGAACTATAGGGGTCCTTGGTGGGGTCAGAAATTTTCTCCTCTTCCCTGCCTCCACCTCCTTTGAGGCCCTAAACACACGCACACATGCACACACACACACAAGGACACAGGTGGGCACACACTCGATCTCAGGGCACAGGGCTCCTACCTTATGTAAGGTCAGGATCTCACTTCAGGCTTCTATTCCCACACTTGGAATGCAAGACCAATTTAGCGACAGCCTCCCATGTGCCATAAACGAAATAGAAACATATGCACATGCAGTGATAAAACAGATCTGAAGCGACGTTCCTGCCTCCTGTTGGGTGGCAGCTGAAATCAGACATCTTAATGTATGATATTATGGGAATTACCCACATTAAGATAAAATATCTGGATTTAAGTAACTGTCTTTTGCTCTGAATTAACTTGGAGATTGAACTCAAAAGAAAAAAAAAGGCATATGAGTTGTATTTAAGGAGTCTCTTTCACAGCCACTGTGCCCACTGCCATCCTGGGCATGGCACTGTGCAGGAAAGCCCATAGGAGCAGCGTTGCTTCATCCCTGAGTCTCCAACACATAGCAGAGGCCCCAGGACACAATAGGTCCTTTACAAATATTTGCTGAGTGAGTGATGAGGTATGGCAAGTTGTCTCTCAACCACCAAGTACATCCCATTGCTACTTCCCACTTCCTGTCCCTGGACATTTACATCAGTATGAACCTCTACTTCCCCCACCTGGTTGGAACCTGTATTGCAGAACCATTCACAGAAGCCAGTGGCAGGAAGATTCCTTCTCCTTAGGGCTTTTGCAAGACTCGACCGTGTTCCTAGTTGCTGCTGCTGCTGCTGCTGCTGCTAAGTCACATCAGTCCTAGTTGCTGGGAGTCCTTTTTCTGGCAGTCTTCTTTGTGGGCTAAAGATGCAGGTCTGAATAGGAAGACTCAGGTGGTTTTGTAAGCTGGTGTGGGGGCAGCAAGTACAAGAGTTTCCAAGGATTCTCTCTGTTGGTTGGCAAAGGACTTGAGTCTCCTGGGCTGGCAATCTGGCCCTAGGGATTGAGGATGGAACCAGGACCACCTCCAACCTAGTAGATGTTGGCTCTTGCAGCATGTGCCCCATGCTCCTGGCTTTGATTTCTTTGGGGGAAGATAAGTAGTTGGTTTCTGCTCCTGAGCAATGTTTCTTCAGCCTCACAAGCTCCACTGTGTTTACTTAGGTCAGAAAAAGATAATTTGTGGTTAAGATATGTAATTCATCTTGAAAGGCCCAAGTGATTGTTTTTTATTCAGGATGGACGAGTCCATTGAGATTTGAAGATCTAAGCTGAGACTGCTCTTTGAATCTTTTTAACAGGTATTCATGACATCTATTGGGGGTCTGGTACCAAGTGAGGTTTTGGGGGTGGGTGGGAGCAGGGAGCACATGATACTATTTAACAAATTGTAAACAAATGTAGGGGCTTCACTGGTGACTTAGTAGTAAAAGAATCCACCTGCAATGCAGGAGACATGGGTCCAAGGGTTCAATCTCTGGGTCTGGAAGATCCCCTGGAGAAGGAAATGGCAACCTGAAAAAAAACCTTCAGTATTCTTGCCTGGGAAATTCCATGGACAGAGGAGCCTGGCAGGTTACAGAGTGAAGTGTAGCATGCATGTAGCATCCATGGGGTGGCAGAGTCGGATATGACTTAGCGACTAAACTGCCACCCCCACAAGCAAATGTAGAGGTGAGAGATTGGAGGCGAGGAAGAGGCTGGAAGGACTGAGGCAATGTGGGAAGAGGTGAAAGAGCAGGTGAGTCTGATGATTAGATCAAAGTGTCACTGGGGAGGGGCAGCATGAGCAGAAGGAGATTTTCATGTGATTTTAAGATATTGTGCTATTCAATACAAGAGTAGAAGAATTGACCAATGAATCAGAGAGCTGGCAATGGACACATTCCTATAGGTAAACTTAATGTATGACAAATGGCCTTGCAGCTCCCAGGGGAGAGGAGAGACAACACTGGGGCTGGGATAGCTGCCTGTATTTACTAAAAACAAGTGAAATTGGATGCTGATACATAAATCATAAAAATAACTTCCTCATACACCAAAGACTTAAACGTGAGAGGCCAACCTCTAAAGCTTTTAGAAGTAAATAAAGGAGGCTATCTTTGAGACGCTGAGGCAGGGATGATTTCTTAAACAAAATACAAAATGCATTAATAATGAATTAAAGGACTGATAAATTTAACTACATTAAAATTAAGAATGTGTGTTCACCGAAACAATGGCATAAAGAAAGTGAAAACACAAAGCACAGATGGAAAGGGTACATTTGCAACAAATCGATTCAATAAAGGATTAGCATCCAAAATACAAAGAATTCAGAAAAACCATTAAGAAAAAGACAAACAAGCCAACAGCTAAATGAGGGTGGGGTGATGTGTGAAAAGACATTCCATAGTCGAGAAAATAAGGATCAGCAAAGGGTCAAGAATTGCGTGGAAATTTTTCAGGTTGAGAAAGGGGTCAAGGTATAGATGTTTAGCTAGAGATTCTACTTTGTAAGATGGGAACATCGGTGCAGAAATTAACAACATCCTCTATCTTTTGAAATTCCCTCCAGTAGCCTTGTATTAAAAGCATGATTTTAGTCTGCCACTGGGAGGTCATTGAGGAAGCCTGGAGCATGAAACAAATACCTTATAGACAATATGCAAAATCGTATGCCAGGAAGCCCATACTTAGGCACCCACATCTTGGGCTTCTTCTTGTGATATTAATAGATCTGCAGTGTGTGAGATTTGTGGAGGTGGGGTATGAAATCTGAAACTGGAGACTGGCTGAAGAAGCATTCTTCTCTGGCTACAGCAGCCAGCATCACTCGGCAGTAGCCATTCTTCAGGAAAATCCTACAAAGGCCCCAACACCTTGAAATGCTGTGCGCTATTTCTGTGGGCTTTCAAACAGAATAATTCATTAGTCAGTGAAGAACAATCAATACCGCACTCCGACAATTACACACTGACTCTATTTACCCAGTGGACCCTCTCTGATATTATTATTTATGAGCCTAAATAACTCCATCAGTGTTCAATAGAGCTGGGGATGCCTCTGGGACCAGGACACAAATCATAAAGACATATGGTTTGCGCAGCCCTGAAAATGTTCAGATGCATTTCATTGTTAGTCTCGAAGTCCTACCTTTCCCCAGCCAGCTCCACAAGCTTCCTGATCGTGCCTACAGGAGGGGTGTCCTTTTTGGGGAGGGGACTCTTTGTAGTCGTATGAGAGAAAGTTGGCTGCCAAGTGAATTTTACTCTGGCTATTTCAGGATTCTCCAAAGTGAAGGACAAGTTGAACAGTTCAGTGGATTCCAGACCAGAGTAGCAACTGGGATGTGGCTCGGCTTTGCCTGTAGAGGAGTGTGGAACAAATGTGTCTGCAAGAGATTAGTGGGGCTGCAGAGAGAGGGGAGATGAGGAAGTGGTGTGCATGTGTATAGGAGTCTATAGTCTGGTTGAGGGGTTAGGTAGAAGCAGAGGATGGTGAGGGCTGAAGGTCAAGGACACTGGGGTTTCAGGGAAAGGTGAGATGATTTACTGAAAAAATCTCTATTATTTGACTTGTTACAATGAGTGTGTATTATTTATGTGATTAAAAATATAAAGAGATGGAAAAACTCCCTCGCCCATCTTCCTCTCCCCATCTCCTTTCAGCCCCCACTCCCTGCCACCTCCATCCTTCTCTTTCTCTCTCTCTCTCTCACTCACACACACCAGATTAGAGAAATAACACCAAGAGAGGCTTTGACGCCACTTCATCACAATCACAGGCCAGAGTAACGTGAAAATGGTGTGCCTCTTAGTACCCACTCTGAGCCCATTTGACAGAAAGGAGTGTGAAGGCAGAGGGTAAAGGAGGGTGATGGGGGAAGCATTGAAATCCCACCTTTTTGTTTCAATTAATTGACCTTTCTCTCCTTAAAAGTGTGGACTGTGAGGAAAGGGAGGGCAGGGTCTCCTAGGCCATCTACCCTGCCGTCTGATCTCTACCTGGTAAGGAAGTCTCCAGAAGCAAGAGAAAGAGACTAACTTCTCTGGCCTGTGACAGCCTTGCAAGGGCAGCTGAAGTGTGGGCAGGTACCAGCACCTGGCATTCACGTTGGAGACCTGCTCTTTCCACGGATTCTTCATAACAGCCCAGAGCAGACAACACCATCCCCTCTTATAAGTTCCAGGCATGCATCCCTGGGCCTAGCACCAGGACTGCAAGACACCCCATCCCAAGATCTCTCCACCGGCCCCGTAGTATTTCTACTCATCTGACCTCAACGACTAGGGACCAGAGGTGAGTCTGCACCAAAGGGTCATCTTGGGAAAGGATTCACAGACCACTGATGCATTCCAAAAGTAGGGAAACTGCCCCTTCAGTTTTATAATAACTTCATGCTTCTCTGGCTCCATTGAAGGCCAATGATCTTTGCTGTATGAGAATCTCATGGATGCTTTACTATCTTCATCTCCTTTCCTTTATTTTATCCTCAGATATTTACTGAGCACTCTGGTAGGACTTATAAGAGACAGATAAAGAAGACACCTGCCTATAAGAGGCTTCCAGCCTACTGACCAGAGAACAGACGTGCCCACAAATGAACCACTACGAGTTAGAGAAGCATCCATAGGGAGGTACAGATCAAGTGCTAGGGGGCTGTCACCTGGATTTTGAGCAAGCTTCACATGGCCTTCCCTGGTGGCTCAGATGGTAAAGAATTTGCCTGCAATGTAGGAAACTCGGTTTGATCCCTGGGTCGGGAAGATCCCCTAGAGGAGGGAATGGCTACCCACTCCAGTATTCTTGCTAGAGAATCCTATGAGCAGAGGACCCTGGTGGGCTACAGCCCATGGGGTCCCAAAGAGTCTGACAGGACTGAGTGAAACTGTTAGTCAACTTTCACTTTTTTCCACGTGTGATATGAAATCACAAAGCACTGTGATTTTCATTGTTTCCCACTGTCCCCTGACATTTATTCAAGAGGGATGTTCTTCTACTACTCCTGATCTATGCTTAGAGAGATCCATGGCTTTGATAAATGTTTTCCAGCTTTAAAAGTCCAATGACACTTTAAGTAGCATTTAGACTCGACTCCTGCTTAGACTGCCCAATGCCATGTAGTGGTCGAGGCATCCAGCTTCACTTAGAGTTGCATCTTCTTGCCCTGTCCCTGGGTAAGACCTGCTGCAGTGCCCTCCCCGCCTGCTGTCATCTGGAACAGAGGAGTGTGGAGGGTTTCTCTCCCTCTCTCTGTCCCCTAGCCCTCTGTTTGTGACCCACTAGGATTGGGTAGGAGTGGAGGGAAGAGAGGTGAGTGGAACCAGAAAGTCTACACTCTTGGACCCATCTTGGCTCAGGTGAGCACACAATACTGTTAGGGTTAGAGCAGGGAAGGGTTAATTCTGACTGAGAAAACTCCGAGATGCAACCTGTGAGGATGTGCGGCCTCCCAGCTGGAGGGAAGAGTGAAGCGTTCCTGGAAGAGTGCCGGGATTAACCCTGTGCTGTGGAGGCAAAGGTCATGAACTCTGGGCTGCAGGCATGCGCGGTTGGGACTCCTGCTGTGGCTGGACCCGGACCCTCTCTGGCTGTCGGCCTTCTCACGAGCACCATGACACTCTGCTATGGGCTTTTGCAAACTGAGCACCGGTGCTGGGAACATAATTCTGCCTGGGCAACTGTACTGAGGACTTGATATCATCTTACCTTCTAAACTGTATTGGTCTGGGGTTAGAGTTTGATCGTTTTTAATGTGCTATTAGTTTTGGGGGCTCTTAAAAATAGAGAGCATAAAAGACTTGGGGTTGAACTTCTTCTCCGAAGAGCTGGGGAGACAGATCGGGATCTAGCCACTTAAGGAATCCCCATTCTGCTCAGACACCGAGAACACTTGTCTGAGACGGAGCTAAGTGAGAAAACAGAAAGGGCCTCCATTGCCTTGAACTTGATTTAAACTTGGGCAGCTTGGGCTCCCTTTGGACTTTAATTCACAGGGGCTAAATACTTTGATTTTGGACTTTAATCTCCTTGGGATTCTACTCTCTAAATTGTTCCCTAGGAGTTTGATAATGGGAAAGGTTTACATCCAAATTTGGGGCATCTTATTTTGGCATTTATTATTGAAGAATCTTTATGCATTTTTTATTAGCTCTTTATGCATTTTATTATTGAAGTATCTTCATGCTGCTATTAAATCTCATTACAGAACCTCTGATGAGTATATTGGGCCATGCGACTGGACATAAATTTGGGTTGGAAAGAGAACAGGCTCTGAACTTTCAGCCTTGGGTGCAGGAGAGCTTTGGAGGAGATTTGATTAACGTAGTGTTCTGACCCATTTCGGGGCCTCCTGGGAGCAAAGCCATCCCTGTCTTACTGTGGAACCAGGAAGACACATGAGAGGGCAGACCCTGATGCTGGAGAAGCAGCCTTAGGAAGGCAGAGCAGGACTACTCAGGTGACTGGCACATTCCCTCCCTTGGACAAGCACAACCATACACATGAACTTTTGACCAGAGGCTCAAAAGTTCAGCCCACAGTGGCCTCTCCAAGTCACTGGTTGTGGGCTGGGGCTTCCTGAGCCATGGTGCTGCACTGAGATGCTTCAAAGCCTGATTAAGAACGTTCAGATATCCATGCCGCCCTACCGTACTCAGGTTCACCAGGAAATTTGGGTAGGAATGTGATTGGTGGGGGCTTCTCCAGTGGCTCAGTGGTAAAGAATCCACCTGAGATGCAAGTTTGATCCCTGGATTGGAAAGATCCCTTGGAGCAGGGCATGGCAACCCACTCCAGTATTCTTGCCTGGAGAATTCCATGGACAGAGGAGCCTGACTGGCTACAGTCCATGGGGTCACAAAGAGTTGGACATGACTAAAGCGACTGAGCATGCGTGCACAGGGTTGATGGGAAATCATTGTTTATAAAATCAGGAGTATTGAGCACCTGCTCATGGTCATCATTAACCAGCTTTACTTGGATGGGACATTGGTCTGGCTGTGTTGTGGGAACACAGGATATCGTGTACATTTGTAGCAGGGCTGTTGTCCTCAGGCATGAACAGATATACCTGTGAGACTCCCCCAACCCCCTAAAAATGTTCAGTCCAATTGGCTAATTGTCTAGGAAACAAAAATGTGGGCAGTGCTTGTCCCTTCATGTTCTGGCTTCCACATGGAGGGGCCTCCCTGGAGTAACATCCCTGGCCCCTTGCTGTCCCCTTCCTCACCCAGCAGAGTCATTTGTCACTCTCAGGTTTATGCATGACCTATGCTCTTCCCTCTCCTCTTCCCTTTTGGGATAGGTTTGTCTACAAAGGACACAGACTCTGCTGTCAGCATTGCGGTGAGATTCACGGGGCAGGCTCTGATCCAGCCAGGCAACCCTAACGTTTGAGGGGATCAGATCAGTTCAGGGGTGTGGTGGCAAGTCATCTTGGCCCGACCTGAGCCATGCCATCTCATTTAACAGGATCAGAAATCAAGGTGAGCTTTGGATCCCCATTTCTCTGGCTCTTAGTCTATCCTTCGTTCTGGATTGAGAGAGGGAGAAAGTGTGGTGGCCCCCCTCACACCTGCCAAGTAACCCTTTGGACCAAGAGCTCCAGTGGTTTCTCATCTGTGAACTCACCGTTTTCTTTGGGAATGAATCGTGTGTTTTCAATTTTCCACTTCAAAAACACACACTTCAGCAGAAATCACTTTATAGCAAATGAAAAAAGGAATTTCCTGGGGGTGGGAGGAGGGAGGGGTTTGACCCTTAGCCCAGGGCAGAGGGTATGACTTAGGGGCAGGTATTTTTCCCAACTGTGAAGTCATCATGAGGTCTTTTTGATATCATTGCCCTTACAGCCAATAAGGCAGTGGTTTGCAAAATGCTGACAAGCAGCGATCTGACTGGCAGAATTGCGTCCCACTGTCCAACCCGTTGTGGTTAGGGAGCATCTGACTCACAAGGGAGGTAGGGGGATTGGGTGGGTTTTATTGCAGGATAAGAGGATCACCATGTAAGAGGGTCTTCTCTTTAGAGTTTCAGAGAGGAGAACAGCTAATAAGGTGGTATTTGCTCTGGCTGGACCCACCGAGATCCCTCCTTACTAAATGCCTCCCTGCGAGCTCTGTCTTCCTCCTCCTCCTCACCCGAGCGTCTCTGCTGCTTTTACCCCATCGCTGTTGTTACTTCCTGAGCACTTCACAAAATGCTGGGCTCTGTGCTTACCCCTGTTCATGCACCTTCTGCTCACAACCACCCCAGGAGATGATTGAAGCCATTATTAACCCTTATTTCTGATGGGTAAACAGAGGCTGGAGGAAGTTAAGCCAATGAACAGTGGAGCCGGAATTCCAACTCAGACCAGTGTCACTCTGGAGTCTGTGTCCTTTGAAGGTACATTAGGCTGCGCAGATGACCATCTGATGACTTCTCAGATGCTGCCAGTGACGGGGTGCTCACCACCTCCCAGGTTCCCATCGAGCTGTCAGACAGAGCCCACATCTCCCTCCCAGGGTCTTTGACCTTCTCCTGTGGTCACCCAGGATGCATTTCAAATGCTAGGACTGCATGTCTGATTGGGGCCAGGCCTGATTAAAGCTCTGTAGTCAAGCGGGAACGTGGGCTGTTGAGATGGGAAAGGCTGACCCATGGAGACAGCATTTCACTGCAGGCAGCGAGGCTTGAAATGGGTGTGCTGCATACAGTTTGGACTTGCCCTCCGGGGGGGGGGGGGGGACCCCAAGGGACCACCTAGGCAGCCCAGCGCATGCCTGTCCTCCCTCTGGCCTTGGTGGGGGCTGCGGTCTACATGCTGAGGTCGCGCTTCCTGCTCAGGGAGGCTCGCCGCCCCCACATGCTGTGTGCAGTATCTTACACCTACCCCTGCAAACCTGCCTGGCGTTCAGGCTGGCCATGCTGATCACATTCCGAAAGCTTGTGTTTACCCACCTCTCCACTGAACAAATTTACAAGGTAAACATTTTGGGACATCTCAGAGATTAAAAAAAAAAAAAAATCACAACACAAAACCAATACAACTGTGCTGTCCTCCCCAACCCCTTGTTTGCAACTAATAAATCATAGGATGGAATTAGCTGAGATTCCAGCTCTCGGCACTGAATCAATTTTGAGACGCCGTCTCCACTCATTCTTGTTCTTAGTCTTCCCCTTAACTCTTACTAGGAGCCTCGCTGTCCTGAGATGTGAAGGCACGCAGAACACAGGATGGTGGGTCACCGAAACCTGGCTTGAGATTCCAGCTCAGCCTCCAGAAAACTGTGATGATGGGCAGGTTACGTAGCCTCGCTGAGCTTGTTTTCCCAGGGGAAACCGATAGCCAGTTTGCACTGTTGTGATGAGCTTCAGGCAAAAGGTCTGGGTCATGGATAGTTTTGGTTGTTGGTTGGTCATTCTAGGGCTCCATCCTTTCAACTTTGATCAGTTCCACAGTGAGCAATTTTCATCAGTTAAGTCTGGACGAAGGAGAGATGGATGAGCTGTTGGATAGGACAGCTGGACTCAAACCAGACTGAGCTACCATGGGCCAGTCCCTGAGATCTCTGTGCTCTCTTGCATCCATCTGTTGCTGCTGCTTAGCAGGAGGTGTGGCTGAGAAGGAAAGCAGAAGGGAGGAGCTTAGGTCTGTTGAAAGGTGAACAGCCTCTTATAAGCCCCAAGCATTGCTGCCCACTCTTGACAATTGATCTGCGGCCCTACTGGGGAGACAGCCTAGTTCAACTCCCTAACTCCCTCTTTGTTCCTCTCCAGCCTTCTCCCTCTTCTCTGCTCCCACGACACTCAGCAGAGCCTCGCATTGTGCGGTAATTGTCTATTTATGCGGCGGCCTCCCCAGCCAGATTTAGAGCAAGGACCACGGTTATTCTTTCCCTGTGTCCCCATTGCCCAGGCCAGTGCCACACAAATAATAAACACTTGATATTGAATGGCACTCAGAGCTGCACACCCCCAGCTCTCATCCCCCATCTCCCTTCCCAGGGCTCACTTGCATTCTTCCTTCTCCTCTTACTCTGTCCTCCTCTCTTCTCCCCCTTGTCCCATCACTGTCCCTGTGGCCCCCCTAATTCAACCTTTCTTGGCAGTAAGAAGGTCAATGATACCCCACAAAGTCAATACACCCCCTGTAAGTAATCCACAGTCACCACCATTCTTTTAGGCATTTACCTCCCCTTCTTGAAGCATGTCGAGCCCTGGGGAGGGTCGTGGAGGGGACAAAGCAAGCTCCTCTAATTAGGGGGCATCCGGTCCCGAGCCGAGCGGCCAACCTCCCTTCTCCCCCACCTCCTCCCATCTCTACAGGCAGCTCTGGGCAAACAAGTCGGTCTTCATTAAGACAAGGCGCACCTGTTACCTGGGTGAACTCTGCCCTTCTCCCTGGTGGCAGTTAGCGTGGCTTTGGCTGATAGAAAGGCGTTTGCTTCCCAGCTCTCTCCATGAGACTTTCTTAGTGGACGGGGCTATCAGAACCGCCTGCCCAGGGGTCTTGCTGTCTGGTTGGTACTAGATCTCTGCCCCTGCCATGCCTGCCTCTAAAGCACCCCTTGGAGACGAATTTTAATATGCACTGAAGGCAGCAGCCAGAGTGGGAGGGGGCCCGGGGAGGCGATGACCTGGGTTTCTGGCCAGGAGAGAGGGACCTGCACTGTGCTGTTTTAAACTTCAAAGAGACAGTTGCGGGAGCCCGGCCTTGATTTATTTCCTACCGCCAGCAAATGAGAGGATGGAGGGATGCACCCAATTTGAAAGAGCCAGTCTCTGGCGGAATAGAGCTACCTATGTGGTGGGGGTGCGGCAGGCAAGGGAGAGGGGAGGCGATGTGTTTTGTGAAGTCTTTGGGTCCATTCCCCTGCCTCCATTGTCTTCTGATCCCTGTAGGCCTTCCCTTTCTCTCCAGTAGGGATGGAGGCATGGCAGGACCTAACTCAGCCACTCACATGTGCCAATAGCTATGTTCAGGATCAGGAAGGTATATTTTTTTCTCCCTTTCCAAGCCCATGCCGGCCAGTGACTCTAGGCTTGCAGTGTTTCCCAGAAGTGGAGAAAGAAGAGCTAGAGCACGGAAATGGTCTGTCTAGGGGCACTCGTTTATATTTGCACACCCACTAGGGACAACAACCCTGTGAAACTGCTGGTATTTTTCTCTAGGTCTTTCTTTTTGAAAAAAAAAAATACTATATTGACATTGTTTATTTAAAAAAAAACTCTCCTTTTTATAAGTTTATTTTATTGCAGACTTATCTGTTGCTACAGAAAACATGGAAAACTTATAAACTCATATTCCGATACACACAAACAAGCACGGTTACCACTTTGGAGGGAAGATGTTCAGCTACGGTTGTGTGTGTGTATAGAGACACCCATAGCTGCGTGTCTAAATCCCATTTTAAAAGTAGGATGATACACATATCTTTTAAATATTTGTGATAAATGCACATACTGTAAAATTTACCACCTTGACCGTTTCAAGTGTACAGTTAAGTATATTCCCACTGTTTTGCATACAGACCTCCAGAACATTTCATCTTGCAAATGATGAACTCTGAACCCATAAACAACCCCTATCTCCCCTTCTCCCAGCTGCCCTGATAAACTTCATTCTACTTTCTGTCTCTTTGAATTTACCTGTTGTAGGTACCTCCTACAAGCAGCATTATACAGTATTTGTCTTTTTGTGTCTGGCTTATTTCACGTGGCATAGTGTTTCCAAGTGTCATTTATGTAACAGCGTGTGTCCACATTTCTTTCCTTTTTCAGGCCAAATAATATTCCACTGTATGCAACTGGGCAGAGTTTTTCAACTTCTCACCTCAGTTTGTCCATCTGTGAAATGGAGCAAATAATAGCAACAACCTCACAGGGCTGTTGTTAGAATTCCCTTAGTTGATACATGTAAAATCATTGTACTGCTGCTGCTAAGTCGCTTCAGTCGTGTCCAACTCTGTGTGACCCCATAGACGGCAGCCCACCAGGCTCCCCTGTCCCTGGGATTCTCCAGGCAAGAACACTGGAGTGGGTTCCCATTTCCTTCTCCAAAATCACTGTAAGCCCTCCACAATTGTTACCGTTTATCGTTACAATTCGACTTTCATCCCCTCGCTCCCAAATGACAGTATTCTGGGCTTCATAACAATGATTATTTATTGAGCACCTTTTATGTGCTGTTACAATTGTGGGATTATGTGTGCACTCAGTCATGTACGACACTTTGTGACCCCATAGACTGTAGCCCGCCAGGCTCCTCTATCCGTGGAATTTTCCAGGCAAGAATACTGGAGTGGGTTGCCATTTCCTACTCCGGGGGATCTTGCCAACACAGGGACTGAACTTGCGTCTCTCGTGTCTCCTGCTTAGCAGGCAGATTCTTGACCACTGCACCACCTGGGGAGCCTTTATGTGCTAAGCATGTGCCAAATATTTGACATCATCTTATTTAATCCTGAACAACCTTATGAGGCTGGGGGTGGTGGTGGTGTTATCTCCAGGTTTCAGAGGACTTAACTGAGGCTCAGAGAATTTAATTAGCCTCAGGTTATAGAGCTCTGTGAAAGGTAAGTCTGGCATTCAAAGCCAGGGTGCTCTGACTCCCAAACCCATTCATCACTGCCCTATACCGCCTCCCAGAGGAACTTGGTGGGCAGGATGTGTCTGCTTTCAGACAACCCATCTTTGCTTCCTACCATGTGAAGAAGCAGCTTCTCCTTCCAGGGCAACACACTCCCCCAAGTTCCAGCCTTGAAAGACAGAGAGTGAGCATAAAGGAACTCCTTCCTCTCCTTCGTCCCCACCTCCTCTCCCCTCTCCTCTTTCTTCACCTCCAGTTCCTCTGAAGGGGCCACAAGGAGGCGATGACTGCTGCTGCTACTAAGTTGCTTCAGTCGTGTCCGACTCTGTGCGACCCCATAGATGGCAGCTCACCAGGCTCCCCCATCCCTGGGATTCTCCAGGCAAGAACACTGGAGTGGGTTGCCATTGCCTTCTCCAATGCATGAAAGTGAAAAGTGAAAGTAAAGTCGGTCAGTCATGTCCGACTCTTAGCGACCCCATGACTGCAGCCTACCAGGCTCCTCCATCCATGGGATTTTCCAGGCAAGAGTACTGGAATGGGGTGCCATTGCCTTCTCCGAGGCGATGACTAAGATGCACTAAAGGAGAGCTGGCCCTGTGGGATTTCTAGTAATCAAACTGGCCAGGAGACACCTGGGTGCTGGAAGGACTCTGGGCTCCCCTTGTATCACAGAAGGCCGAGTTGACAGTTGTCTGTCCCAAATGCCTACCCATTGGTCAGCAGTGTTAGAGAAAATTGAAGCAAAGAGAGCCCCACTCCTGAGGGGTTTAAACAGGGGCTGGATGACCTTTATCAGGGGCCTTGTAAGAGGAGTCCCTTCTGGGTCTGTCATGGTCTATGCTGAGACTGAAAGAGTTGCTGTGGTTTAAGCAGATGGGAAGGAGCCAAGGGGACACAGCACCATGGATGCCTGGAAGGACTCCCGCCGGGGACACAGGGATTTGCAGCCAATCACACACCACTGACATCCAATCTCAAAATCCATGCCTGTTCCTCCTAGGAGATCAGGCTGAATGGGTTATCCTTTTCCTGGAGGTTGGAACTCTTATCCCCCCCTCTCAGGTCTTTCTCACACACACATTTTATTGACCCAAATCACCGAGAATAGAAAGAGACAGAAGAGAATCATGAGTTTTCCCACCTAACTGTGGGATGTGTGTGTGTGTGTACAAGCCTGTGCTGGAGGGAAAGGATGGCTCTTGGCTGCCTCCCCTGGTTCTTCAAGCCCCTTGTTCTGAAAGACCTGGCTTCAAGGCGGCTGGCCTTGTCCCAACTTTGGACAAAATCTAGCTTCTACAATTTTGAAAATTCAAAGAGAGGTTCACTGGCTTGTGAGCCAGAGTGACCAGGGCAGATTGGTGGGATCCCTGATTTTGGAGTTCCTTCTCAGGCAATGCCCAGGTCAGCCACTCTCTAGTCTTAGGTGAGCAGGCCCCTTCAACTCAGTGCCCCTGCTTTTCCTGAGGCCTGGAGTAATAACAGTATAAAACAATAGTATAAAACAAAAACTATAAATAAACTGTAACAATAAAGCCACAATAGGACCAATTCTGCAAAGACGTGGCAGGACAGCTGAAGGGGGGATGCGAAGCCCTTGTAGACTACATGCCTTGCTTGGGGGAGGCTTACTTTCAATAATCAGGAGCCCTCGGCCGGGAGCCCTGGAGACCAGCATGGAGGAGTGGGCTCAGGAAGACCCCTGTGGGACGTCCTGCCCAGCCCCTGCAAACTATGGGCCTGACCAGTGGACTCCTCAGGGATAAGGAGAAGAGATTGGGATAGCTGTGACAAGTTAATACAGAGTATTCAGTGATCGGTAACCGGCCATTCTCTGCCGGTCTCACATCGGTGCGACTCACAGTGAACCGCCAGTAATAATCCCACAGCATCTCAATTTCCTTCATTGAGAAATGGGGTGGCAGTAATGCCCCATTGAGCTCAGAGGGTCAAATTGACTTGAAGAACCTGAAATGTTACCTGGAGATGCACTTTTAGGCTCATCCAGGTGAGATTATGCATGTTGACCACATGAGCTTCCCACCTGCCAATACCAGAGACATAAGAGATGTGAGTTCGATCCCTGGGTTGGGAAGATCCCTTAGAGCAGAGCATGGCAACCCACTCTAGTATTCTTGCCTGGAGAATCCCATGGACAGAGGACCCTGGCAGGCTACAGTCCATAGGGTTGCAAAGAGTCAGACACGACTGAGTGACTAAGCATGCATGCACACTCACGTGCCTCAGTGGTCTGGCCAGCCTCAATTCCTCTGTTCAGCCCTGCGCCCTGCACTCCCAGCCTGGGGGTCCTAAAGGAAGTGGTTTCTCACTGAGGGAGAAACGAATCCTCTCCCAGGGGAGAACCAGCATCAGGATGCTCGGGGGCCCAATCCCTCCTGCATTCCTCCCTTCAGATGGATGGGGAGTGGGACCCACCACCTCACTCATGGGCCTAGTTTTTAAACAGCTCTGCTTTGGGTTTATGGAGTTTGCTGTTTATCTTCTCAGGATTTGGGAATGGAAAGCAGGGTGCTTCTTCAGCTTGGGGGTTTGCTCATACGCTGGACCCCAGAGACCCACCTTATCTCCTTTCCTTCCTTGGCAACAGAGTCAGGGCACGGGCCTTGGGAAGGGGTCACATGCCCTTCTGGAGGCTTCCACTCCAGAATGAAAAAGAGGGGCTGAAGAAGCAGAGAAAGGAAGATGAAAGCCCGGAGATGACGAGAGATCAAGAGGGGGCTATTTAAGCATGAGGCAACTTACACAGGAGCTGGGCTTTAGCGCCCATGTGGGGCTGGAGGCTTCTTGGCAGTGGATGCTGAAAAGAAGCTGCATATTCTAGAAACCAAAGGAAGGTGTCCTTCCAGCAGGGCCCTCTGGGACCCCAGGCAATCCTCAGCTTCCAGAGGGCAGGTCTGGGCCTGGTGGCACCAGATGTTTATCTGAAGCACTTCTGTTGGAGCAGGTGTCTGAGAAGTGTACTGTGTGCATGTGTGTGCACGTGTGTGCATGTGTGTGAGCACACTCATCAGTGCACAGACTGCATGTGTTCATATCTGTGTGTGTCTGAGTATGTGTGAGTGTATTCGCCTGCCCAAAAGGCATACAGGCAAGTTGAAGCCCCCACCAGCTGCCCTCCCCAGGGCACATCATCCAAGCAATGGCCTTCCATCTCCACGTCAGGGCTGACCTGTCCACGCCCCAGCTTACACAGGCTCTGAAGCGGGGCTGTACTTCAAGGCAGACACCTCATCCTCTGCTGGGCTGAATTCATAACCGATGCGTGGCCAGGACTTGGGTGTTCACCAGGAGCTTTATCACCCTCAGGTTCTCACAATGAACGAATGGTGGATGGAGCGGTAGCCTTTAAAGAGCTGGAAACCAAGACTCAAGAGTCTCAGAAATGCCTGCCTTTTGTAGTCAGATCCTGTGGTGTTTCCCCAGTTCTTGAACACCATGAGGTACTCTTTCTGCTATTTGTGGACCCTCTCCTCATATCTGTACCCTCTCAACCTGTAAGGGTCAGATGTGTGCTGCTGCTGCTAAGTCGCTTCAGTCGTGTCTGACTCTGTGTGACCCCATAGACGGCAGCCCACCAGGCTCCCCGTCCCTGGGATCCTCCAAGCACGAACACTGGAGTGGGTTGCCATTTCCTTCTCCAATGCATGAAAGTAAAAAGTGAAAGTGAAGTCGCTCAGTCGTGTCCAACTCCTAGTGACCCCATGGACTGCAGCCTACCAGGCTCCTCCGTCCATGGGATTTTCCAGGCAAGAGTACTGGAGTGCGGTGCCATCGCCTTCTCCACAGATGTGTGCAGGGCAGGCCAAATTGGGGGCCTGGTTCCCCCCATCCATGGCCGTGCAGCTTGACTAATATGGTCAGAGTCAAGGTGGGTCACAAGTCCAGAGTAGGACCTTCTGCAAAGGTCTGGGGGCCCAAATTCAAAATCTCCATACATAAAGGAATTTTAATGTTGGGAAAGATTCTCATGTGGTAGAAGGAAAAGGTACTGCTATCAGGGACTCAGGGAGAATTTTTGGTTTTGGAATCTATTGCGATTGGGTTCAAATACTAGTTACATGACAGAGGCTGATAATTACCCTCTCGGCACCTCAATTTTCTCATCTATAAAATGGGAATAATAACAATAGCTGCCAGCACTTGTAGAATGCCAACAATACGACAGGTTCTGTTTTCAGTTCTTGCATACGTTCTAAGTCGCTCAGTAATGTCTGACTCTTTGTGACCCTGTGGACTGTAGCCCATCAGGCTCCTCTGTCCATTGGATTCTCCAGGCAAGAATGCTGGAGTGGGTTGCTGTGTCCTCCTCCAGGGGATCGTCTCGACCCAGGGATCAAAACTGCATCTCTTAGATCTCACGTTGGCAGCTGGGTTTACCGCTAGCGCCACCTGGGAAGCCCTAAATTCTTACTATATGTTAAGTTAATCCTTACAACAATCTTGTGAGTGAAGAATTATTTAACCTCATTTAACAGATGAGGAAACCGAGACTCAGAATATTAAGTAACTTGCCCAACCTCACATGGCTAATTCACAAAGCTCATGTGACTTGAGCCCAGGCAGTTCAGTTGCAGTACCTGCATTGAAATACTGCAGCACTTCTGGACAGGGCTGGATAACCCTCCGAACCTAAGAGACTGGTTAACAATAGCCGCCAGTCTCAAAGCATGGCCGCAAACTCCTTGACGCTCTTCCATCAAAACATAGAGTCTAGATCTCCTCCCCTTGCAAGTCCCGAGAGGACTCTGTACCTGCCTTAGAGAGTCAGGGTGCAGCTAGAATGATACTATGTGATGTGCAAGGCTGTATTGGAAGGCCATTCAGATTCTGCTGGTCTCTCTTGAGATACTCACTCTGGGAGTCTTCAGCAGCCATATAAGAACCCTGGCCTCCTGGAAGCTGCATGTGGAGGACCACAGAGGAGGGACAAGATCCCTGAGAGCTCCAGTGGTTTGTGTCTCTCCCAGCCCAGACTCCACACACATGGAATGAAGAGCCTGCAGGACGCCCCCAGTCCTAGCTACCTCCTGATTGTAACAGTGAGAGCTCCCCTCACCCAGGATGAACTAGGGGTGCATAAACTTTGAAATCAGGCTGCCCTGGGTTTAAATCCTGGAGTTCCCACTTTCTTGCTCTGTGATCCAGGGCAGATTTCCTAACCTCTCTGAGCTTCGGTTTCCCTGTCTATGATGTGGGTACAGTAACCTCCACCTCCCTGCGTGATTAGGAGAATTAAGGGAAGATTAGAACAAGCAGCAGTCGGCTCATGTCGACTCAATGGACATGAGTTTGAGCCAACTCCAGGATATAGAGGACAGGGAAGCCTCAAAGCACGGGGTACAGTGGGCTACAGTCCATGAGATCGCAAAGAGTCAGACACAACTGAGCGACTGAACAACAGCAGAGGACAAGCAGCAGTAAGAACTGTTTCCCTGAGCCCAGGCAACTCCCAGATCTGTGAACAAAAGGAATAATCATTGTTCTCTTAAGCTCCTGCTGGGGGTGGCCAACACATAACACTTGATTCAAGGTAGTTAACATGGAGAACAATTGACAATGTGTCGTCAGGTCCCTGGCAGCGAAGGCCACCTCCTTTAGCCTCATCCATCAACCCTCCTTGGGTCCCCTCTTCACTTGTCTTTAAAACAAAAGCCATTTCTATACAAGCTGAGTAGACAACTCATTAAAACTATGAAAACTAGAGCAGGGGAGTCTCAGCTTTCTCATACATAACTGTGATCTTCAGGGCCCCTTCAAAACCAGAAATGCTGCCTGTGATGCTAGAATCTGGAGGACCCTGGCCGGTATGTCATTCAAGAAATCCCTGTGGAACTTAGGCTGGGCATGCTGTGTTGCCACGCTCCATTCCTTTCCTGGCAAATACCCATGAGGATCACACTATGAGGAGTTCTCCTTAGTCTGGAAGTTTTGTGAAGGTAGAGGCTTAGCTTTATTTTATTCTTCCATAAATTTGTGAATAAATTTGTGAATTTCCTGTCTCCACAAGACAGAACAAGGCATATTAAAGTATGATGAGGACTCCAAAGACCTGTCCAAGAGAAGAGAAGAAGGAAATGATAGCAGGAAGGGGAAGGAAGAGAGGAAGGAAGGGAGGGAGAAAATAAGGAAAAAGAAAGGGATAGAAGGGAGAAGGAAAGAGAATCAGAGACAAGGAAAAGGACGGAGAAATGGGAGAAAGGAGAGGAAGGGGCTTAAGATGAAACGTGACCCATAACCCCAGTCTTGTTATGATCCCTCTGCTCTGACTTGTGGAAAGGGGAGGCTCCAGTGTCAGACTGTGCCCGCCTTGCTCTGTGCCAGCACTGGCCTCACACACACAGCTCTTGCCTGCAGCTCAACACCCTGAGCTCCTTAAATAGCTCTGAACCTCACTAGTGGTGGATAAACATTTGTTTCACAGCTCACAAAGCAGAGCTGCTGGCGACCGGCAGGTTTGATGTAATGAGTTCCATTCTGGACCCCAGGGAGCATTTAGAATGGGCTCTTCTTTGCCCAGGCTGCCAGTCCAGCTGGTACCAGGGAGAAGGGGAAAAAAAAATACAAAACAGCACTGATCTCTTCCCCACTACCTCGTCCTGATCTAGAAACTATTCCTGATCTAGAAACAGAATCAGACTATTCCATTTTCCTGGGATGGAATTAGGGCGAGAGTGCCCAGGGCACCTTGGGTGGGGGTACTTGAAAGAGTGGCTGGGTCACTTCCTTCCTCTGCCTCCTCAGGAAGTGGCCTGGGCTCGTGAGGTGTCCAAAAGACAGCCCTTCTCAGAAGCAGAAAACTGCAGGTAACCTAGGGTCGTTTCTCCCCTCCGATTGCCCCGTAGAATCTTGTGCAGCTGTGGAGCTTCTGAATCAGCAGCCAACCTCCTTGACCACTGCTCTCCACCATCTAGAACTTGCCCAGGGCATCCTGCTTGCCTTGGTACTCTAGCCACAGGGCCTTCCCGGGACCCGAAGTGCCTACAGGCTGCCCAACATCCCCATCACAGGATGGTAGGGCAGTGGGTGGGGAAAAGCTGGCTGGTTCTCTTTATTCCCCCTTTCCTCCCAGACTCCCCACTTCAGGATAGCATGACATGCTGCTAGAAGGAGCTGAGGACCAGTTGATATGCTGAATAAGTGGTAATTAGGTTGTTGGCCTTTCAGCATTTCCTCTGTGGATATTAATGGCCATCAGTGCCCCGCTGTTTTGCACTCACTGGAACCTGCTGGCCAGAGCACCCGGGTGGGTCCCTGCCCAGGCCCCCTCACTCATCGGCCCCTTCCTCACTGCCGTTGCCTCATTTGCTTCAGAATTTCAGGAAGGAAATGAACTAGCACAGACGGTAGGTGGGAAAATTAGAAACGGAGAAAACAAATCCAAGGGGAAGTGATTTAGTCTTCCGGCCAAATTGGTTGTTGAATTGGCTTCACGGACTCTTCTGATTGGGATCTCCTAAGGGTCATCTTGTTCCTTCTCCAGATTCCAGGCAAGTCCCCATGGAAGTTTACATCCTTTTCCTGGAAGTTACTGGGGCTGGAGATGACAAATGAGTTCAGAGGCAGACCTGAATTTCCCCACTAGTGTAAGTGAGGTGGCAACAATGGGAAGAAAATTTAGATGTAAGGTGCATTTCCTTGGATTCTACCCTTTCTTGTAGCAGCAGCCTGTTGCCCTGAAAGACCCTGTAATCAGAGACTAGCCTAAACAAGCTGGCTCCATGCCCTGGATGATGAAAAGAGTGCAACCCATGGGTAAGAAGATTCCATTTCTTTATAGCTCTGTGACCTTGGGTAGGCTACATACCTTCTCTGAGCCCCAATATCCTTATCAGAAAAAAATGTTGCTGGAACAAGATGGTAAGTGTAAATAATACACACTAGTCACTATCTTGTGTTGAAGCCGGTTTGTACCAGCTTATGAGCCATCCGTGTACATCTCTTCCCAAATCTGTGTTCAGGAACATCGCATTGCTGGCTTGAAAGCAGAGTGGGAGTATTTACACTATAGAAATTGGCAAGTGCTATCAAATAGGCCTTATATTTTTTCCTTAAGAGAGCTGCCTCTCACAATTCACCAGCACATCATTGTTCCTGCCCCATTTCAGCTGTCTGGACTCATGGGGTCTTAGGGCAGATCCTCAGGCTCCTGGAAGCTGCAAGCCAGCCCTTCCGATGATCTATCTGCCTCCCATTCACCACAACAAACCGCTCACTTCTAGCAGGGATTGTCAAAATCTCCTTGAGGCCCTATTAGAAAGCTGTGGCTCCTTGATCTATTCAGTACCAAGAGGCAATTGTCGAGGAAGTTGATTGTAGTCCAAATCCAGGTATCAATTCAAAATGTTTTTGCCTCAGACAACTGCGTACGATCAATCAGTAATGTAATCCTCTGCTGGTAGAACACAAAAACAAAGCCCCACCTTGCCTCTTAAATACAGCATCATTAGTCTTAGGATAAACTATAAATTGATGCATAGAGCAAACAGCCAGAGCTGCGTCCCGGGGAATGGGAGCAGATGAAATAGCAGTACTTTATGGTGAATGACAAATCACGGCTCGTTCCGTTCCCTATCAAGTGGAACATCATCCATCACGTGGTGGACTCGTTGGGTTCCAAGACAGATAGGACACCATGAACAGATGCTATGGCTGGGACGGCTGGCCTGGGCAGAGCTGTGCTTTTTGCTTTTCCTGGGAGGGAGAGATGAGACCAATCTACTTTCTGTATGGTCCTGTCCTTCATTCTGGTTTATAAGGGTGAGTGAGGCAAGGAATCCCATCAGTTATAATGTCCTTGAGGATGGGGAACTTTATCTTTTTCATGTTTCACACAGAGTCCTGTCTGAATGGTAAGAGAAGGGCCCTGCCTCTGAGCAAGAGAGAAAGAGAAGAGGACTGATCTGCTCCTGTTTTGATTTTTGATCACTGAAGTCCTATGTGCCCCACACAATCACCCCTCCTCCTTGGCCCTGCCAGGGTACCCATAATCCCAGCCCTCTGGCTCATGCCTTTATTATGTTTAAAAATTATTTATTTATTGGATGTGCTGAGTATCCATTGCTGTGTGTGGGCCTTCTCTAATCGCAGCAAGTGGGGAATACTGTTTGTTGTGGTGTGTGGGCTTCTTATTGCAGCGGTTTCTCCTCTTATTGCAAAAACAGAACATGGGCTTTAGAGGCGTGTGGGATTTGGTGGTTGTGGTGCTTGGGCTCAACAGCTGTGGCCCACTGCCTTAACTGCCCTGGGGCCTATGGAATCCTCCTGGACCAGGGATCGAACCCTTGTCTCCTGAATTGTTAGGCTGATTATTAACCACTGGAAGACCCAAGGAAGTTCCTGGCTCACTCCCTTAAATGAAGGTATTATGTACAAAACTCTCCTGTGATCACGACTGTCCTAACAGGATGGGGAACCATCTGAGCCCATTAGAGGTGCCCCACATCTATTTGTTGAATGGATAAATGAGTTGGCAGGTGCACAATAACACAGGGTAGGTAAATAAACATTATGGAAGGTGACCTTTCTTTGAGGGGAGAGGGGACTGACGCAAATGATCCCAAATGAAGGACAACCTCATTGGAGGGAAAGGTAGGAGGTCCCGAAGTTAATCTCCACATCCTTTCTAGTTTATCCCTGGCCCTCACTAGTTTTTAATCAAAGTATGTGGAGAGCAATACGCATCATGATCTGTCTCTGGGCTAATGGGAACATGAGGCAAGGAGGAAAATTTAGTTGGTTGTGATTCACCGCAGCTCATGAATAATCCCATGGGCCCTATTCCTGGCCCTCTGCCATTAATGCGGCAGGAACTGAGGAGCAATGGCATCTTCCTGACTGCTGATTTAATTAAGTGTGGCTAGCCTGTGACGGAGGCTGGCTTGGCACACAGCCAAACTCACAGGTGAATTGGCCATGTCATTGATGAGCAAGTCAAGCCTCTTTTTTGACCAAAACCACCAGTCATTTGGGATATCTGAAGACTTCTGGAGAGCAACTGACTACTATGGTGCAGAAAGACACTGGTTATTTGGTTTAATCCCATCAATAGAGTGACAAATACACTGGTGCATTCAGTCCATCTGACAGCCTTGTGTAGGGACAGCATTTGTGATACCAAGTATTGGACATAATGTAGTCAAAGCAATGTCTGATGGACGGATTTCTTTTTTTTAAAATTTCCCCGGGTTCCTGTGGACATAATGCTGACACAGCTTAGGGGTAGCGTGGAAACAGTTGGCATGCTTCCTTTACATATTTTTCACCTTTGCCATCTGGAATTAGCAAAAGATCTTCCTTCTGCCAGCTCTCCCCTCACCCCACACCCCGAGGTGAAATCTACACAACCTTTACCCAAACATCAGGAGCAGCTGTCTCCGGCAGAAGGAGGTTGACTCCAGGTGGGCACTCAGCGGCAAGGGCAGGTGAGATAACGAGCAACAATAAAATTCTTTTCAAGGAGGTGGGAGTCTGTTGGAGAGGTGGGTGGGTTGGCATATGCCAGACCCTACTTGGCTTGTAACGTTTGCTCTGCTGTGCAGCCTGTTTCTCAGTGGGGGATCAGATTTACTCCCCTCTCTTTCCCCTTCTCCTGATTTCATTTCTCCCTTTATCAACTGTGCATCACATCATGCTTCATCACACCATGCTTCATGCTGTAGAAGAATCAGAGACGATGTAGTTATACCACCCCCCACCCTGCCACCCCGCCACCCGGGACCTGGTCACCCTCAACTTGAGAAGCAAGGCAAGCTCAAAATCACTGTACTGTGAAAAGATAAAAGGGAAATCAGATGTAAACCAGAAGAGACTAAGTGTTTGAGGGTGTAGGGAGAGGGGAAGTGGACTTCCCTTGTCTTCAAGGAGGATTAAGGAGCATTTGTGGGCCAGGAAGGACAGATGAGACTGGAACTGTTACAGTGTATGGGGCTCTGGGGGAATTTAGCAAATTATGGGCAGGGAGAAAGAGGAGAAGAAAGACATAGATGAAGAAACTAGGGCAGTGGGATTGAAGAAGTCAAAGAACCTCCTGGACAGAAGATACGGGAAGAAGAGTAATAAGAATGCCATTTTTGCCCTGTTGATGTAGAGTCAGAGCAAAAATGGCATTGAACTCCGAGTTTACGAGGTTGAACATATCTTGGCCATTCATTGAGGTTCAGTTCAGTCGCTCAGTCACGTCCGACTCTGCGACCCCATGAACCGCAGCACGTCAGGCCTCCCTGTCCATCACCAACTCCCAGAGTCCACCCAAACCCATGTCCATCGAGTCAGTGATGCCATCCAACCATCTCATCCTCTGTCGTCTCCTTCTCCTCCTGCCCTCAATCTTTCCCAGCATCAGGGTCTTTTCAAATGAGTCAGCTCTTTGCATCAGGTGGCCAAAGTACTGGAGTTTCAGCTTCAGCATCAGTCCTTCCAGTGAACACCCAGGATGGATCTCCTTTAGGATGAACTGGTTGGATCTCCTTGCAGTCACTGAAGACTTATTAGCAGGTTACCGATGTCAAAACTAATCTTTAGGAAGAATAATCTGGCAAGAGTTGTAAGGAAGTCTGGAAAAGTGGAAGATAGGCAATGTAGATGAATGTTAATATGAGACAGTGTGAAGGATGGGACTCCTGGTGAGAAAGCAATGGGGGAACATCATTGAGAAGCAGGTCTGGTTAGAATCAAGAGGATGAGGTTCTGATGACTGCTAAGTAAAAGGGAGAGGAAGAATTGAAAGCTTCTCCACAGTTTTGTACTTGATGCTTGGCTGAGCTGACTTGGGAGATGTCTGCCTCTGATCACAGTACATTTGGGATAGGTACTGTAATGGAGAGATCCACATGGCCTCAATCACCTTGCACATTGCCTGCATCTCCCCTCAAGGGCCCTCTGGGCTTCTCTCTACTTTGTGCCACACAGCCATCTCCAAACCCTAGTAGTCTTCTTGGCTTGCTCATAGGAGTAACCCAAGAATGAGGTGAAAAGGATCCCCTGGACAATTGCCAACCAGTGGGGAAGGGAATCAATGCTCCACCTTCGGTCCTTCAGGAGCAGACTGTGGAGAGCACTCTGACCACTTCTCAGGAGGTTCCAGAGGGATGGAGGCTGTATTGCTCAGAGCACTGATCCTGAGCATGCTCCCTTCTCTGGATGCTCCTCCATCCCTGCCTCCCCTGACCTTGCTATCCTGCTCTGGCCTCCTGGACCACCTCCCACATAAACTTCCTGCTCCCATTCCTTGTCACAAGCTTTGCGGGGATGATCCAAAACAGACATATCATGGGTAAAGTGAGTGTTGGACATTCGGGTGGACCCTTCCTAAGAAAAGTGTATATGTGAACCAAGAACTCTAATGAGGCTGAGGTTTGAGATCTAGACTCAGGAATCATCTGCAGGGCCAAAGTGCTCGAAGTTAGCAAAGTGAATGAAATCATTCAAGAAGAAAATGTGGAGGGGAAAAGAAAAAGGGAAGATACCAGTCCTTGGGGAATTCTCCATCTGGCACATGGCAGGAGGACAAGCAGCAGCTCTTGGGGAATAGTAGGGAGAGGTCCAGGAGGTGTTTGTAGCAAGACTGAAGGGGTCACATGTTCACCAGAGGTCTGGGTTCACACAGAGGCCACAGGAAAAGATGGAATTTCTGAAATTCCTGAAGACCCCCAGAGAGTGGTTTTGGTGATGACAGTGAAAGTTGTTTTTGTAAGGGATAAGTATGTAAGAAAGTGGAAGCCCAGAGCTTAGATTCCAAGCTCTTACACCTGGTACCCAGAAAGGCTTTAAAATATACCAGCATCTCAAAATAGACCTACTGAGTTATAATCTGCATGGATGCGGGTCTTCTCTCTCAGTTAGATTGTAGGGAAAATGAGGAACTGTGATCGTTTGAAACCCTGGTGCAGAAAGGCAGGGAGAAAAAATGTCCTTTCAAGCAGAAGAGATGTATACCAAGTAGAGGGAATTAAGCCAGTGGAAAGGAAGATATTAAAGATGCAAAAGAAAAGGAATAATATATGGAGAAGGGCTCAGAAAAGGAGTAGGGATCAAGAACTCAAGTGGGGTCAAGAGAGTTTAGTTTTTACAAAGAGGATTCATTCATTCGATCATTCAACAGGCCTGGATTAGGATCCTTCTGTATGCCAGGTTTCACTCCAGGGCAATAGGCATAAAGGGGAGGGCCAGGCATAGCTACTCCCTCTAGAATAGAAGGAGATGGAAAGAAATAATCCCTAGAGACTTGTTAGGTTCTGGAATAGAAACATTTACAGTGAAAAGGAAAGAAATGCTCCTTTAAGGGAAAGAAAGAATATGGTGGTTGAGTGGCTGGCATAGCAATGGGCATGTAGTAGGCCTTCTAGAAAGCTTAGTTTCCTTTCTTCTGAGACAAATGGAGTTGTAGATGAAGAAAGGTTTTATGCTGCCCAGAGAACCCAGGAAAGCTTCCCAGAGAAACTATTATTCAAATGAACTTAGGGACTTGCCTGATGGTCCAGTGGTTAAGAACTCACCGTCCAATGCAGAGAATGCAGGCTTAATCCCTGGTGGGGGGATTAAGATCCCACATGCCGCAGGGCAACTAAGCTCTCATGCCACAGGAAGAAGTGGAAGGCGCTCAGTTGTGTCCGACTGTTTGCAACCCCATGGACTATACAGTCCATGGAATTCTCCAGGCCAGAATACTGGAGTGGGTAGTCGTTCCCTTCTCCGGGGGATCTTCCTAACCCAGGGATCGAACCCAGGTCTTCCGCATTGCAGGCAAATTCTTTACCAGCTGAGCCACCGGAGAAGACCTCATGCCACAGTGAAGAAGTTCAGCTGGAAAAAAGTAAAAACAAACAAAAAACCCCTCAGAGCTGAGAGAAAGAAATGGGAAGTGTGTGAAGACAGAGGAATAATCAGAGTCAAAAGCAGGGCAGTTGAGGAAAAAGTCAGAGGGTTCTGATGTTCCAGTAAACAGAAAGCAAATTTGTCTCTTGAGGGTAGGTGTTGTGGGTTGAATTGCGTCTCCCCAAAATCCACAGTTGAAGTCTTAAATCCAGTACTTGTGAATGTGACTATTTGACAACAGGTCTTTAAAGAGGTAATAAAGATAAAATGAGGGCAGGTGGGTGGGCCCTAATCTGGTGTCCTTATAAGAAGTGGAGATGAAAACAGACTCACACTGGAAGAAGATGGCCATGTGCAAGCCAAGGAGACGCCTCTGAAGAAACAACCCACAAACACCTTGATCTTGAACTTTTGTGTCCATAACTGTGAAGAAATAAATTTCTGTCGTTTAAAACTCTGTTGTTGTTATTTAGTTGCTGAGTGGTGTCCGAGTCTATGTGACCCCAGGGACTGTAGCCTGCCAGACTCTTCTGTCCATGAAATTCTCCAGGTAAGAATACTGGAGCGGCCAGGTTCCATGCATGAGACAGGGTGCTTGGGGCTGGTGCACTGGGATGACCCTGAGGGATGGGATGGGGAGGGAGGCGGGAGCGGGGTTCAGGATGGGGAACACATGTACACCCGTGGCTGATTCATGTCAATGTATGTCAAAAACCACTACAATATTGTAAAGTAATTAGAATAAAAAAAATACTCCAATTAAAATAAAAAAAATACTGGACTGGGCTGCCATTTCCCTCCTGACCCAGGGATCCAACCCATGTCTCCTGCTCTGGCAGGTGGGTTCTTTACCACTGAACTACCAGAGAAGCTTAAGCCTCTGACTCAGGGAAAATGGTTACCGCAGCCCTTACACATTAAGGGTGAGGGGATAGTACAGGTTTGGGAGGATGCAAATGTTTCAGAAGAGTCACAGTGGGGAAGTCAATAAAAGCTGGATGAATGGGTTCCTGAAGAGAAGACGGTCCAGCTAACTAACGATGAATGCATGGTTGTCTTCCATGAATTTGATAGGACAGCATGTAACACTTGGCTGTGTTTGGGTTCTGGCACCAGGGGACTGATGGATTAGGAATGTGGAGACTTCTAAGCTGTAAGCTCATAAAGTGGCTGGCCTGGAGCACAGGGTCAGGGGAAGCAAATATGGCTAGAGTGGACAAATGGATGGAAGGCTAGGGAAGATTCTGGAATAGGAGAAAAATTGGTCAATTAAAGGGGAGAGAGTGGGAGGTGGGAAAGGACAGAGCTTTCTGTTCACAGAGGGCAGTGGGCTTGGAGGTGTGCTCAGGGTTTAAAAACAGTGGACAGACTTTTGTCGCATCATATGAGGACTGAGTAGGCCTGAACAGTGGCCAAGCATTATATAGATGATAGGGAAAGATGTTTTCTAGTTACCAGGGGTCCATGTTTTAACAGCAATGTTTTTCTAAAAAAAATGCCAAGTCCTGGCTTGCAGATCCTCCTTGTCGACCCTAGGATCATAGCTCCTTTATAACGATGGACATGTGACACCTTGGACCCTTAATGTCTTCCTTAAATTATTATGCTCTGATAGCGCTAAAACCTATGTCTTTTAATTCCTCATTTGGGACCTTCTATAACCTGCTCACATTAGCAGGGGCATGATGGTAAGGGTACAGGAGGGACATTGTTTAAAAGTCAGTGTCCCAACATCTCTCCAGAATGAAACCTATGGGTTAACTGAAAGCAGGTGAGTGCATGAACCAATGGTAGGTTCCCTCTTAGACTCTCACATTCTCCCATCCTGGGACTAAGGTCACAAAATTATCTGTAAGTGCTTGGAATGGAATGGAAGGAAACAGGAATGAAATATCTTGGAATGTCTTTATCCCTGCCTGTTTTCTGCGCTTCTCTGCTTAGACGACTTTTTAAACTATTCTTAAATCCAGACTTTCAGTTGAGGCAGGTGAAAAATTTGGGAGATGGATCATGGTGAGAGTTACACAACAATGTGGATGTACTTAGTGCCACTGAACTGTACTCCTAGATATGGTTAAAAATGTTTATATTATGTGACTTATACCACGGTTGAAAAAAAGATACTGGAAAACTCCATTACCCTTGCAAAATAAGCCAGTCATGCCCTCCACCTAGGAGAGAGCCTACGCCAAGTAGGTGCTCATTAAATGTTTGCTGCGTTATTGAATGCTCAACAAGTCTTCCTTCCGAGAAATTCTTTCATCCTTCTCTCCTGCTACTCCTGTGTTCCTTATCGTGTGGTTAGCTGTGGGTTTCTGTGTTCCCCAGCCGAACTTCTCAGCCTAGGTGTCAAAACACACTGGCTTGTTTTATCTGCCAGGAGGTACACTGCAAGTAATTTGTTAGCGATAATAAAGCATCAAGTCAGGGAAGGTTTTATTTGTGAAATAGAGAAGATTTAAAAGAGCACTTATCATAATGTCCTTTTACTGGCCTTTCAGTTTGCTTCCTTAGTGGGAAAGAAAGGAGTCAGAGGTGGATTACAGAGGACTCTGTGCAACTCCAGGGACTGTAGCCCACCAGGCTCCTCTGCCCATGGGAATTTTTCTGGCAAGAATACTGGTATGGGTTGCCATTTCCTCCTCGAGGGGATCTTCCCAACCCAGGGACCGAGGGCACCGAGGGCATCGTATATAACCCCTGTGAAGGCAGTGGGTGTGTTTTGAATAGGTAACTTTCATCCAAGCACCCTAATTTGTGGGGGAAACAAGTATGAGATTCACAGTTAGAACATTCATTCACTGTGGAATAGTTGACCAGATCTTCAGCTTTCTCCTCCCCAGACTTCATATTCACAGATCTGTCCAGTGACTGGACACTCAGACACTCCTGAAGAGCATTTTAATTGGCTGTGTGGGCCTCCGAGGACCTGCCCCCATTAACATGAGAGTGATTCCGGAAAGTTGCCCAAACATAGCAAATGCAGCCGTGTCCTAACAACACAGTGCTGGGACCTCTGAACCGTGTCTCTCTCCATAGCCTCGGCTATTTCAAAGAGATCATTAACAAGGTGGAATTGGGTGCCCCCAGGGTCACCGCACAATATACATTGTTACTGTCTTTTAATGGACTTTTCCCAGACACGGTGATTCTTAAACTGCAGTGTCGGCAGCTGCTAAAACCAGGCTAAGCCCTGCCGTCTGCAAGGAGAGCCGGCCTGCCAGTCCTGCCAGAGACGATCTGAGCTTGGGCAGATGGATCGGGCTGGGAGAGGGGAAGGAGGGGAAGTGGGCTTCAGGGGAGCGGGGCGGGGCACGAGTCAAGAAGCGAGGCAGCCCTTGGAGGTTCTTGTTATTGATTTAGCGTGAGGACTGAAAGTGGCAGGTAGGCAGGTGGCTGGGGGCTGGCGGGCGGGGGAGACAGGTGTAGGCAATCGTGGGCAGTGATTAGCCGGGGTGCTGCAGATGTGGCCGGGGGTATCAGCTGGTGGTGATTAGCGTGGGCGCTTCTAAGGGGCGTGGCATCAGATGGTGGTTTCCGAGTCCAGATGTGAGAGGCCGATGGGCCCCCTTCCCCGCTTCCAACCCCTTGCTGGTCTTTCCCCTCTCCCGAGCAGGCGCATTCACCTCCACCCTCTCCTACCGTCCCCTCCACGTGCCTCCTTCTGCACATTCCTCTCCCGGTGAAGGGCATGGATTCGCAGATTGCGCTCCCCCCATTCTTCAGTCTCTTAGCCAATTTCTGAGATGATCACACAGACCGAGCACCTTCAGACACCAGGCAAGACAAAACCTGCAGGATCCGTAAGTGTGATCCTGCTCATTCATGTGAGAAAGGTACCTGGTTGCAGAGGGTGTTTATAGCATTCTGTCAACTTTTCTTGCCCTCCCTTTTAAAACCTAAAAATTTTATAAATAAAGATTTGTATTGGAGTCGAATACACACAGAGAGTAGACATACTAGTGTTAACTCTCCCACCCAGATGAAGTATTAGAAAATTCACAGCACTCCAGAAGCTTTCCTTAGTCCCCATTCTAGTCATTAATACCCTGTTTCCTCTCCAAAAGGGACCTCCCGACTGTAATCACTATAGATTCATTGCGATTGTTTTGGAATTTTGTGTAACTAGGCTCACACACAAGGCTTTAAGTTTTATTTGTTCAATAACATGTTGGTACGCAGTTTGTTATTTTTCACTGTCGTATACTATTCCACTGCATGAGTAATTCACAATAATCGGTTTCACTGATAATAGACATTTGGGTTAGTTCCATATTTTGATTACTGTGAAGAATGCTATTCTAATTATTTTAGCAGGGATTGTGCTGTATAATGTGTGCATTTCTATATATTTGGGAATGGAATTATTAGAATTACAGGGTGGCTATGTTCAATTAGAGTCAAAACAGTTTAGTAGAAATGGTTTTGTAAAACAACTGTGTCATGCCACAGCTCTGAGGTCACGAGACTAGCCTGCCCACACCACAGAGGCTGGGAGCTCTTGGTAAATTAGCCACCGTCACGGCTGCCTGTCCTGCACATTATGTTGGACTACTTTCCTGGTCACTCATGTCAGCTTTTGGTGCCCTATATCCAGCCTCTCTATGTCTTGGTTCTTATGAGCTCTGTTTCCCAGTAACCGTTTCAGGTCTTCCTTGCTTCAGTGATCCCTTTGGATATGCTTCTGTAACTTACTGACCAGTTCTTCTTCCCAATTAAACTCTTGACTGCATTTCCACCCCCATCCCCTGGAGCTCTGCCTTGGGCTTCCCAGAACTCATCCAGGCCAGCCCCAGCTTCTGGCCTGTGTATTAGAGAAGGTAAGGTGATCAGAGGTAGAGTTTGTCATCCTGAGAAGAGAAGCAAGTGGACTGTAAGACAGGTAAATCAATGAGATTGGCATTTTCCATTATTAATGGGCCTGATTTGTCTTGGGTTAGTGGCTATTTACAAAATTTCAGGAGGCCCAGTCCTTTGAGCTTCACCGAATCCTAACTATACTTGCCTGATATGGTGTGCGTGTCTGTGTGTCTCTCTGTGTGTCTGTCTCCCAGAATCTGTTATTTCCATGTCTGCAGCAGAGTGTTCTGCACCCAGAGGCGGATGCGATGAAGCCCCGTCACATGGCTGGTGGTGTGCGGTGAGTCAGCTGGGCTCCTCGCTAGATTGCAGGGAACAGGAACCACGGTATTTGGCAACTTGGGCTGTGTCCGCATGATTGGAAACAATCTGTGAAGTGAGTCAGATCCGTTGAGAAAACAATTAAGTCAGTGGGAAAAGAAAATCAGTGAAACTGGTGATTTGGCAAGGTGGAAAAGCAAGCAGCCCGTTGTTTGGCTACATGTTTCGCTCTCCAGCTGGTCATTGTGACACTGAAGCTGGGCTTGCCCACACAGAGGCTTTCAGCAATTCCATCCACGCACTGTCTACACAGCTTTAAGACTCCACAGCAAGATACTCAATAGAATCAAATCATCAACTCTCCCCCTTACTAGTCAGTGTGTGCTCTGTGTGAGCCCGATAGGAAACGATGGTAGACGGGAGAGACAGGACTCTGGGGGGACCAGACCACTTCTGTTAAATTCCAAGTCTGGGGAGCATCTTGGATACTATCTGCTGTCCAGAGGTGGGAGGCAGAGACAGCTGGCAGAAAGAGTTCAAAGCTATGAAATCCAGAGGTAATCCTCCAAAATCATGTTGACCCTAAGTTTTGTTTTCATCTGAGACTGTTGAGTGACCCCAAATAAACAAACTGATTCTAGCCTTTTGGAAATCATGAACCCAACTCCCAGATTTTAAAGATGAGACAAGGGAGGCCAGGAAGGTAGGAGGGTACACCCAGAATTATATGGGTAGAAAGCGTATTTTTATTTGGCTAAATTCTACTGTGCTCTGCTGTCTCCAGTGGGTGCTGGCGAACGGGGACAGCTGGATACAATGGAGGAATTTGTGATGGGGGATATTCAGAAGGAACGGGCTGTGAAGGAGAATTCTCTACTGAGAACTGGGGAGCTGCTCCTGTCCTTTTCTGGGCACCTTCCCTGTGCCCCAGGTGCTCAGGACCTGCCACAGTTCTCATCAATCTCCAAAGAACAGCAGTGTCCCCAAGCAGGGGGACGTGGACGATGTGGCTTTGGCTGGTGCATATTTATGACCTGAAGTGTGCTCTAATTGTGCAGACATTCCCATAAATGTTATTTTATTAAGTTGAGCTACAGTAAATCTGTCATCTCCATAAGTAACGCCACAGTGAACCTGTAGGTAAGCTCAGAACACTGCCGTGAGCCATGCTGGGCTATTAGCTTCCTTGCTCGATGTTGTTATCTGTGCAGTCACAGCCTCTCAGGGGCACAACTCAGGTGCCAGGTTTATGGAATTTGGTTCCCCACAGGTGTGCTTAGCTCCCAAACACAACAGGAATTGTTACAAAAGATGGAGGCAGGAAGACCAGAGGACCCTAGAAGTGGACTCCCTCTAACCTCTTTAGAAACAGCTTGGGGCCAGTGTGTTGAGAGCTGGAACGGGGAGTGAAGAGTCTTGGCTTCTGTTCTGACTCTTACAAACTGTTCAGCCTAAGGAAAATCACTTAGTGTGTTTGGCCTCACTCTTGCCATCTTTAAAATGGTGACATGCATGCATGCCCACATGCATGCCCCTCTAGGTAAACATGGCAGTCTGCAGGTTGGGATGTTGAACCCTTAGGATGAAAGCCATGACTATTAAGTATATTCTACCAATTGGTCTGATATCTTATGGCCATTTTGCAAGGTGCAGCACCACCTGCTGAGGGGCCATAATCTACCATCTCCTTTTTCTGGGAAAAGTGAGAAAATAAGGTTTAATGATAGCTCTGACCCAAGAGAAACAGGAAACAAATTGATATCTACATGCATTGTTGATGAACCTGGACGACTCAGTCTCTATTTGTGATGTAGAAGCCAGACTATTGTAAACACAGCACTTCTTAATATATTAGGAAGTTTCCAGCACTGACAATATTTAGTAACAGTAAGATTCATCCCTAGTCATTGCACCCCAAACTGATCATGGACTACCATGTTGGGGGCAGAACTGAGTGTTCAAAGGAGGCTGTCCCTGAAGAGACAAAATTGGGAGTATTTGCTTCAGCATATAGGGTTGAACTAGCTGTTATGCGCTATAGAAAACATTTCATAGTTCCTAGGAAACAAGGCAAACTTTTTTAAGATTTGATTCCATATTCAGCACAGTCTCTCTCCACAGCTTTTGCAGAGCATCACTGTAAAGTTTTCTCCCATTTTTAAAAATTAACTTGAGAAGAAAATGAACTGAGTTTGGAAAAGGCTGTCAGGGGGTTGTAAGTGAGGGTTTACAGACCCACAAAAAATGTGCTTGAAGAAAAAGCCCCTCAAACTGGGGTCAGCAGACATTAAATTACAGACATGTCCATGGTTTGTCCAGATTGGTTACAGCATGTTTCTCTGCAGCAATAAAAAACTAGAGACATTAACAAGCAATGATGTTAGGTGGAATTAAGTAGCATTCAAATGATGAAAGGGAAAATTAAGGAGCTAACCTTCCACCACCAGGGCAGTTCACCCAGTCAGTAAAAATAACAGTCCTGTCTTTCCTGCCATCCCTGCCATAAATGGGAGGAAGTAATTCAGATGGTCCAGTGTCCAATGGCGCCATATGCCCTTGTGTAACTGTCCTTTCAGGACCCTCCTGTTGGTTTTGGGTGACTAACTGGCCAACTCGGTGCAATATATTTTGAGCCTGCCTCTTGCCTCTCTTGGTGGTTCCTGACGCGTCCTGAGGCAGGCACTGCCATATATCATCGCCTTTCTGCAAGCGTGCCACCCAGACACTGTCCGTAGGATTGTAAACAGAATGATTCACAAACTGGTGGCAGAAGCTAAAAGCAGTGCAGTTCGCGACCCTAAGCATGACGCCAGGATTCTAAATGGACTGTTGCAACAACAAAGCTGCCTGAAGATTCTAAAATACAATTGTGTCAACTGGGCATTTGTAAGGTGGCATAACCTGTAACCGACAAGCGCACCTGTGGTGATTTTTTGCTGGACACAGCATCCTTACGCTCTATTTGGCCTCCTGTCATGTGGCCATCATTTATTTGCATCCACAGGCATGGGGCAGGGATTCTGCAGAAGGAACTCCAGAGTGGTGTCTGATTCCCATGAGGCTTTGCAGCCAGCTTTAATGAAGTGATTTCCAATATTCAGTTTCTGAGAATTCTGACCATGGTATGTAGACCATGGCACACCTTAACAACAATAATATCATCTCACAGTTTCATCAGCATTCAACAGTTTAGAAATTTAATCCCTGTGAGATAGGTGGTCTCTTCTCCATTCTATTGACAGCTCAGTGTAGTGGAAAGAGCTCTGAAGCCAGACAGACTTAAGTTCAAATCCTGGCAATGACCCCCTTACCTCCACTAGCTCTCCAACTGCAATTTACTTCATTTCTCCCAGTTTCTTTTTTCTTGCCTATAAGATGAAGAATCATCTCTCTGACTTATAAGATGAGGTGTGTGGTAAGAATTAAATAACATATTTAAAGACGCATAGAAGCACTGGATAATCATTAGTTTCTATCCACTTACAGATGAAGAAAATGAGGCTTGAGAGGTTCAGGGAATTGCTCAAAGTAACAGCCAGTAAATGGCAGAACTGAGACTTCATTTATTTTACAAACATTATTGAACACCTACTATATGCCAGTGCCCCAGGCAGAGGAAAGTGGATAAGACATAATTCTGGCTCTTGAACTGTTCACGGTAGAGTGCCAGAGTCTGAAATGCAAATAATCAATTACAATTTAGTGTGATCTGAGAGGTAATGTGTATTGAGGGAATGTCCTGAAGTTATGGGTGCACCCAGGTATCTACACAGGAAATGATTCTGAAGAAGAGCACTCTACAGGGGAAGTGGCAATGGGGTTCAAACTGAAATAGGACTTTAGCAGGTGGATCTGAAGCATGGTGGGGGCAGGCTGGACATGCAAGAACAGGCAAGAGGGGAGAGGGAGGTTCTCGGGAGGTAAAAGAACTGGAGGGGCTCACAAGGAATGCTGAAAAGCATGGATCTTTGTCTAGTCAACACTCCAGTGAAGCCACAGGCTGATTTTACATAAAGAACCGGTGTGGTCAGATTTGCATTTTTGAAACCAGGGCAGCAGTGTGGAAGATTGACTGGAGGAGAGAGAATGGAGCAGTAGTTCAATGAGAGATAATGAGGCTGTGAACTAAGAAAGTGGCAGAGCAGACAATTTGGAGAGATGTAGAGGAGGGGCAATTGATTAGATGTCGAGGCAGGAGAGGAAGAGAGGAGTCAAGAAGGGCTCCCAGGTTATTAGCCTGGATGACTGGGTGAATGGGAGTGTCCCTACTGACACAGGGGGAAGGAGAGTGAATTTGAAGGGACAATAGTGGGTTCATTTGGATACGTTGGATCTGAGAGATATGTGGACACTGTCTAGGAGGAGATGTACAGTGGAGAGTTCAAAACATGGGTCAGGAACCTGGGAGGTGACTGAGGGTGCGATGCATGAATCAGCGGTTACATCGGCTTTTATCTGATGGTCAAATCTGAACTTATGCTAAGATGACAGAACAGGAAGAAAAAAAAGGTCATGAAGAACTCTAGAAAATACCAAAATGTAAGTGCTAGAGTGAGGACTGTCAGAAAGACGGAGGTACCAGGAGAACGCGAGATTTAAAGGGCCAAGGGAGACAAGTGCTTTGTGATGCTAAAAATAGGGGAAGGAACCATATTCTACCAAGAGTCAGAGAAGACAGAGACAGAAACTCACATCATATTTGGCAATAGAGGGTCATTGTGGCAATTTAGTTTTAGGTAAGGTTGTTAAAAAAGAAATATTCAACTTTTTTCTTTTTTTAAAAAAACTGTAACTCAGAGTAAGAAGAATATCTTATACTGTAACCTGGGACAAAAGTTTCATGAACAATACTCACTTTCTGGTTTTTCATTCTTTTATCGATCTCATCCATCCCATCCCATTCCATTCTGAACGCTGCTTTATTGTTGTTAGGTCATTAAGTTGTGTCTGATTCTTTGCAACCCCATGGACTGCAGCATACCAGGCTCCCCTGTCCTTCACCATCTCCCAGAGTTTGCTCAGATTCATGTCCATTTAGTCAGTGATGCTATCTAACCAAGTCGTCCTCTGCCACTCCCTTCCCCTGCCCTTAGTCTTCCTCAGAATCAGAGTCTTTTCCAAGGAGTCAGCTCTTAGTATCAGGTAGCCAAAGTATTGGAGCTTTAGCTTCAGCATCAGTTCTTCCAGTGAATATTTAGGGTTGATTTCCTTTAGGATTGACTGGTTTGGTCTCCTTGCAGTTCAATGGGCTGTTTGGTACGCACTCAATTTATTTGCTGACTAAGTAATGGTTTGCAAGCTGTGGTTTGAAAAAGTGTTGGTTTGGAATTCCCTGGCAGTCCAGTGGTAGGACTCAATGCTTTCACTACCAGAACCACAATGGATCCTTGGTTGGGGAACTAAGATGTTGAAAAAGCACTGGTTTATGTAAATACAATTTTCCCACAGGAAAATCATGTGAAATGTGAGATAGAGGAAGGAACACTGGATTTTGAGTGAAGACACCTAATTCATGGCATGACTCAGTGACTCACTGGCTGTGTGACCTTCAGTTCAGTTCAGTTCAGTTGCTCAGTCGTGTCCAACTCTTTGCGACCCCATGAATCACAGCACGCCAGGCCTCCCTGTCCATCACCAACTCCTAGAGTTCACTCAGACTCACGTCCATCGAGTCAGTGAGGGCATCCAGCCATCTCATCCTCTGTCATCCCCTTCTCCTCCTGCCCCCAATCCCTCCCAGCATCAGAGTCTTTTCCAATGAGTCAACTCTTCACATAAGGTGGCCAAAGTACTGGAGTTTCAGCTTTAGCATCATTCCTTCCAAAGAAATCCCAGGGCTGATCTCCTTCAGAATGGACCGGTTGGATCTCCTTGCAGTCCAAGGGACTCTCATGCCCATTAACCTCTTCCCGTCTCTTTTATTATCTGTAAAATTCAAACAGTACATCAGCAGCAAAGGGATCTTCTGGGGATCAAACCAGATAAAATGTGTGAATGCAAAAACAGTATGTCTAGAATAGTCCTGGTCAATCTATGACTTATTTTGGTCCCAAGCAAAGAAAGAGCAGAATGGCGCCTTCTGTGTCCCACTTGGTTTGGGCTCTCTTACCTGAATCCTGGAGCCAGAACATACCAAGAACCAAAATGGAACAAAAATCTGATCACGTAGAATTGATGCTGTCACCACAACACTTATAAAACACTCTTGTTCCAATACTATTATAGCCATCTTGGTTTTCTGATTCATACCCAGAGTCCTCTCTTATAAGGACTTTCAATAAAGTCTGTTGGGAAAAGAGCCAAACCAGGCAGGTTTTCTCACCATAGTGTGAAATGACAGCAGACAGGCTGCAGGAAAACATAGAAAATGGGATCCTTCAATACAGACAGTAATCCACGTGAACTTCAGTAGGGCTGGTAGTATCACTGTATTAAGGCATAATATAATCAGTGATTTTTATGATTCATTTGACCAGCTGCTACACTTGACTACCTAATATATGTACCAACTTAGGTACAAGGAAGACAAAGATGACCAAATATGGTTCCTGACCTCAAAAAGTGTACAAACAAATGGATTAGCACACACACAAACAGATAATTTTCAATTAAGTGGTACATCTAACAGAGATTTGGATCTGGGCATGACAAGATATGAACAAACTAGGTGAGAAAAGGAGAAAAGCAGCCAGCCTGATATGGAGTCCTTAACGGTCACCTATGGACGGAGGTTCGTGACATTGTACAGGAAGCAGTGATCAAAACCATCTCCAAGAAAAAGAAATGCAAAAAGGCAAAATGGTTGTCTGAGGAGGCCTTACAAATAGCTGTGAAAAGAAGAAAAGCGAAAAGCAAAGGAGAAAAGGAAAGATATACCCATTTGAAAGCAGAGTTCCAAAGAATAGCAAGGAGAGATAAGAAAGCCTTCCTCAGTGATCAATGCAAAGAAATGGAGGGAAAAAAAAAAAATAGAATGGGAAAGACTAGAGATCTCTTCAAGAAAATTAGAGATACCAAGGGAACATTTGATGCAAAGATGGGCACAATTAAGGACAGAAATGGTAGGGATCTAACAGAAGCAGAAGATATTAAGAAGAGGTGGCAAGAATACACAGAAGAACTACACAAAAAAGGTCTTAATGACCCAGATAACCATGATGGTGTGATCACTCACCTAGAGCCAGACATCCTGGAATGTGAAGTCAAGTGGGCCTTAGGGAGCATCACTACAAACAAAGCTAGTGGAGGTGATGAGATTCCAGTTGAGCTATTTCACCCTAAAAGATAATGCTATGAAAATGCTGCACTCAATATGCCAGCCAATTTAGAAAACTCAGCAGTGGCCACAGGACTGGAAAAGGTCAGTTTTCATTCCAATCCCAAAGAAAGGCAATGCCAAAGAATGCTCAAACTACCACACAGTTGCACTCATCACATGCTAGTAAAGTAATGCTCAAAATTCTCCAAGCCAGGCTTCAATAGTACACGAACCATGAACTTTCAGATGTTCAGGATGGATTTAGAAAAGGCAGAGGAACTAGAGATCAAATTGTTAACATCCGCTGGATCATGGAAAAAGCAAGAGAGTTCCAGAAAAACATCTACTTCTGTTTTGTTGACTACGCCAAAGTCTTTGACTGTGTGGATCACCACAAACTGTGGAAAATTCTTAAAGACATGGGAATACCAGACCACCTGACCTGCCTCTTGAGAAATCTGTATGCAGGTCAAGAAGCAACCTGGACATGGAACAGCAGACTGGTTCCAAATCTGGAAAGGAGTACGTCAAGGATGTGTATTGTCACCCTGCTTATTTAACTTATATGCAGAGTACATCATGAGAAATGCTGGACTGGATGAAGCACAAGCTGGAATCAAGATTGCCAGGAGAAATGTCAATAACCTCAGATATGCAGATGACAACACCCTTACAGTAGAAAGCGAAGAAGAACTAAAGAGCCTCTTGATGAAAGTGAAAGAGGAGAGTGAAAAAGTTGGCTTAAAACTCAACATTCAGAAAACTAAGATCATGACATCTGGTCCCATCACTTCATGGAAAATAGATGGGGAAACAGTAGAAACAGTGACAGACTTTATTTCTTTGGGCTCCAAAATCACTTAAGATGGTGACTGCAGCCATGAAATTAAAAGATGCTTGCTCCTTGGAAGAAAAGTTATGACCAACCTGCTGCTGCTGCTACTGCTGCGTCACTTCAGTCGTGTCCGACTCTGTGCGACCCCATAGATGGCAGCCCACCAGGCTCCCCTGTCCCTGGGATTCTCCAGGCAAGAACACTGGAGTGGGTTGCCATTTCCTTCTCCAATGCAGGAAAGTGAAAAGTGAAAGTGTAGTCACTCAGTGGTGTCCGACTCTCAGCGACCCCATGGACTGCAGCCTAGACAGCATATTAAAAAGCAAAGACATTACTTTGCCAAAAAAGATCCGTCTATTCAAAGTTATGGTTTTTCCAGTAGTCATGTATGGATGTGAGAGTTGGACTATAAAGAAAGCTGAGCACCGGAGAATTGATGCTTTTGAACTGTGGTGTGGGAGAAGGCACTTGAGAGTCCCTGGGCTGCAAGGAGATCCAACCAGACCATCCAAAAGGAAATCAGTCCTGACTATTCATTGGAAGGACTGATGCTGAAGCTGAAACTCCAATACTTTGGCCACCTGATGTGAAGAACTGACTCATTTGAAAAGACTGTGATGCTGGGAAAGATTGAAGGCAGTAGGAGAAGCAGACAACAGAGGATGAGATGGTTGGATGGCATCACCAACTCAATGGACATGAGCTTGAGTAAGCCTCAGGAGTTGGTGATGGACAGTTAAGCCTGGCATGCTTCAGTCCACGGGCCTGCAATGAGTTGGACATGACTGAGTGACTGAACTGACATGAAAGGTCATCTTGACCAAGATGACCAAGATGAGTCTTGAAGTAAGAGACTTCATTTCCCTTTGGGAAATGAAGAACGAAATGGGAAATGGGAACGAACTTTTCTGAAAGGCAGAACAGTCTGAGAAAGGCATGAAAGTGTGAAAAATTTTATGTGTGCACAATATATCTAGAGCATAAAAAAAGGGCAAGTACAACCCAGACAATAGAGACAAGTATGGTCCACATCCTTGAGAGTTGTGCTAACCTTATAGAGGTTAGGGTGCTTAGAGTACATTGCATTCAGTCTGGAAGCCTCTGATGAGGACTGATCGCTCTGACAGCTATATGGAGGGGATGATAAGAGTACGACACCCAGGGATAATTGCAATGATACAGGCCAGACATGTAAAAGGACCTGAACAAGAGAAGCAGTGTTAGAAATGGAAAAGGAGAGTTTAATTTAAGAAATATTTTATATGCTGTATTTATATGTGGGGGTTGAGTTTAAGTAATAAATGCTCTACTTCAGAAACAAAAAAGTGAATAAAACTGCTCTTTCCTGCCCAATAATATTGTCGTCCTCGGGTTCAGTATCTAGTATGGAAAAATTAAGATATATCTATAGACACTAGAATGTGAAGTAGGAGATGCTAAGTGTTGAAAGAGAGGCACAGATACCTAGCTACAGGAATCAGAGGGAAGAGACAAAAGTTCCACGTGGATGATTCAAGGAAGACTTCATGGAAGAAGTGGCATTCAAGATAGGCTTTGAAAATGGATAAGATTTTGCCACAAGTTGATAAGAGGAAAGGGCATTTCTAGTTGAAGGAGTATCCTGAGCAGTGACTTGGGTGGGAGAGGGTCTAGGCTAAAAACACAGGCTCTGGAGTCACACAGGCTTGGGCTCAAACCTCAGTTCTGTCACATTTTAATCAAATAATTAAGGACAATCTACTTTGTTTCTTTGAGCCTCTGCTCCTTGTTTGTAAAATAGTTTATTTCTTTACCTTCCAGAGTTGTGAGATTTAATGAGATAACATATTTAGTTGGACTCAATACAAGTGATCAATACAGTTAGCTGTTATCCTATTAGTAAGACAAAGTAACAGGGAGTGAGACTTGAGGCAGGATTTGCCATGTAAAGGAAATGCATATGGTGCTGAACAAAATGGAGAGAATGAAGGTAGGGCAGAGTCTGGGTGGGATTGTGGACGGTCTTGAGTGATAGATTTAGGGCATTTGAACTTTTCTGAGATGGCAATGTTTTTCTTGTTGCTCAGTCTCTAAGTTGTGTCTGACTCTTCAACCCCATGGATTACAGCACAACAGACTTTCCTGTCCTTCAGGATCTCCCAGAGTTTGCTCAGATTCATGTCCACTGAGTGGGTGATGCTGTCTAACCATCTCATCCTCTGCTGCCCCTTCTCCTTGTGCCTTCAATCTTTCCCAGAATTAGAGTCTTCAAATGTGTTGGCTCTTCACATCATGTGGCCAGAGTATTGGAGTATCAGCATCAGTCCTTCCAATGAATATTGAGGGTTGATTTTCTTTAGGATTGACTGGTTTGATCTCCTTGCAGTCCAAGGGACTCTCAAGAGTCTTCTCCAGCACCACAGTTCTGGGTTTAGACAATAGGGAGCCACAGAAAATGTATGAATAGGGTGAGGAGTTGAGCTGTGTTAATTGAGATTAACAGTACTCTTGCCTGGAAAATCCCATGGACGGAGCAGCCTGGTAGGCTGCAGTCCATGAGGTCGCTAGGAGTCGGACACGATTGAGCAACTTCACTTTCAATTTTCACTTTCATGCATTGGAGAAGGAAATGGCAACCCACTCCAGTGTTCTTGCCTGGAGAATCCCAGGGACGGGTGAGCCTGGTGGGCTGCCATCTGGGGTCGCACAGAGTCGGACACGACTGATTCGACTTAGCAGCATACTGAAGATGGTGTGGAGAAATGAGAAACTGAAAGCATGAAGATTGTTTATTAAGTTATTACAAGAGTTCAAAAGAGAGGTAATGAAAGTCTGAATTTGTATAGCATTAGTAAGCATGAATAAATGATCTTGAACATGAGAGAAGTTGCTAAGGGGAAATCAGAACTCTCAAAGCTACCCAAGTTTCCAACTGTGGTACCTGAAATGAGCACCCATAAGTATTAATATAATAACAAATACTAAGAAGATGCTGATGCTGAAGCTCCAATACTTTGGCCACCTGGTACAAAGAGCCAACTCATTGGAAGAGACCCTGATCCTGGGAAAGACTGAAGGCAAAAGGAGAAGGAGTGGCAGAGGATGAGATGGTTAGATAGCATCACCAACGCAATGGATTTTTTTGAGCAAACTCCAGGAGATAGTGAAGGACTGCAGCCTGGTGTGCTGCAGTGCACGGGGTCGCAAAGAGTCAGACACAACTTAACAACAACAACAAATTAAGACAATAAGAGGAGAAGTATCCCAGGAATTATAGGAGTCAGAAAATAAAGCAAAATGGTGGCTTCAGTTCCAGAGATTGTATATGACCCCAGTATCTACTCTATTCTCTGTTGTGCAGTTAGAGACTTCATTTCCCATCCTACGTTGCAACTGGGTATTGCCATGTGATTAAGTTTTGACTGATGAGTTCTGAGCAGAGCGATGTGTATCTCTTCCAGATCATTCCCTCTTAAAATACGCTTGCCTTCCATTCTTTAGTCCTGTTCCTGAAGGTCTGTATAGAAACACAGTCTCGAGGAGCCAGCTTCTGCTATGCAGGCGAGGGCACCACCAAAACATACGTCAAAACAACACGAGGCCCCACCAGAACTGCTTCTCTCCTCCCAGACCTCTACCAGCTCAGACTTGCACATAAGTGAGAAATAAACCTTCCACATTGTTTAGACTACTGTTACAGTGCCGATTAAAACTGCTGAGACCGATGATCAGAAGAGAGTTGAGACTGAGGCATGGTAGCCATAGAGATAGGGCTAGGGGTGAATACTGATGTAGGAGTCCTGTGAATAATGTTCATAACTGAAGCCATCTAGGGAACACTGGAGAGAAAGAGAGGTGAGGACCACAGAAGGCCCGAAGAATACAACGACTGGGGTGGGGGAAGGGAGAAAAGGAACAGAGACTGGGACTGAAATTGAGACAGATTTGGAATGGTGATGAGTTCAGAAGGAAGAAGAGAAAGCAAAAGAGAATAATGGCAAGGCAATTGGGAAAATTTTTCTTTTTTTTTTTTTCCATAGTAAAAGGGCTAAGCATGTCAAATTCTGCAGAGAGGTCAAGGAGGGTAAGAACTGAACATATTTGGAAAGGGAGGGATTAGAGTGTACTTAGAATAGGGAATGACCAAGAAAAAGTCAAATCATGTTCAAAATAATGTGTTTAAGAAGGCAGGGGATTTTATAATAAAATTTAAAGAGTTCAATGTAAAATTAATTTTTGATAAGTGCAAGGCAAATAATATATGTAGGAACTTCCCCCTCTGGGAAGTAGAACTTAATCCTCCCCACCCCTCAGTCTAGGCTAGATTTAGTGTCTGGTTTCCAAAGAATAGAGTGCAGAAAGGGGGAAAAAAAAAATAGTAACTTTAGAATGGAGAAACTTGACAAATACCATCCACCTTACCCAAGTGATCAAGGTCAGCGATGCTAGCAATAAGTCACACGGATATAATGTACCCCCTGTATGATGTGATGAGAAGGGCAATTCCACTCTGTGGTGGTCTTTCCCAAAACCCAGACCCCAGCCAAAATGTGAGGAAAACATCAGAGCAACTCAAATTGAGAGACATTCTACAAAATACCTGACCAGTACCCTTCAAAACTGTCAAGGTCATGAAATACCATCACAGAACAGCAACGCAGGAGATGTGATGATTCAATGCAATGTGGGATCCGGCTTAGAATCTTGGAACAGAAAAAAAGGACATTAATGGAAAAACTGGTGAAATCCTAATAAAGTCTGGAGTTTAATTAACAGTACTATACCGTGTTAATTTCTTTGTTTTGACAAATAGGCCATAGTTACATAAGATGGTAAAATATAGGGGAACTGAATGATATATAATACTCTCTTTACTTTGTAAATTCCTGTAAATCTAAAATTATTCCAATATAAAAAGCCTATTTTTTTTTTTAATTGGAAGGCAAGAGCAGAAATTGGGGATGGTTCTTACAAGGACTAGGCAAGTTTGAAATATAGAGCATCTGGTCCCCCACCGCCTTACCCTTACCCCTCCCTCCCCCAACTAAATTTTTTTTTTTCCATTAGTCCATTATTAGAGTACAATGGAGTGTTCAATTTCACACTGTGTGTGGCATTCCATGCCAACTAGAATAGTTAATGCAACTTTACATTTATGACTCTGCTTGGGTGTGAATTATTGTGTTTATGAAAATCTCCATATTAATGTCTGATTGTAAATCATTCTGCTGACTCCCTTTATTAATAGCTCAATTCCCACGACTCGCTGCTGCAAGCCATTCAGATTACTGCAACCGCACAGGAAAGGGGCTGCTTCCCATTTGGTTGCCATTAAATTCTAACCACCTTGGGCTTTGCTCTAAAGCCCCTGTCCTCTAAATTGTCCAAGCCAGGTACTTTGACTGTTTGTTTGTTGGTGAGGCGCTTCTCTGAGGAGTAGCGTTTATGACTCTCTGTACACACATTGCCTGCTTTGTGGAAATACCTGCTGGAAAGTGATTCTGGCATGGATTCTGGGGTTGGCTCAAGCCCTGACTCTGTCCCGTATTGGCCATATGATCTTGGTAAATTATTTAGTCTCTCTCTGGGCTTCAGTTTCTTCATCTAAAGTGGGAATCATAACACGTATTTTCTCAAGGTGGTATGACAGTTAGACAAGACGGTGTTCCTAGAGGTGGTATGGCTCCTGGCACATAGGAAGCCCTCAGTGGTCTTTTTGTGATGGTAATTTACTAACAATAATGATAACATTAATAGTGGATATAGATGAAAGAATTTTGGGCTGAGGTACAGTTTCAGTTTCTCTATAAATGAGAGTGCTGATCTTGGAAAAGTCACTTCATATCTCTGGCTCTCAGATTTCCCATATGTAAAATGAAGACTCTGTATTTCTTAAGAATCTCTCCCAGGGCTAGTTTTATATACCCTATGCAGAGAACAAGTAGTCACCCCTAAAATGTGTATCTATTTTTATCCTTTTTCCATCCTCTCCAGCCTAGCTCCTTCTCCTTGGGTCAGAAAGTGCCTCAACTGGAGCTCACAGAATATTCAGAAAGGGGCCAGCCTTGGCTTGGCTTTTTTACGCTTCTGCACATGACAGCTGCATTAGACCCCCTACCCCAGCCCCCTTACTGGCAGGAGGGGAAATATGAAATCTCAGCAGGCTAGGAGGTTTTCTATGCTTCTGTAAATCATTAAAGTGGCCAATATTTTCCTTTGCTGCACCTCTCTCACCTCACAATATTTTTTTTTTCCTGCAGTGAAATCCATTCCCCCAGCCTGGAAATGTGGGCACTTTATAGAAAATCTTTAGCTTGTACCAGCACAAATGGATGGGTCTTATTTCCTGTCTGCAGTTCATGGTGTTACAAAGGCATTGCCAAAAACTATTGACTGAGACATAAAAGCAAAAAATGGATGGACATGAACGTGGCCTCGTTCACATGTACATTTACAAACACACAGACACGAACATGATCGTGTCTACACTTACAGGAAGAGACTCCGCAAAGGGACCTCCTAATTCATAGCCTTACTTCCAGCCCCCACCCATGCCTAGTACCTGCCTTAGATCTGGAGGAGAGATAGGAGGTTAGACCAGGGGATAGGATCTGAGGGACTGGGAAAGATCACCAGTAGGTCTCCCTGATCTCTGTGTAATGATGCTGGAAACAGCACTCTTAAAGATCCATCCATGATGTCCTTTGAAAAATAGAAGACTTCCCTGGTGGTCTGGCGGTTAAGAATCTGCCTGCCAATGCACGGGACACAGGTTCAATTTCTGGTCCAGAAAGATCACAGAGCAACTAAGCCCATGCACACAATGACTCAACCCACACTCCCTAGAGCCCGTGTTCTGCAACAAGAGAAGCTACCGCAGTGAGAAGCCCAGGCACCGAAACTAGAGAGCAGCCCCCACTCGCCACAACGAAAGGAAGCCTGCACACAGCAACGAAGACCCAGCGTGGCCAAAAGCAAATACATAAATAAAATTTTAAAAAAATAGAAATTTACATTCTGAATCTTTCCGGAATTCCATTTTTCTAATATGATACTTCTGAAAAGCTATTGTACTTTTCCTCATTTTACAGATGGTGAAACTGAGCTCCAGAGGGATGAGGTGATTCATTCAGTATCACCCAGTCAGGAAGTGGGGCAGCTGAGACTTGAGCACAAGTGCTTGAATTCAGTTCCAATGTGTCTTCTGTTCTAGCACATTCTATCCTAGCTCAGGATTCTGAAATAGAGGGGTAATCAACCTTTCTATTTCAGGATCTTGTCTTCTTTCTGATCAGAAGGCTCCTAATATGTGGGAGAAAAGGCAGTGGGGCCTGAGAAGCAGAGAGGAGGAGTCATAGATACATCGGTGGAACACACATTCCATCTGCAGAGCCCAGTGTAATCCTCAGGCTTGTGTGCCCAGCACTGTACAGTCTGTCTGAACACTTACTGACTCCCTGTGTGAACGACGTGTGCCCCATTTCCTTAGCTTTGCAAGGGGGGTGAAAATCCTGGTTTCACTAAGGTACCTGAGGATTTCTGAGGCATGTCCACGTTTGAGTAAAATAAACAGATTTTTTTAGCAATTAGAATGCAGCAAAGGGCAAAAGTTTCAAACACACCTGAAGTCTTTTTTACTCATTACATTTTCTTATTAAAGAATCATTGAGGTACATGATTTCTATACATACTGACTGCTCTACACTTACAAAGCCAACCAGCCTATTCAGGTACCTGGCTACCTTGTGCTCCTGTGATGCAGTTGGGAACAGGAGGTAAATTAAAGATCTTACTGAAAACCAGGGGGGAAAAAAGAGAAGCATTTAATTACTACATCCTTCCTTCCTTCCTTCCTTCTTCCTCCTTCCCTCCTTTCTCCCATTTTTTCTTCCTCCCTTCCAACACCCCTTCCTTGCCTCTCTTTTCACTATTTGGTAGCTTCGACCCCAAGTAACCTGAATTCATTCATTCGAGGAGCCTCAATTGTCCAATTGTCCCTTGACCCTCCCCCACCTCCCCTTCCTCCAGAGCAAGTACTGCGGGTGATGTCTTCCGTGGGGCCGCAGGCATCTGCTTGCTGAGCTTAGCCTGCTGTCAGGGAGGCCTTCTGCCCGAGTTCAGCAGGCCCAACAATGGCTCCCTGGCTTGCTCGCACCAGAACTGTGACCTGTCCAGAAAAGGAGCTATGAGCAGGGTGGGAAGGCCCCTGGAGAGAGAGGCAGGGCTCAGAGTCAGCACTTTGAGGGAGTGACAAGATTCCCTTTGTGGAGAGGAAGGGGCAGCTCAGCCCCCAGCACTCTGACACCCCCTTATCCGGCCTGGATGCCACCTCAGCCCCCTGCCCTGCAGGGCATCCCTGGTTTAAATGACGCTGATGCTCTCCTGAGACCACCCCCACCCCAAGTCCCATCCTGCTCTCAGAACTTCTCCTGCCCATCGCCTCCCCTTCCTAGGCTGCATGGACTCTCCAGAGGTTAGGGGAGAGAGGCTGTTTTCTTTTTGTTCCTTCTTAGATGTTCTGTTTGTTGAGCGAATTGTTTTCTTCTGGGCTCCGAGCTGGCGGCTGACACGGGCTCACCCGCGCTAATTAGCTAAGCCAGCTGGTGCGTTGGGAAGGTTTTTTTCTGGGCTCCTCTGTGTGTGTTGCTTTTTTTAAACATGATCAATACCCTCTCCGGCTGGGCTCCCTCACACACTCCCTATTGTTCTCCTGTTTGCATTGTGCCGGAGTCCTGGTCAAGGACTCAGGGAGCCTCAGAAGACACACTTTTCCCGAGGCTGGCATGCAGCCTGGAGCTGGGGAGATCGCTGGGCAGATGGGGCTCGACCTTCCCTGGCGCCTGCGTCCATGGCTTGGAGCCAGGGTCAGTAGCAGGAGACAGAGCCCCAGGGGGCCCGAGGGGACCCAGACAGTGGGGTAAAGACGAGAGACTGCTGTGTGTCTCCAAGGCAGATGCCTTTCCCTTGCTGGGCCTCTGCTTCTTTGTTTGTAAAAGAAGGGGTCAGTTTCTAGTTCTGGTGTGAGTACCCTAGCCCTCTCATCTGGTCTCAAAGGAGCATCCTGAGAGTCAGACTTTCTTAGCAGGAGGGGTACAAGGAAAATACATTCATAAATAGGACCTCACCTGCTCTTGCTTTAGTACTGAAGATGAACAATGCACACCTTTCCCGAGTGGCACCCACAGAGGCAACACCCAGACAGGGCAGGTGTCCTGCCTGACACCTGACCACCTATAGGTGGTCCTGCCCTCCTCTCAGCCCACTGAGATCCATCTGCTTACTTCACACAAGAAAAAAAAAAGAAGTTTCTCTGATGCCCTCTCTTCTCTCATTGGTACCCAGCTGTAGTCACTGGGGATGCCCCCAGGTACAGATTGAGAAAACATCTTCAACGTATTTTTGTGTGTTTTATATATATATTTATATATGTATATATATTCAACATTCAGAAAACGAAGATCATGGCATCCGGTCCCATCACTTCATGGGAAACAGTGGAAACAGTGTCAGACTTTATTTTTCTGGGGTCCAAAATCACTGCAGACGGTGATTGCAGCCATGAAATTAAAAGACGCTTATTCCTTGGAAGGAAAGTTATGACCAACCTAGATAGCATATTCAAAAGCAGAGACATTACTTTGCCAACAAAGGTTTGTCTAGTCAAGGCTATGGTTTTTCCTGTGGTCATGTATGGATGTGAGAGTTGGACTGTGAAGAAGGCTGAGCGCTGAAGAATTGATGCTTTTGAACTGTGGTGTTGGAGAAGACTCTTGAGAGTCCTTTGGACTGCAAGGAGATCTAACCAGTCCATTCTGAAGGAGATCAGGCCTGGGATTTCTTTGGAAGGAATGATGCTAAAGCTGAAACTCCAGTACTTTGGCCACCTGATGCGAAGAGTTGACTCATTGGAAAAGACTCTGATGCTGGGAGGGATTGGGGGCAAGAGGAGAAGGGGATGACAGAGGATGAGATGGCTGGATGGCATCACTGACTCAATGGACGTGAGTCTGAGTGAATTCCTGGAGTTGGTGATGGACAGGGAGGCCTGGTGTGCTGCAATTCATGGGGTCGCAAAGAGTTGGACACGACTGAGTGACTGATCTGAGATATAGATACAGATATAGATATAGATATATATACACACACACACGTGAGCTCAGTCACTTTAGTTGTATCCAACTCTTTGCAACCCTATGGACTGTAGCCCACCAGGCTCCTCTGTCCATGGGATTCTCCAGGCAAGAATACTGGAGTGAGTAGCCATTCCCTCCTCCAGGGGCTCTTCCAAACCCAGGGATTGAACCCAGGTCTCCCATACTGCAGGCAAATTCTTTACTGCTAAGCCACCAGGGAAGCCCATATAAACAGATGCTAGTTCAAATTCGGTTCCACTGACAGCTCATTCTAGGGTTTAGATTTTTATTGCTGCCTCCTTCAGATTAACAGAATCTTCTGAAAATCTCTGATGGACATGGTGCTATAGAGATTTTCTCTTTCCTGTCCAAGCAAATGGAAACTATTTTCCTCTCAAAATGAAACTACTTTCTCAATAAAAATGAGATATTTAGTGATAGGAATAATATCTCATTTTTATTGAGAAAGTAGTGTGTGTCAGATACTCTGCTAAGCACATAATGTAAGCTATTTTGTTCATTCATATGGTGTACTTAGGTCATCCTCATTTTACAAAAGCTCAGAGAGGTTAAGGAACTTGTCCAGGGTCACACAGGTAGTCCGTGGGGGAATCCAGAAACAGGCTGACTCTGAGCCTATTGACCTTTCTGACCTTGGAGCCCCTCCTCTCCTGGATCTGCTTGCTCCTGGACCCTCAGTTTCAACATCAAGAGCCTTGACTGCTAAGATAGTCATCACATCTGATGACAACATGAAAGGGTGGAGAGGACACTGACCTCAATGCCAAGTCCAGGTTCCCGGCCATGACTATATAGTCCAGTAGCAAAAAAACCCAATAAAATCCAACCACAATTAACTCTTCAAGCCTTTATATCCCTACTTCACAAAATTAGCATAAAGATTAAATAAGATGATGTTTATGGAAATGCTTTGGAAACTGTAAAGCACTCTAGGAATAAGACCTCTGAGCAAGACCTTCTGACGCTAAGACCAAGAACTGTGTTAACTCTGCGACTGGAAAAAGTACCCCCCCTCCACGCACCCCGTCCTTAGTAATGCCTGCATTTCCCCACCCTCAGGCCGGCTGCTATGGAGATGTGAGCGTTAAGTTCTCCCTGGCACTGGTCTCTGCAGTAATCTCCATTCCTTTACTCCTGAGGCTCCCTCTGGACCAGAGGAGGCTGGAATGGCTGAGTCAGCTGCATTTCCCCCCGCTTCTGTCTCCGGGG
>NW_011495071.1:5316299-5325766 GCF_000754665.1 Bison bison bison
TCTGTCTCAGGGCTTTCTTAAACCTGTTACTGAAATTGGCTCCGTGGTATGGCACGTTTGCTTGCCATCCAGCAAGTCTCCTGGGGTGGCCCCATTAATCACATTTGCTCTCTCTCCTCAGTCTGGCTGGCTCGGAGGACAGCAGGTAGGTGCGTGGAGCCTCCGTGTGTCGGTGAGTGTGTGAGAGTGTGTCTGTCCCCTGGGAGCAGCAGGGGACGAAGTTCTCCTGCAATAAAAGTGAATTAGTTGCTGCCTTTCCATAACTGTAATCCATCCCACTTCTTCCAAGGAGTTGACAGGCCCCGGGGTGATGCGTCTCCATGACGGGGAGAAATTGGCTGTTTTTGTCCTCCTCTAACAGGAGCAAGCTCTTTGAGCTGTCCTGCAGCAGTCTGCCAGGCCCCTCTGCTGTCGAGAACACTCTCTTCTAGTTTGTTCCGTGGTTCCGAGGCTCCCACAGTCATCCGGGTGGGCTTCGGAGCCCAAGGGACACCCTGCTCTGCTCTGTGGGGAAGGCTGCCCTCTCTCAGAGGTGAGATACACCGATCCTTTCAGATGCTCCCACCCACCCAAGTTCCTCCTGGCAGAGGAGTTGAGAGCACCCCCACCCCCCAAGGGGTTCTGGGGGCGGAGCCCGAAGCAGCCCGCTACCAGAGTGACGTTTCTTTGAAGTCTTAAGCTTTATCTCAGGAATTCATGTGAATTTTGCATTCCATGCCACAGTATATATCTGTTTGTTCTATTATAAAAATGTTTAACCCCATATCTTCAAGCAAAACTGATGCCCTGGGAAGATGCATTTGTTTATTCTGTGCCTTTATATCGCCTCGTTTGCCACCGCATACCCCCAGGGGTACAAGCGCTCTAGTTAGAGCAGCATCTGCAGTAGTAACAACAACAAAAAGCATGTGTGTTCACAGCTTCCCCTCCTCTGTCTTCTTTAAAAGATGCTGTCTGTCTGCTAAGCTCTCTCATCTGAGGCGCTGGACACCAGGATGCCAGGGAGAGGCAAAGAACTTGGGAAGCAGCAAAGGCTAAACTGATCCACAATGTCTGGCTGATCTCAGTTGTTTTGTTGAATGAATATTCTCCCTTCCTGCCTTAGCTCAAGCTCACCATGGATGTGGACCATTTTAAAAAATTTTTCACTGAATTTATTACAATACTGCTTCTGTTTTATGTTTTGGCTTTTTTGGCCACGAGGCACAAGGGATCTTAGATCCCTGAGCAGGAATCAAACCATACCCCCTACGTTGGAAGGCGAGGTCTAACCACTAGACCACCAGGGAAGTCCCAACATTACCACGGAGAATCCAATCCTCATCAGGCAGAGAGAGTCTTTTTCCCAGCACCCCTTCCCCGACTTGAGTAGGCTAGGAAGATACCAGTACAGGCATCTTTGTTATTTACCTGCTTATTATTTGCACCTGTCTCAAAGAGTGACAAGTAGCTTTTTTGTAAGTTATGAAGTTCTTAGAGGATAGGACCCTGAGAAGTACTGGAGGTGGGGGGGCGGAGAGTGTGAGGGGAGAGGGGCAACAGTTCTTTTTCCAATTTGAACTGTCTCCAGGGGAAGACCAGTTAAGAAGAAAAACTAACATTAGAGTTGAGTAGATGAAAGAAGGGGCTTCCCAGGTGGGGCTAGTGGTAAAGAACCCACCCGCCAGTACAAGAGACATAAGAGACTTGGGTTCGGTTCCTGGGTCAGGAGGGTCCCCTTCATGGCAACCCACTCTAGTAATTTTGCCTGGAGAATCCCATGAACAGAGGAGCCTGGTGGGCTACAGTCTGTAGGGTCGCAAAGAGTCAGACACAACTGAAGCGACTTAACACGCAGATGAAAGAAGAGAAGACTTGGAACGTTAGAAAACAGAAATGCGGCTGCTTGATTTGGCCAAGAGGAAGACTTTTGGATGATCAAGGGGATTCCGCTTGGATTGGGCAAACAGGACCTGTCAGTCCCTGGAGGAAGTCCCCAGAGGCCAGGCTACTCTACTTAGAACAAGGTAGAGGCAGGGCCTTGCTCAGAGGCAGGGGGCTGGACCAGGCGATGTGCTCCAGCCTCTCTGTAGCTCGTCTCTACTTCTCCACCATTTTCTATGGTTCCCAGAAGGTACAGCTATAAGTGAGATGAATGATGGCACCCAAAGGTGCCACCTAATACAATATATGCAGTATTTCTTAGCCAAGGAGAACATTCAGCTCTGTGATTTCACTTGATACAACAAAGCCAAACCTTTATCACACTAGCGGACGCAGAAGCCAAGAGGGAGAGAGCTGTAAACATCTCAGTGCCGCTCTGCAGACAGCCCCGTATGGAGACACATTTCAATGGCAGGGGTGGGGAGGAAAGATGAAGCTTGCCAAGTCGCAGTGCTCTGATTTGCAGGGAGCGTGGCGTGGATATTTCAAATCATTTCCTTTTCGTTAGTACCTAATCTCCCAGCTGTTCGCCAAGCATTGGCTCAAATGCTGCAAAGCAGTCGGCCTCAAATGTACAAGCCACAGGGCTCCTTTAAATTATGTTGTCTTGCTGCATTGGTGTGTCATGTCAACCCAAACTTCTGTACAGCTTCTGGGAGAGGGGAGTGTTGTCTGATGATGAATTTAAAGGAAAATGAGCCTTTTTTTTTTTTTTTTATCAAGGCCACTCAGCATTAAATATAGCTTTGGCTCTGGTCTTATTTGAGGATGCTGAAGTACTTGAGGGGAGCTATTTTGGAGCCACCGTCTCTAATTCCTCCTGCATCTCCAGGCTGTGGGGTCTCAAGTGATGCATATGAACATCAGGGAAATTGAACCAGTATCTGACATCAGAGGCCCAGATGGAACTTTGTTTTATTCGTATTAATTGAATGCTGTGCTATAAACGGGTCAATGCCTATTCATACAGATTAACTCATTCATCCCTGTGGAGCACAGGGATGCTCCATGGGCCCCAATTTTGTCAAATGGGGAAACTGAGGCTCAGACCTCCATTGGAAGCAACTCACTCAAGGAACTCAGATTAAAAAGTCATGTAACCAGGGTTTGAACAGAGATGCCTAATGTCAGAACTTGGGCTCTTTCTACTCCACCACTCTGAAAGGAAGTCTCATTCCACATTCATGTTATTCCCTTGACTGACTGACAAGTGCTCAGTCGTGTCTGACTCTACATCTCCATGGACTGTAGCCTGCCAGGCTCCTCCGTCCATGAGACTTTTTCCAAGAAAGGATATTGGAGTGGGTTGCCATTTCCTTCTCCAGGGGATCTTCCTGACCCAGGGATCGAATCCGGATCTCTTGCATCTGCTGCATTCCAGGTGGATTCTTTACCACTACTGCCTTCTACACTCAACAGATGCATTGGGCATCTACCATGTGCTAGGCGTTAGGGACACAGAGGTGATGTTTGGACAAACCCCCTGTATTGAAAGCTTATAGCATGTAGAGGAACACACTGTCTAGTCCTGAAATATTTATCCAACATATATTTAATGTTTAGTCAAACAAACAGCTGGCCTGATTGCACACACTGCCAGGCAGTTGTTTCCAGGTCCTGCAGGTGTTACGGCTCTTGTTTTAGGAGTGGGTGACATCCTCTGGTACCCACACTCTAGAGGCAAGACTAACTCCTGGTCCAGACCTTGGGGAGGCTTCATCTTGGATTTACTAGGGCTGGAGTGAGGCCCAGACATTGTGGGGTTTTTTTGGAAGTTCTAGAGGTGAAGCATCTGATTGCCATCCTGAGGATGACTGGAGCCCCAAAATGGGAGGAAATACATTCCTTTGATGATCTAAATGTGATTTTGCTTTTCTGATTTTTATTCTTTCATGTGGGGCCCTCCTTAGTTTGAGGGAAATTAATGAAGAAGAGTTTTTGCTTTGAGTGTATGAGTTCTTGCATTATTATATTAAACAGACCCTCAGTCTTGGGCCAGACATTAGCTGGTTAACTTTGAAAGTTGGCCAGTGGCCGAGTTACTTGTTCGAAACCAGTGTCATTGAACTGGCTTGATTTTCAGCTGAGCTCTTCCCCTGTGCACACCTTTCTGAAGATACTGTCTGGAAGACCTCAGCGTTTGCCTCCCACTGCTTTTGAAACTCTCACTGGTGCTGACCCGTCCCCCACCCCCTCCGCTGCCTGGTCCATTTAGTGGTGCAGAACCTGTGCTTCGGCTCTCACACCTGCTCTTCATCCACCGCCTCCTTCATTCTCATGCTTCACAGACCTGCTCTCACCTGGTGAACACACTCCAGTGTCAGGGACCTGTGGAAATTTGGGGCCATGTGAGGCCTTTTTCACTTGGTCCTGCTTCCTTGAACACCAGGCAGAGCTTTGCTCATGGAAAACTTTCTAAGACTAGAATAATGATGACAAGGAAAGAAAAGAAAAAGAAAGGAAAGGAAAGGAAAAGAGAGGAGGATAGTGGTTAAAAACATCTCTTTTCTCACCCTGTACACACATGTTTTGGTGATTAAAACTAATAATTCACCCCAGCCTTTAGCATCCTTCTTCTCGTCCCTCTTCCTCCCCTTCTTCCTCTTCTCCCAATCCTCCTCCTTTTCTTCTTTCTCATCCTCTTGCCTTTTTAGATCTAATTTAATCCAAGACAGACAACTATCTGGAAAAAAAATAGAATCAATTCATCTGAGTCTAATTACGCTGTCCAATCCTTTTATTTTGTGTACAACAAAAATGAAGCCCAGAAGAGGGACGTCCCTTGCACAAAGGCACACAGCCTCCCAGTGCCATTAGTATCTGAGCATCTGAGACATCTTTCTAAGGTGTAAAGGAGAAGGCTGTGTATTCTTGTTAAGCCCCATCCTTCCTGAATACACAGCTCCAGATGGCCAGAGATGCCAACTCCCTTCTAAAATGTCCCTCATTCCAGGACAACTTCTCCGGCAGAACCAGAAAGACCACACGTTTCACAGTGGGTCAGGCCTGCAGCACAGCCAGGCAACCAGCAGGGTGTCAGTCAGCCTGAGAAGGGGTCACTGACATTCGGGAAATATGACAAGCCTCTGCTCCCTGTCCTCTGCCAAGCATCATGCAATGCATTACGTGACAGAAGTGCCACTGACTGGAGACGGGAATCAAAGGCAGGGCCATCGCCACGGCTGCAGGTTAATAGTGGACGAATTACACACTTGGAAAACAGTCTTCCCCTTGATGAATTATCTGGACCGTTTCAAAGCCCTTTGTCTGGGATAAGCTGGCTGCGGGTGATGTTTGCAGGCTAGGGACTTGCAGAAAAGATGTATTTTCTGACAGGGAGAAGGTCACCCAGGCAAAGGCCGTTACAACGTGCTGCGGTCAGGTCGGAATTTCCTGGATCCCGATCAATGTGGTCTCAGGGCATTACTCAAGCATTGGGATTAGAGCGCTGGCCAAGAAAATGCTCTTCAAATTGGTCGACAAGTCACATGCCATGGAAAGTCACTCTCTCGCTTACCCTCAATCCCTCCGTGCTAAAGCTGGGGCCCTGGGGGTCAGCAAGACTTTAGGCGGTCAGATTAAGGTGCTCAGCGGATGTGGAGCCATGGAGGAGTAGTTGGCCCCAGGGAGCTGAGCCCAGGCGGGTGGTGGGAGATGGGGTCTCAGCCCCAGTTTTGCCCTGAACTCACTGAAAAACCCTGAGTAGGTCACTTGGTGCTCTGATGTTCAGTTGCTGAGTCATGTCCAACCCTTTGTGACCTCATGAAATGCAGCACACCAGGCTTCCCTGTCCTTCACTATCTCCCAGAGTTTGCTCAGATACATTCCATTGAGTCGGTGATGCTATCTTACATTACGCCATCTGAGTCTCAGTCGACTCATCTATAAAGTGGGACAAACAAAACTGACTCTGATACAACTTTAGTATTTAACTTATTAGACACAATAGACCCAGAAACCCTGAAAACTTGTGTTATTACCTTTCAGACATAATTTCAGAAACAAAATTCCTTCTTCAGCAAGCCCCTTAGATGCGCGTAGCTGGGAACAGATGGGTTGTAATCGGCCCTTGCAGCAACCTCACCAAATTTAATGCTAGTAAAGCCAATTCAGACCCGGCACAGTACTCTGAGCCTTGCTTCCAGGCGGTCGTTCCCAGGACATCAGCCCAGTCTTGGGAAATGGTCCATGTTGCCCATCCCATCTGCTTTGAGCTGAGTGTTCCAAGCGCAAACCGACCCTAAAAGCCGGGCCTGATTTTAGGCAGTAGCAAAGTTGGGCTATTGTAAGGTTTCTTGGTTCCAAAATGCTGCCAACTTGTGCTTTTGTGGTTCACAATTAGACTCTTGATCATATGGAGGCAATGAACTGCTTCTGCTCCAAAAGATTTGGAACCAACTGGCTCATTTAACATTTTAAGAAACACTCTTAGGCCTCAGAGAATCCTTTGTGCATCCTGGGATTTTATCCACAGGGATGTGGGGACGGTGGGGCACAAATCAGGATCCCATATCCCTACGTTGAACACATTGTACTCCTGCCCATAAAGGTGAGGCAGAGGGACTTCCCTGGTGGTCCCGTGGTTAAGATTTCACCTGCCAATGCAGGGAATGGGGGTTCAATCCCTGGTCAAGGAGCTTAAGATCCGACATGCCTCGTGGCCAAAACACCAAAACATAAAACGGAAGCAATATTGTAACAAATTCAATAAAGACTTTAAAAATGGTCCCCATCAAAAAAGTTCTTAAAAAAAAAAAAAGGCAAGGCAGATGTCACGATATTCACAACATGGCCCTATGCCCTGCCTGCTCTGTCTTGGGCAGCCACCGCTTTGATTCAGATTCCAGTTCCCATCCAGTTTCTGTGATTCCGATCATTCATTGGCTGATGTGTCCTTTGTCTTTGATGGTCAGGTCTGGCCTCTCCAGCCTCAGGCTTTCTGCTCTCTTTCAGCATCTGTATCTCTGATTCACCCTACCAGCTCTGTCCTGCCAGTACAGATCCGCTTGAGTAATGAGAAGGGTACAGACTCTCCTTGCCCAGTAGAGAGCTGTGTATCCAGCATAAGTCATTTCTGCTGTTTAGTCTTCTGTGACGCGAAACCCGTCAGACAGCAAGTGAGCTCCTTGGGTTCTAAAAGTCATGGCGCCGTCACATTACAGAATGTTCTAGCAGGAAAAGCCTTTAGATGCCACCGCATTAGCACTAGAACTCTTCCTTCTAATGAATTACCCTGCAGAATCATGATACAGAAACTAGATTTTTTTTTTTTTAAAGAGGTTGAGAGTTTTCTGGTAGAAACAGACTCCTGAGATCCACCCATTTTCCAGAAACCCCTGGGAGTCCTTAGAGTCCTAGTGACTCCTCTGAGCCCAGTGTGAAAGCCACTCATCTAGTCCAATCTTCACTTCACAGGGAAGGAAGTGAAAGCTCGGAGAGGTGAAGGAACTCTTGGATGAGTCACACAGCTGTAAGCAAGAGGACTGAGTTGAGTCCCAGAGCACTCGCCTTCTAAGTCAACACTCTGCCCCTATCCTTCATGTTTACCTTCATCTTCATTATTTTTATCAATCACAATGTCCCCCAGCCTTTAATAAACATCGTCTGCAAGCCAGCTTCCTTTTGTGGCAGTGGGTAACTTCGCACATTATCTGTTGACCCCACCACGATGTCTCTTCCCATGACAGACAATATAATAGCCCAGGTTCAAAAACAGAAAGGGATAGGGTTAGGAAGACACCTGAATTGAGAAGCAGGAATCTTAACTTGCTGCCCGATTTTGCTACTCAATAACTCCATTCTCTCTTTGGGTCTCCCTTTCCTCATCTGTGAAGTGGGAGGGGCTACGTCTACCTCAAAGACTTTTTAGGCTTTTTATTTTATATCGGCGGATAGCAGATTAACAGTGTTGTGACAGTTTCGGGTGCACAGCAGAGTGACTCGTGCTGCGAAGTCACTTCAGTCATGTCCGCTGCTTTGTGACCCCATGGGCGCCTCTGTCCACGGCATTCTCCAGGCAAGAACACTGGAGGAGGGTTGCCTTATCTTCCTACAGGGAATCTTCCTGACCCAGGGATCGAACCAGTGTCTCTTATGTCTCCTGCATTGGCGGGTGAGTTCTTTACCACTAGCGCCACCTGGAAGCCTGAGTGACTCAGCCATACATGCACATGTATCCATTCTCTCTCCAACCCCCCTCCCATCCAGGTTGCCACGTAACGTTGAGCAGAGTATACAATAGACCCTTGGTTATCTTATATTTTTACTTTTGGCTACACAGGCTCTTCATCGCCGTGTGCAGGCTTTCACTAGTTGCAGTGAGCGAGGGCTACTCTCTATTGCGATGCAAGGGCGTCTCATTGCGGTGGCTTCTCTCGTTGCAGAGCATGGGCTCCAGCGTGTGAGGGCATCAGCAGTTGCAGCTTGTGGGCTCTAGAATGTGTGCTCAGTGGTTGCAGCACATAGGCTCAGCTGCCCCACAGCACGTGGAATCTTCCTGGATCTGGGATTCAACCCATGTGACCGCATTAACAGGTGGATTCCTAACCACAGGACTACCAGGGAAGTCCTGGTTATCCACTTTAATATAGCAGTATGTTCATGTTGATCTCAAACTCCCTAACTATCCTTTCACCCTACCCTTCCCCTCTAGTAACCGTAACTTTGTTCTCTGTGTACACTGGAATGTAACTTGGCCACTAAAAAGAATGAAATAATGCCATTTGCAACAACATGGATGGGCCTAGAGATTGTCATACCAGGTGAAATTAGTCAGAAAAAGAAGAATATCGTCTGATACTCCTCATGTGAGCAATCTAAAAAGAAACAATACTGATGAACTTATTTGCAAAACAGAAACGGTAGATCCTCGTTGGTTATCACAGCCTCAGAGGTTAAAGATTTGTTTTGAGAATCTAGTGAGGAGGCGTTCCTTAAAGTGATGGGCGCTGTGTCTCCACAGGTGGTGGGTGCTCCAATAAATGCCTTCAATTCCGATCAGAGGCCTGCAGGGAAGCAGTTGGAGAAGATTCTGCTTTGCCTGAGTGGAGCGGGCATTTCCATCGAAATAAATTGGCTTCTTTCCTTTGCATTCATGTTGCCTTCTTTGGCTGTTTCTGTGGCCTTAACTGAGAAAAAAATAAATAAACACGAGATGGGGTGAGAGGTTGGGGAAAGGATGTGGCAAAAGACAAAGAAAGGAAGAGAGAGGGAGATTGATTTCTGGGCAGAATTTATACCTTTTTGGCTTTTTCAAAGGTAAATGAATAGATTGTTGTTGTTTTTCTGCCTGCTGCTGGGAGTGTATGTGCCTCTCTGTTATGTATAGACCCTTTTAAAGGCTTCTGGAAGCAATCCCTAACATTTTCTATAGGTGCAGACAGATAATTGAATGCTTTCAAAGACCACGGTGAGGCAGGGAAAGTTCAATTTTGCTGTGTGCTGGTGCCTGCACTGACTGAGCGTGCCGCGTCTGTGTTTTCCTGGGGAAGTTGGATTTGCTTTTTGCTTTTCTTCCCACTGCTGCCCCCTCACCCCTGTCCCCC
>NW_011495071.1:5325866-5342952 GCF_000754665.1 Bison bison bison
GAAACAATATATAATCACCCCAAAGTCGCAGCGAATAAACACAGCCAAAGCTCCCAGCCACTTCTCTGGCTGCCAATGAAAAGCGCTGCCTCTTCGCTCCGGGGCCTGAAGGACGGGGGAGCCTCTCTGCTCAGCTATTATTAGAGCCGCCGTGGCAGAAGCCCAGGCAGCTCTGGGCGATGGGGGGTTCTTGTTTTAATTTGTTGCCTGTGCAGGCAAAACAAAGTGACATGGGGAGAAAGGATGTGGGGATTTCCTCCTGCTGCTGTTTCTCTCCATGACAGCCATTGGTGGACATGCGTGCTCACATGTGTGTGTGTGGGGTCAGGGGGAGGAGTGTGTGTGTGTGTGTGTATGCCTCAATATGCCGGGGCTGAGGCCTGAGTGTGCCTGCTGAGCAGAACAAGAACATGCTGCATCCATCGGGACAGGAAAAGGTCCCCGTTAGGGTATAAAGGGGAGATGCATAGGGGTTTGGGGCTTTCCAGGTGGCCCTGGTGGTCAAGAGCCGTCCTGTCGTGCAAGAGACATAAGAGATGCAGTTTCACTCCCTAGGTCTGGAAGATCCCCTGGAGGAGGGCATGGCGACCCACTCTGATATTCTTGCCTGGAGAATCTCATGGATGGAGGAGCCTGGTAGGCTGCAGTTCATGGGGTCACAAAGAGTCAGACACGACGGAGCGACTAAGCATGCATTCATGCATAGGGGTTTGAGGTTAGGCAGTAAAGAAAGCCCACCCCCCAGATTCATGGCAAACTCTACGAACACTGGCCATCAGTCTTTACAGAGGATGCCTAGTTTAGTTCTCAAAACTACCCTTTCAAATATACCCTTTCTCTCTTTACAGATAAACAGCAGCAACAACAAAACAACAAACTGAGGTTCAGAGCTGTTGAGTAAATTACCAAAAGTCTAGTTCAACTGACTCTCAGTTCAGCACATTTTCTACTGCATTGGTCCAGTCCCAAGTGGGGGCAGAGAAGAAAGAGACTTGTTAAGGTTTCAGATCCAGGGACTGAGGAAGATTCAGCAAGGTCATTCCTCCTGGTAGAAGAGGGCAGGGCGGCAGACCCATTGCCCTTCCTGGAAGTTTCAGAAAAGAATGTTCCAAACATTCCCATGGCATCCTTGTATGCCTCCAGTACTAATCAGCCCTTAGGGACTGTGTGCCAGGCACTGGCCCATGAGCCCTGTATATTTTTTTCCTGTTCTCATCATGTAAGTCAGAGAATATAATGCCACCTGCTCAAGGTCACCAACCAGTGAGGGACGAGGCCAGGATTCTAACCCAGGTCCCTCCCTCCCTTAAGCTCAGTGGTTCTGTCCTCTCCAGGGGTTTGGGCAGGGAAGCACCCATCCTGAGTTCCAGGCACACACACATGATGTCTTCAGATCAGATCAGATCAGATCAGTCGCTCCATCGTGTCCGACTCTGTGCGACCCCATGAATCTCAGCACGCCAGCCCTCCCTGTCCATCACCAACTCCCGGAGTTCACCCGGAGTCTTAGTTCCTGCCTAATCCCACGGGTACCCCTCCCAAATGGGACAAGGATGATACTCATTCCAAACTGCATTTACATCCTAAAGAGCCCATTAGAACGCTCAGTTAAAGCTCTTTCACTAGCTTTGCTGTGGTCTTCCCCCTTGGAAAGCAAACTCCCCCCAAACAAAATCCCAGGGACAAGACGTTTTAATTTGCATTTAACTCATGACCCAATCTAAGAGCTTCAGCAACCACGTAGAGTGAACTCATCATGCCCTATACACTGCAAGGACTCCACGTTGTTAAAATCCTCATGGTAGACCCAGGAGCAAGGGATTACTGCTCCCACCATTTTGCAGATGGAGCACTTGAGCTCAGCAATGTTAAGTAACTTACCTGAGGTCAAACCCACAGTAACTATTTGAGCCCAATTTGAACTCAAAGCCCCATGCGCCACTTCCTATTTTCTGCTTTGTGGTGTGTGTGGTTTAAGTGCCTTTCCTTTCTCCTTTCACCCTGCCTCCCACTGCTCCCCACCTCAGCTCTGGGAGGCACTTGGTGCTACTCTGTCCTCCCACGGACCCCTGGCCTTAATTGGCAGGATTTGTCCAATCTGCAAGGAGCCTCATCTATGTAAACTGTCTGGAGAGCTCTGAAGAGAACATCCCTTTGTCTGCTCCCTGTCAAAGGTGGTGGGAGCTTAGAGCTTGGGCTCTGGCACCAGAAGATCTGTGTTGGAATCCCAGATCTACCACTTATGAGGGTGTGACCTTGGGCAAGGTCATTAACGCTTCAAGACTTGATTTCCTTATCTGTAGAATGGGGCTAGTAATAATATGTGCCTCATATGGTTATTAAGATTAGCTATATATGTTGAATACTTAGAACAGTGCCTGAAACCTAGCAAACATAATAGCTAATATGTCTTTTAATGTTGCTGTTTTCTATAGAAGCATAGATTTTATCTCTAGAAGGAAACTTACAAGTCACTTGTTAAGTTTTGTTACTTTCGATAAAAGTAGATCTGAGCTTTCTATAAACTAAGTCAAAATATCCTCAGGGGTCTTCTTAAGGTTCTAGCAAGATCTTAGTGGTGAGGAGTGAACAAATGGCCATGTGAACTTCACCCATATGAACTGCCTCTCATTTCTGGACTCTGCTTTGACACTTCACCTCGCCTCCCTCCCCACCTCCCACGCTCCCGCCACACACACACACACACATGGCTCCTCTCTTCTCTCAAACTGACTCCTCTGTTTGGGTGGTCAGCCGCCATGGATACCCAGTCACATTTGCATTCACAGGACACACACAGCTCAATCTTCAGAGAACTGAGCTGAGATAAAGTAAGAGTTGCTCTAGCCCTTTGCTCTTCTTGGAAAGTCTTGCATACAGACCTCTCACTAATTTTGTGATTCTTGGACACAAGCCCCCTTTGCTTCTGCTCTATGATGGTCCCCAGCCCCCACCTTTATGAGTTAGCAATCATCCTCTTTACCTCTTTATCTCACTCTAATGAGACATAGTCTTGGGAAGTAATGAATATCTTTTATGCTAAGAGGTAAATACATTTTAGTGCAGTAATTTTCACTCAGGGTATTAGGGAAGGGAGAGGATATGTTTAATGCTTCTGGTGGATGCCAACTATTATGTATAGAATGCATGAACAGCAAGGCCTACTGTATAGCACAGGAAACCATATTCAATATCCTGTAATAAAGCATAATGGAAAGAATGTATGTATATGTGTAACTGAATCATTTTGCTGCACAGCAGAAATTAACATAACATTATAAACCAACTATGTGTGAAAGTATTAGTCGCTCAGTCATGTCCGACTCTTTGTGACCATATGGACTTTAGCTTACCAGGCTCCTCTGTCCATAGAATTCTCTAGGCAAGAGTACTGGAACGGGTAGCCATTTCTTTCTCCAGGGAATCTTCCCAACCCAGGGATTGAACCCGTGTCTCCTGCATTGCAGCCAGGTTCTTTACCGTCTGAGCCACAACGGAAACCTCTATAAATAACTATACCTCAGTAATAAATTTAAAAAATAAGAAAATAAAAATTTCTGGTGGGCATGTTTTTGCATAGTTAGAAAATGTATATGCAATACATCAATTGTCTTCATAATATAAAACATGGAAAAAGTTTAGTGTGATAGTTTTACATGGTTTTGGACATGCAGAAGATAGAATGCACATACCATAAGGCACAGACTTTGATGCAAAAAGATTGGGTATCCTGCCACATTTTCTTCTTATTCTTTGAATAAGATTTAGCTTACAAGAGCACACATAATAAGGGTACATCTGTAGTGAATGTTTTCCTGTGTCTACACCTATGTAACCAACCACTGCAAGATCAAGAACATTTCCAATACCCTAGAAGACTTCTTTGTATCCCCTCCCAGTCAATAGCCATCATGACCTCCCACCTCTCAAAGATAACCATTATTCTGACCTGTATTCTAATCAATGTATGCTGTTTTGTGTCTGTCTTCTTTTGTGTGACATTCACCCATGTTGTTGTGTGACTAGGACCTCATTCTTTTTCATTGCTACATAGCACGGGAGTCACGGATCCTTGTGTAAATACACAACAATTTATTTGCCCATTTCACAGTGAATGGACATGTGGGTTGCCTTTAGTTTGGTCCTATTTGGAATAAGCTTCCATGAACAGTCCTGTGCGTGTCTTTGGGCAGACAGATGCACACTCATTCCTGTGGGATGCATGTCCAGTTGAGCCACAGAGCGTGTGTATGTTTGGCTTCAGTTGTTGTTTAGTTGCTAAATCATGTCTGACTCTTTGGCAACCCCACCAGGCTCCTCTGCCCATGGAATTCTCCAGGCAAGAATACTCGAGTGGGTTGACATTCCCTCCTCCAGGGGATCTTCTTGACCCAGGGATCAAACCTGTGTTTCTTGTGTCTCCTGCATTGGCAGGTGGATTCTTTACCACTGAGCCACCAGGGAAGCGCTTGGCTTTAGTAAATACTGCCAAATAGTTTTCCATAGAGAATGTAACCACTGCCCAATTTAGAATTTGAGTTCATCAAACAGTCTCTGAGCACCTATTATGGGCCAGCAGCCCCACTAGGCACTGGGAACACAGAGAGAGTGAGCACCATCCACGGCCAGAAGAGCTAACAGCCCAGGCGCCACACCAACAGCTGACTTTCCTGTTATATAGTCAGTGCTGGGTCAGAAGTGTGCCTTGGGGCTCCAGGGTTGGCGACCTCGACGTCAGATGACCTAACAGAGGCTTAGGCGGGTAAGAAAAGGACAGAGGAGGCTCCTCCAGTCCCTGCCAGGGTAGACCCTGCGGGCCCCTCCAGCTGGGAGTCCCACAGATGGAGCAGCCAGGCTCAGGCCAGGCTGTCAGGAACGAACAAGCGGCTGCCAGCATGAGTAATGATTTAAAGGAGAAGGTTGAGACGTAGCTGAGATGAATACCACTGACTCTGCTGCCATCCTGGAAGCCATCCATCAGGGCGGCTTGGCAAAGAGGGGCATAAATCCCGAGCCAGCGAGGCCAAGTAGGGCTCTGGGAAGAGGAGTGGGATGTGATGGCAGCTTCCAGGGTTGCCTCCAGCTGGGCAGGAGCCAGCAACGTGGAAGGTGTGGGGTTGGCGGAATCCACAGAGGAGAGTTTTGTAGGGATGGTCCCTGCTTTCCTGAGATGTGCTTCCTCAAGGAGGATGCCTTCTGGTCACGGGCGATGCTTCTTGCCCCATCCTATGTCCCTGCAGGGGGCTTTTCTCAAATGAGGATCTGCTTTCCCTCCCTCTTTCCAGGCTGAATCTTGCCACATCTGGGGTTTGGCTCAAACGATATATTTTTCAAATGAAAAGGGGTAAGATTTAGAAGTGAGTATGAAATACACACGTACCCCTGTCCTCTGAATCTCCCTACCAGCAGCCGGGGGCCCCGGGGGATGGAGACCTGGGACGTGAACAGGAACAGAATGCGGAGTGGGAACGGCAAAGCGAGCGAGTGAATGGGAGATTTTTATGAGTGAAATTTGCTCCCGAGCTCCTTTAATAATGTTATTCATCTTTCTGTCAAAGTCGTCACATTAATGTAGCGGGGAGAGATTTAGAGGAGATGAATTAAGACTTAAATACACAAAATGACTTGGGGAATATTTAAATACAATACATTTTATTTTGGTGCTGCATCCTTCGTCGCGGGTGTCGCTCATGACTCTTGCCAGCGCACACAGCCTGGGAATCAACAAGTCCCCCCCTTCCCCTGCCCCACATTCCCTCCCTCCATCCCAAATCTTCAGTCACCCACTGTTTGCTGGGCACGCAGCACTGTGAATTAATACAGTCTAAATGGAACACATGAAAAATTGTCTGGGGGTTGGGAGACCAGGGTGCCTGTTCTAGCTTAGACAAGCCACTTTCTTTTGGGGACCTGTTTCTTCACTGGGAAAATGAAAAGAGTTTCCCATGGAATTTCAAAATATGCAGAGAATCCCTAGGGACTGGTTTTAGAGCATGGAGGAGCCCAGGATGCAGAGGTTTGGACCCTCTCCTCTGCCTCCATAACAGTTCATGGCGTTGCTCTTACATATTGGCAGCTGCACACTATTTCATATAGAACAAAGGTACTTCGGCTTAAAAAAAAAAGAAGAGTATATTCAATCATGCATCCATTTGTTTATTCATTTATTCAATGACCACTAATCGAGCCCCTTCTCTGGGCTGGGCACTGTGCTAATTAAGCATTCAGCATGTATCAGTGAACAAGGCTGACATAGCTGCTGTCCTCCTGGTGCTCCCAGTTGGCCAGTCCAACTCTCACATTCCCTGGATAACTCAAAATACAGAGTTTGTCCAGCTGGGAGTAAGCAGAGAAGGCTTCCTGAAGAAGGCAGGCTTCAAAAGCCATCTTCCTCTCTGTTTACCATGGCTGCTGAGTTTCTGGGCACACAAAGCTAGATTTTCCCCCACGGATCAGGGAGGCTCAGCTCTGGCTGCAAAGAGGGTGAAGGGAGGACATCAGACATGAAGCCAAAATTAGAGCAAGGAGGACGGCCCAGACACTGGGCATCCACTTCATCTATCTCCCCACTGTCTGGCTGGGTCTGAGCCAGGAGCTGGGGAGACTGGGATCCTAGGAGCGGAAGACTATTCCTTTATCCCATCCCCCATTCCCAACCTATCCTCACCACCATCACCACCATCCTTATCTCACTGTCTCAACTCTCCCCTTCCTCTGCTCAGAGTGTTTGGAGAACAGGAAAGGGACCCCTTCTTAGGTCAGAGCTTTCCCCATCTCAACAGCCTTGCTCGTCCCTCTCTGAGCCCCTTCTCTCAGATCATCTTCACCCAGAACCCTCCAACCCCCTAGGGTGCATCACTACTAGAGGCAGGGCCAGAGATACATCTCAGCCTGACCCGAGTGAGCAAATTGATGGGCGTCCAAGGAACCTCTGGTCAATTGTTTTGTTCTGCCTTTTAAATTCAGGCCTCTCAAGTATGTGTTCTGTACAACTTGTATTCTTTTAGGTTCTATAAAAAGAAATAGAATTGGGTTATTGAGATTGTTGCAAGAACACAGGAAAGCAGTATTATGAAAAGACAAGCCTGGGGGCCCTTGAGGTGCCAACCTAGCCTTTGTGCCTGGGTCACTGGTCACGCCTGCAGGAGCAGGCATTCCACCCACCCAGCACCTTCTCTGCCCCCTCTGAGGGTGAGCTACTGCTGGTGTTTGTGGCTTTGGATCCTACCACCCCCACTTTAATCACCAGCCCATTCTCTGTACCTCTAACATTCAACTTCTGAAGCAGAATCTACCAGATTCAGCCAGTCATCTGGAACTGGCCAGTTCTAAAGGTTTAAAAGCATACCCACTACCCAGGCTGATGGCAGGCTACAGTTGCCTGCCCTTGGGTCCAAGACCCACTCTTGTCTCTTAGCTGTGGTGAGAGGCATGGAAACTGTGTATAAGATGCCCTCCAAAGAGCGCTAGGGCTGTGGGAGGGCAGAGTTGAGACCACCTCCCTCCCCAGAAGGGGGCAGTCAACCAGGCAGCCACTGCCTTAATCCCCGGGACATGAGTAGACAAGAAGGTGGGCTAGGGGAGGAATCAGAATATAAGGCCTGGGGCCTTTGGAATCTGAGGCACTCAGAAACCAGGTCTTGTATGATTCCTCACTTGACCTCAAAGCAGCTTTCACAGAGAGGGAATCAGAATGTCTCAAAGAGCACCTCTTTTCCTCCAATATGGCAGTCTGGTCCAGGTTGCAGATGGCCAATGTAGATGTCAGTAAGATGAGGTTAGGAGGTAAACACAGTCAGAATCTTGCCTTTCCCCAGGTGTAGAAAGGTGCAGAAAAGTCGAGGATAGGACTTGTAGCTTTGTACACAGCCAACAGAACTGTGATTTCTCCAGCCACACAGCATCACTCTAGGGAAGCACCCCAGATGCATAAAACTCTCTGGAAGAGCAAAATGGCCCACAGTGCCCCTCAAGTAGCCCTGGTCATTGCCAAGTTCATTCCCAAACCTTTGGGACCGAGGGATCTGGGGCCAGACTCAAGGAGAACTTACACTCCTTGCAGGGGGATGTCCCTTCCATCTCATGGCTGTGTCTTGGCTCTTTAGTGGTAGACATGGATTTATGCTGAGCCATCCACATTCTCTTGCTGGTACTTCTTTGCTCCTAAGGAAATATATCTATGATTCAGATGCTGGGGAGAAAGTAGTGGATCCCACAAGCGCTGTTTCCTAGAGTGGAAATTGTGAGTATGTGTGTGTGTGTGTGTTAGTCTCTCAGTTGTGTCTGGCTCTTTGCAATCCCATGGACTGTAGCCCACCAGTCTCCTTTGTCCATGGAAATTCTTCAGGCAAGAACACTGGAGTGGTTAGCCACTCCCTTCTCTAGGGGATCTTCCTGACCCAGGGATCAAACCTGGGTCTCCCACACTGAAGGCAGATTCTTTACCATCCAAGCCATCAGGGAAGTGTTGTATGAAAGCCAAATAAAGGCAAACTGGAAACTCCTATCTTTTCTCTGCATCTCTCTATAAGAAGCCAAGGTCACTCAGCAAGTCTATAGTTCAGTCAGTTAAATGTACAAGGATAGGAAGGGGTCTTTTTCAATGGCTGCCAGGTTTCCCAGACCATCAAGTGTCTGTTCTTTCTGGAGGCAGAAAGGCAGGAGGTGACTGATGGAGCCCAGCCAGGCCTGGATACATGCACTATTGAGCCCCAGACAGATGGTAGCCAGCAGTGAAAACAGGGTCAATCCAAGTGGCTCTTGGAGGCCTTCTCAGACAGCAGATAGATAATTTATATGAAAGCATTGTGCAAAATACTTATTGACACTGAAGCTATTATTTAATTATTCAGATAATTATTGTTGTTTTGTTCACAATATGAGTCTTGCTACTCTCATAATTAACAGTAGGAACGTTCTTTGAAGACTGAAGCCCCCTTGGAAACCAACTTTCTTGCAGAGGTATCTATTTTTAATTCCACTAATGCATTCCTTCTAAGAGGACACAGAAGTACCTCCCCCAAAAGTTTGGAGACTCCTAGTTAGTTGAACTTTTCATTTTAGGAATATAATATGAATGAATTCATGTCTGGGAATAAAATAAATTGAAATAAAAATGTATCAAGTGTAAGAAGTCTTAGCTTCTGGCCCATCTCCTTACTACTAGCCCATGAACCTGTGTCTCTGAGCTCCTGGCAGATTATATCCTAGATGGTAATCTCATGCATTGGAGAAGGAAATGGCAACCCACTCCAGTATTCTTGCCTGGAGAATCCCAGGGACAGAGGAACCTAGTGGGCTGCCGTCTATGGGGTTGCACAGAGTCGGACACTACTGAAGCGACTTAGCAGCAGCAGCAACCTCATATAGAACACGTACAATCCATGGATCTTGGGATAGTGAAGAGAGAGCCCTGGGTCAAGAAGGAAGAAACCTAAGTTAAAATTATGATTTGATTCTTACCAGTTTTGTGCCCCTGGAAAACCCTTTGGACTTTTGATTTTCTCAAAAAGTACATGACAATTATCTTAGTCAATTCTGACTACTCTAACAGAATATCATAGGCCACGTGGTTTATAAGCCACAGAAATTCATTTCTCAAAGTTTTGGAGGCTGAGAATTCCAAGGTCAAGCTGGACACTTGATTTGGTGTTTGGTAAGAGCCCACTTTCTGGTTCATAGAACCAGAAGCCCTCTTCTCACTGTGTCCTTACATGAAGGAAGGGATGAGGGAGCTCTCTTGAAGTCTCTTTCATAAGGGCACTAATTCTGTTCATGAGGGCTCCACCCTATAACCTAAGTACCTCCCAAATGCCCCACCCTCTAAGACCATCAGAGTGGGGGTTAGGTTTTAATATATGAATGTAGCAGGGCACATTCAGTCTATAGCAGCAATATTACCTATTGTTAAAGAATTGTTGGGAAGACCAAATGAAGTAATGAACGTACACTCCCAAGGCCTTAGGCATAGTAAGGGCTTGTTGCTGCTGCTGCTGCTGCAGCTGCTGCTGTCACTTCAGTTGTGTCCAACTCTATGCGACCCCATAGACGGCAACCCACTAGGCTCCCCTGTCCCTGGGGTTCTCCACGCAAGAACACTGGAGTGGGTTGCCATTTCCTTCTCCAAGGCATGAAAGTGAAAAATGAAAGTGAAGTTGCTCAGTCATGTCCGACTCTCAACGACCCCATGGACTGCAGCCCACCAGGCTCCTCCATCCATGGGATTTTCCAGGCAAGAGTACTAGAGTGGGGTGCCATTGCCTTCTCCGTAGTAAGGGCTTAGACAATACTTATTAAGTCACAGTTGAAGGACGGCTGTCCACATAAAGTTGGTAGGATTCTGGACAGGATTGGTGAATTCGCTCTCAGCAGTTCAGGGCAGAGAATGGACAACCACACACTCTGTTTAGACCTACTCAACCATGAATGAAGGGAAATTCAGTTAGAAGTCCAGCCACAGGACTTGTCAAATTATACTATGTGGATTCTGTAAATATCAACATTTTTCTATGGATTCATTAAAACAAACAACCCCTCTTATTTATCAATGCTATTCACCCCAAGTGAAGATGACAACAATCAATTAAATAAACAAATCAAGTTTAAAAAAGCTTAACTCAAGGCAGACATGATTAATTTCCTCATCATTGATTGACATCAACTATATTAGCCAGCTTTGCTATGGTAACAAACGCCCCCTAAAATCTCAGTGGCTCAGAATCACAAGTATTTCTTTCTTGTTCACAGAGCATGTTGGCAGTTGCAGATATTCTCCATGTGTCTTCTCATTCCTGGACTTAAGCTGAACCTAATTTGGGACCTGCTGTTCTGACAGTATAAGGAATGAAGCAAGAGAACGCAAGAAAACCAGTGAAAGCACCATACTTCTTAGAGCAACACTGTCCAACGTTCCATTGGCCCAAGTAAGTCACATGATCAAGCCTGACAACGCAGGGTTGGGACTAAAATACATTCCCTCTTTTAAGGGCCTCAGTAAGTCACAGGTAAATAGGCAAGGGAGCATAATGGTCTTACGGGAAGTGGATGCGTAACTGAGATTAGACTACAGTCCTCCCTGGTGGACCCTCTCCACCCCCTCACCCACCATATTTCAATTTTGTAGCTATCTCATTTAGAAGATAATCTGTACTCTTTAATTTCATGCAGCTTGTGCATTTAGAGGCTGTGATATGGGTATGGGCCCTCTCTCTGGGGGACTTTGGTGCAGTTGGCAGTTCTTCCAGTCACGTAGTTTGCACGATCTCTCCTTCCTTCATTCCTGGCATCTGCCCTACCCCTCAAGACCTCCCTCCCTCTCAGACTGGGGTAACTGACCTATCTGTTCCTGTGACTGGGCAGCGGACACAAGCTACTTCAATGACCTTGTGGGATCCAGCACCAAAGCTGACCCTCCTCTGCTCCCAAAACACCCAGGGGCCACTGGGCAGGCCATCCAGCTCTACTCCAGCCATCCCTCCAGACTGGTACCTGAAAGACAGAATTTCTGCTTCGGGTAATACAGCTGCTCCTCTCTGAATAATGCATGCCGTGCACCACACTGGACCAAGGACAAGCACTTGAGAAATTGGGGAGCTTTCATTTGATTTCATTATTTTGCTTTTAGACCCAAGCATTTGCTGCTGTCAGGCATTTCAAAGAGGACAAGACAACAAGGTGTTCCGAGACAAACAGGGAAGGTGAATCATTCCTGGGGCCTTAAAAGACTGCAGTGGAGAAGGCAGGGCAGGGGCAGCCCTCCCCTCAGGCGCAGGGCCGGACAGGGGCCACCACGAGGCCTCCAAGGGGATCTGGAGAGACTGAGAGTCTGAGGAAGCAGACTTTCTAGGAGATGCCTCCATGGAGGTAGGGAACTTCCACACGCCTGAAGAGCAGGGCACATGGGGAGCAGTGACCTGGTAACTAGGATTCGGACTCAGAGTCCAGAGCAAAAATCAGTAGAGCAAATGGACTGTGATGCCAGAAGTTTGACTCCTCAAACAAGTACTGTTCAAGGCAATGAATTAGTCCATCTAGAGTCAAACAGCAAAGCCAGGCTAACTACCCTCAGGACCCTTCCCAGCCAGCTCCTTCCTGGTGTAGGCTTCCCAAAGGGGCTGCCATATAAAACCCTACCCTGTATCATCATTCATCTGCCTAAAGAAGTGGCTTAAACCACCCCATGCTCCCTCGTCCACTTCAAACACATGGTCATCTCCAACCAGATGGGCTCTCTCCGTGCCCTGCCCTGAGGAGCACAGGTGATATCTCACACCCACCACCCCACTTGGAGTCCCCACCCCACAGCCTCTGTCCCAGCCAGACACCTGCCATCCTTTAAGGATCAGTGCAAGTCCTACTGTTACTTGAACACTTAAGCCCATATTGATCTCTCCCTTCTCTTGATTCCTACAGTCACCTGTACTAATGGCCAGTTTGTATGATCATTAATAAAAACAATACAGTTTCAAACCATTATCTCACTGGCCTTCGAGTTACACTTCTCAGAGGTATAGTGCTCATGGGTGCCCCAGAAGCCACTCTGGGGGCAAGCGAAGACAGTGTAGGTGGTGAGCTCCACGCCCCTATCCCTCCCAAATCAACAGCTCGGCTTTCATCCACATTTTCACTAGAGTTTCATATACAATTTTTCTTTTGATAAAGGATAGCACTATTGACTTGAAAACCACTGCATTTTTAATTTCCTCCTCATAAGAAGCTATGGGACGTACTGGACTGGTATCAGCAGAGGAAGTTGAAGTCTCAGAGCAGCCAGCTGTCTTGCCAAGGGAACACGGCAGGTCCTACCTTCTGTCTCCTGAGTTCGGAATCCAGGGTATTTACCTCCCACAACCGGGCGTGGCTTACCTCTGACTGCCTTGCTCACTTCTTTCAAAAGCAAAAATGGTATTTTAGCATTTATTTATTCTGTTTCCTTCCTATTCAGAGCATGGCTGTGGGCAGGTAGTAGGCATTTACCACTTACTTAGTCCAGGCTGTGATGCCCTTGGCTTCGCTGAAGATGCGAGGCCTGCCACCCTCTTGGTCCTCTCTCGGGTAGCACGTGCCTATGTGTGTGTGCTCAGTCCCTAGTCGTGTCTGACTCTTCGCGGCCCCATGGACTGTAGCGCGCCAGGCTCCTCTGTCCATGGGATTTCCCAGGCAAGAGTGCTGGAATGGGTTGTAATTTCCTTCTCCAGGGAATCCTCCCAACCCAGGGATTGAACCTGCGTCTCTTGCATCTCCTGCACTGGCAGGCGAGTTCTTTACCACTGAGCCACCTGGGAAGGGCGTACATGCCAAGGAGTTGAGTGATTTCTTCAGCTGTACTGGTACCTGGTGTGTTGTAATCAGAGGGATACTTCTTTGCTCCCCTTTTCTCACTGTTGACATGGTTGTGTGCTAAGTTGTTTCAGCTGTGTCTGACTGTGCGACCCTATGGACTGCAGCCCACCAGGTTCCTCTGTCCGTGGGATTCTCCAGGCAAGAATACTGGAGTGGGTTGCCATGCCCTTCTCCAGGGGATCTTCCCAACTCAGAGATCAAACCTGGGTCTCCTGTGTCTCCTGTGTTGACAGGCGGGTTCTTTACCACTAGCACCAGCTGGGAAGCCCTGCTGTGGTCACCTAATCTTATTGTTAGCCCAGAGGATGGGGTAATACGGTGCAACATCCATACTGACACTGCTTAAAGAGCAGCAGTCAGCTCCCGGAGAGTCATCTGTACACGGTAGCAATAACACTACCGCTGATCAGATGCACCCTCTGTTCTCTGCCCCCGTTACCAGCCTTCCTCCGTTCTGGGAATGAGGTGTTTTCCACCAGGAGGAAAGATGTGGTGTCCTCCAAAGAGTTAAAATGGTGCTGTAGGTCAATTACACCTCAAAAACAAACAAGCAAACTCATAGAAAAGGAGATCAGATATGTAGTTACCAGAGGTGAAGAGGGGTTGGGCGGAACTCAATGAAGGCAATCAAAAATTGCAAACTTCTAGTTATAAGATAGAAAACATCTAAGGGTATAAAGTACAACATGATTAATGTAATTAATACTGCTGTATGTTATATGAGAGATTTTAAGAGAGCAAACCCTCAGAGTTCTCATCACAAGGAAAAAATATTTATTTTATTTTTTTTTATTTTGTATTTACATGATGGATGTTCACTAAACTTATTGTAGTAATTATTTCATGATGCATGTGAGTCAAATCATCATGTACATCTAAAAGGTATGTAGTACTGTATATTAAATCTCAGTCAAACTGGAAAAAAAAAAACCACAACAACAAAAAGATGGGGTGTCCTCCTTGGTCTCCCACTGACCACACTCTGGGGATACAGCATCATTCTTGTCCTCATGGCGACCCCAGGAGGGAGCATGGAGAGGACCGCCTCCAGGTAAGGGAAGGGACAGAAGCAGTGGGCTGACTCACAGATGAAAAAAGAAAAAAGATAGATCGAGGTAAAATTGTTTCCAAATTGAATGTTTTTCACTATTTTCAGTGTGGTGTCTGCAGTGTTCTGAGATGATTCCCTCTCGGGGGCTTCAGAAAAGCTGTAAATAGAATGAATTGCTTTTAGGGACATACTCTGATAGTTCACTTCTCAAGGAAATATATGCTAATGCATGTAGACTGTCATTATTGGGGAGACCTATGTACTGACTCTTTTTATGTCTATGAAGAACGGATTTCTGATTGCTAGCATTTTGCCAAAGTCTTTGTCATGCGTGGGCTGAATATCTAGCAGGAAGAGGTGGATTGAGGCAGGACTACATGCTGGGTCTCTCCTAGGCCAGGGTTGGAGGGGGGGTCTTCGTTTACCCAAGAAGTTTCTTATGAAACCAGAAACAGAGAAAGAACATCTTTGTCTAAGGACCAAAATAAAAAAACAAGCCAGTCTGATCTCATCTACAATTCCGGGATTTCAGGGTAGTTTAGAAGCAGAGGACCTCAAGGAGGGGCGAGGGGTACCCACGTGATCCAGCAGGTGTGATGCTACACCCAGCCAGAGGGTGGCAGCACCTTCCACACGCCCTGTGAGCATCTCTTCTGACCATTCCAGGGCGTTTTTATGGGACGGCCTTCCCTTGCTCACCCAGCCTCTTCTTTATTTTCTTCTGCTTTGTGAAAGTGGGTTAAACAGCACTCGGCTTTGTGAGGAACACGGCCAACAAATGAGATATCAAACGCAGCTTCCTGTGTAAGAGATCAGACTCCGCCGGGCACACACGCCGGGCTCTGCTGGAGCTCCTGGGCTCTGCAGCCAGCTTCATTTAGGATTCATAAATACTTTTGCGCGCTCCCGCACATACAGCCGCCAAAGGAATTTCATTCTGTATCATCTGCTTTCAAATGCAACAAGGTGAGAAAATGTGGCCATTTAAAAGAAGAAAAAGAAGGAGGAAGAGGGGCTGAAGAAAGTCTGAGGCTCTGAGTGGCAGGCATTTAATGGTTGATGACTTGAGGAAGGATGTTTCCATCTTTATGTTCCTACAGAGAATCTATCCCCTGGCTCCTGTTCACCTGGAGCCAGGTGGGTGAATGCAGCCTGGCTGGTGTAGGGCACTTTGGTCAATGACACTTTAAAAATGCTAAATTGGGTGCCTGTGAAGGTGGGCCTGAACTTTAGATATGAGTTGTCCCTAAGGTCCCTTCTTTGAGGCTTCTGGGGAGCTGGGACATTTTGAACTCCAACTTAGTTTTTAGGTATCAAATTCAAACATCTTTGGGAACCAGGCTGAGGAATCTAAATGTACCAAACTGGTCAGATGGTAACAGAGACACGGCTGCCCTTTCTGAAGAGGGCAACGGCTGTTTGGTTCCAGTGGATTATGGCCAAATGGGAATTGTTACCAACTCTCCTAATCTATATATATGAAAAAAGAAATCTATATTTTTTAAAAATATAAAATCTCCTGAATTTCAATGATATCAGCTAGTTTTAAAAATTAATTACTGTGCTGTCTGAAAAAGAAAATCCAGCAGAGTATACCCTATTTCAATTCTATCCTAAACACCTTAGTCTATCAAATACTTCCCTTCTCTGATTGTTTGAAATCGTATGATCTGTGCCCCGTAAATTGCCAGGTTTGATTTTTCTGACTTGTTCTCTAGCTTTGCACTGTTTGCTCAGCAAGACTCTACACATTTCAAGGGCAAAGGCATGTCTTTTTTCCCCCAATAGTTCCCAGTCGACAGTAGATGCTCAGCAATTTTTCGTGAGTTATAACCTACTCCATTCCATGAAGGATTCGAAGAATCCTACATAAATAGATGTAGAAAAAGAAAACAAATAAACGAGAGCATCAGGCTAAATATTTAGACTTGACCTATTGACTGGATGCCTGTAAGGTATGGAGCTGTTAGTTTCCTCTGGATAGCACCCAAATGTCTTCTTTAGATTACATGCAGAACCCAGAGGGATGAGAGGGTGCCTGGCACATGTGGAAAGCTCATAGATTCTTGGTGGAGTGAATGAAGGACAAAGCAAGTGAAACGACCCTGGAGAAGGAGACCCGTGCACTGTGAGGCAGAGAGACCAGAATGTATGATCCAAGCTTGGCCTGGAGCTGGGAGCCTGAATAATGAATTGCAATTTCTTTATTGAACCTCTTTTGGTTGTAAGTGACAGAAATAACAAAAACTGACTTAGGCGAAAAAGAGGAATGTACTGGAAGGATATTGATGGAATATCCTTTCAAGCCATGAAGGAGAGGGGTTTCGTTTGGACCCACAGGAAAATCTGAACGAGATGGATCTCTTTCTGCATTTCATCTCTCCTTTGAGTTCTAGCTCTATTTTCTCCCTCAGCAGTCAGACTTCCTTCACGCATTAGGGAACAAAGCTACGACAATCTCCATGCCTCACATCCAATAGCTTCTACTCCCAGAGGAAGCTGCTTCATAATCTTTCTCTTAGCAAGGCTAAAACCCATGGGGAGGGGCTCTCAGTGCCTCACTGGGGTTTCATGCTCCCCTCTAGGGCCATCCCAGTCAACCATGACAGCCACAGAGAGGGTTGCCATGACTGGCTGGGTCTGGGCAGATACTCACATAGAGTAACAACTTGGCAGATTTTTTCATTTTTTTAA
>NW_011495071.1:5343052-5363315 GCF_000754665.1 Bison bison bison
AAATTTTTAAGCGTTTAATTTATTGGAATATAGTTGATTTACAATGTTGTGTTCGTTTCAGGTGTACAGCAAAGTGATTCAGTTTTACATATACATATATTTAATACTTTTTAGATTATTTTTGTCATATTGGTTATCACAGAATATTGAGTAGAATTCCTTTTGCTAAACAGTAGGTCCTTGTTGGTTATCTATCTGATATGTAGTATTGTGTTTGTTTCAAATCACAAGGCTTGTTTTGGGGAAGGAACATTTCCTAGAGATGGAAGATCTGTTCTTAGAAGAAGGGAACAGTCCTGGCATATCAAAGATTCCCTGGAGTTCATGCAGCACTTGGCTACAAGTGTCTCTTTTATGTATCATCTCGTTTACTTGTCCCTCTACACTCTGTTAGGAATGCAGAGTTTTTATAGTTGTTCTCATTTCACTGTTGGGAAAAAAATGAGGTTCAGAAAGATGAAGCAACTTAAGCGAGGATCACATAGCTTCTAAATGACCAGTCCAGGCCTCAGGTATTTTTTTTCACTTTAACACCAGTGCTTATGCCCTTATAAGGGAGGTGAGATGGAAAGACTCTGAGCTTTCTAGAAAAGGAGTCTCTTATTACAAGATCATGACTTTCTAAAATATGTAAGTCCTCAGCTTGTAGAACCCTGAATTGGTTGCTGTTCCTCAGCTTCTCCTGGAAGTTTGCTGGGATCCCCTGAGATACGTGAATCTGACCTCAATGGCCATTTCCACATGGTTCAGGAATTTTGTTGTCTACCCAAGATTCATATTCAAAGACCTCCAGCCCCTTCAGCCACTCAACTCTTAATTGTCTAATTTGGGATACTTGGAGGTATTTCTGCTTCGTGGATTGTCTGGAGTCCTCTGGACCAGAAGCACTACTGCCCACAGGAAAAGAGGAACTGGAAAAGGGAAGAAAACCCACCTAGGAGATGCGGTGCTGACTGAGACAAAGTGGATCATTTCCATTTCTGAAGTTGGGAGCACCTCCAGCTCACACAGTGAGTACCAAGAACGTGGCAGCAGGGTATTTGGCATTTTCCACCCAAAGATGATGAAGAGAAAAGACCTCCTCAGCTTGTATTCACTTACTAGACTCCCAAGTCTCATGCCTTCTTGTGCTTTTAAGGCAAATTGTGAATATACATCTTTCCTCCTGCATGTCAATGCCCAGAGAAGTACTAGATCGAATTGATTTGAGTTGGATCAGCCAGACCCTGTGTCCAAGCTGCCTTGCCTGACTGTAGTCAGCACAGCCTAATAGAAAGAAGGAATTACTCTTGACACCAGGATTATATTGCTGCCAAAGGCATCAATAACCTATTAAAGATGTGGGATAATATAACACTAATTATCAATTGAGGGAAACCATCACGAGGAGAAGGCAAGTAAAGTTTCGATTTTCCTTTCTGCATGAACCCAGCCCCTCCATCCCACAATGATTTGCTGTTCCCTGGGTTTGCCCTCATGCATAATGCAGTGATCCGTGTGGCAGGAAAACATTTCGAAAACTTCTTTCGCCTTCTCCAGGAAGCTGGGGCAAAGGTGACTTACAGCTATTCAGTCATGTAAGCAAAGCTATCTCTGAGGCAGTCCGCTGGCTGGAAGAGATGGGACCATGGACCCTCTCATCCCCCTTTGGTTTCTTGCCTAAGGGTGACATAATGAATTGCTGTGACCTAGTCAGAGAAGAAAAATACAGATATTTTTATAGATACAGAGATAAATTGATGCCTTCTCTGGCTTTCTAGCACTCCTAGTGGTGAGGAACTCTTCCTGCCTTGGAGACTTCATTTTCTCAGAAGAAAATAGTAGTGTTTTATGTGGCTGCAGTCCCTGGGGTTGCTGGGAGTCGGACACGACTGAGTGACTTCACTTTTCACTTTCATGCATTGGAGAAGGAAATGGCAACCCACTCCAGTGTTCTTGCCTGGAGGATCCCAGGAACGGGGGAGCCTGGTGGGCTGCTGTCTATGGGGTCGCACAGAGTCAGGCACGACTGAAGTGACTTAGCAGCGTATGTTGCTGGTGAAGGCAAAGGAATGGAGTTCTCCATGGTGTTATGTGAGTGTGTGCTCAGTTGCTCAGTCATGTCTGACTCTTTGTGACCCCATAAACTGTAGCCTACCAGGCTTCTCTGTCCATGGGATTCTCCAGGCAAGAATACTGGAGTGGGTCGCCACTTTGTTCTCCAGGGCATCTTCCCAACCCTGGGATGGAACTCGCACCTCCTATTTCTCCTGCATCAGTAGGTGGATTCTTTGCCACTGAGCCATCTGGGAAGCCCCTAGGGTGTTATAGGGAAAGATAAATGAATTAGATAATCCCCAGTTTTTTCCATCCTGAAAATTCTGGGCACTGTGCTTGGTCCTGGGCATACAATGAAAAACACTCTCTAAACGCTCAGGATGAGAGATACTATTTCTAGAAAGATCTTGGTGTTCTTATTACTAGCTGCAAGTAATAAAACCTTCCTTCACCACCCTCACCCCCCGCCCCAAAGCACTCAGGATGTATTGCAAGGTATAAACACATATATGCTTTGCCTTTCTAATGCCTGAACTGTTGGAACCATTTATTCCTTTTATTCATTCATCAGAGATATTTGTGAGCACCAACCATGTGTCTGGCCCTTCACTAGATGTTGGGAAGACAACAGTAAACAAGTCAAAACAAGTTTCTAGTGGGTAAGCTGAGCTACAGACCAGTCCAAAAAATACATACACAAGGTAGTTATAGATTGATATAAGTGCTCTGAAGAAGAAGTTGATAATACAATAGAAGGTGGCTGGGGTGGGGGATAAGATCAGATAAAAAGATCTCTCTGAAGAGGTGATATCTGAGCTGAAATTTATGGATTAGAAGCAACCAGTTATGCCAAGAGATAAACAGGAAGCGTGTTGGCATCAGTGGTGTGCTGGTAAGTGTTTTACAGCAGGCTCTCTGGGGGAAAAGAAAGCCCTGATTTGTAGTGTTTGCCAGTTTCCATGGTGTAAATACTTCCACACTGCCAATTTCAAGCTGCCAGCATGATATTGCTGAACACAGACCTGGGGCAAGATGTGTAAAATGGATCCTGCATGAACAGCCTCCAACACACTGCTGGTTCAGGGTTACCCAGCCACACAAGTAGGAAATGGGTCCTGGTCAATGTTAAGGGATCAGATAAGTAGACTGATGGGACTAGAGAGAATATTTATGGGGCAATAGGTTGAGGATTCTGGTTGCTACATTCAGATGCAACTACTAAATATTAGCACACTCCACAATTCAACGCAAGAGCCACTGTACCTGATCCCTCAGGATCCCACTTTAAAGCCAGATGTTCCCATATCACTGCCGCTGCTGCTGCTAAGTCGCTTCAGTCGTGTCCGACTCTGTGCGACCCCACAGACGGTAGCCCACCAGGCTCTGCCATCCCTGGGATTCTCCAGGCAAGAACACTGGAGTGGGTTGCCATTTCCTTCTCCAATGCATGAAAGTGAAAAGCGAAAGTGAAGTCGCTCAGTCGTGTCCGACTCTTAGCGACCCCATGGACTGTAGCCCACCAGGCTCCTCCATCCATGGGAGTTTCAAGGCAAGAGTGCTGGAGTGGGGTGCCATTGCCTTCTCCTCCCATATCACTAACCTAGATATTTTCTACTTAAAAACCATAGATGTTTTGATGATAGCCATTCTGACCCGTGTGAGGTGATACCTCATTGTAGTTTTGATGTGCATTCCTCTACTAATGAGGGATGTTCAGCATTTTTCCATGTGTTTGCTGGTCATCTGTATATCTTCTTTGGAGAAATGTCTGTTTAGATCTTCCACCCATTTACCATTTTTTTTGTTTGAGTTGTTTGTTTTTCTGATATTGAGCTGCATGAGCTGCTTGTTACTTATATACATTACCACGTGTAAAATATTAACAGATAGCTAGTGGGAAGTTGCTGGAGAAGACAATGGCACCCCACTCCAGTACTCTTGCCTGGAAAATCCCATGGACCGAGGAGTCTGGTGAGTCCACGGGGTCGCTAGGAGTCGGACACAACTGAGCGACTTCACTTTCACTTTTCACTTTCATGCATTGGAGAAGGAAATGGCAACCTACTCCAGTGTTCTTGCCTGGAGAATGCTAGGGACGGGGGAGCCTGGTGGGCTGCCGTCTATGGGGTCTCACAGAGTCGGATACGACTGAAGTGACTTAGCAGCAGCAGTAGCAGCAGTGGGAAGTTGCTGTATAACACAGGGACCTCAGCCTGGTGCTCTGTGACAGCCTGGAGGAGTTGGGTTGAGGACGGGGTGGGAGGGAGGCTCAAAAGGGAGGGGATATATGTATGCTTAGAGTTGATTCACAGTTGTGGTATGGCAGAAACCAACACAACATTGTAAAGCAATTATCCTCCAAGTAAACTTTTTTTAAAATCGTGAAAAATATCATGTGCCATTTAATATGTGTTTGTATGTGGATAGATAGGTGGACAGGCTTGGTGTGTGGGAACAGAAAATGAAAAACGCAGAGTCCCTGCTCTCATGGCACTTACAGACTGATAGCAAAAAGGGAAACAGGGACAGAAAACTAACATTTATTAAACACATACCATTAATAAAAATTAGCCAGGCTAGGAGGAGGGAAACATGGGAAAATTACACGCATTTTCTATAATATAAAGAATAGATTTTTGCCCTTTGATGTGATTCAGAATTTTCCAGAAGGACAGAATATCTGAGCCAGATGGAGGAGTTAAGTGGTTTTCTTTGGTTCAGGCCAGGAAAATGTCATCTGATGATAACTGTGCTAATTGTTCTTCTAGTAAACACATTGTTTATCCATCAAGGAAACTTTGAGAAGGACCCAGGAGTTCAGTTTATAGAATTTGGCCACAGTCACCCTCAAGAATCTAGAACCTAGGACCCAGGGAGATGGGTAACATAAGGAAATTGTCAACCCATAAGATGCCTTGACAATTCAAAAGTTCTTTGGGGGCAGATATCTCCACCTAATGCTTCAATACAGATGCTATAATTTATAGCATGAAGTTTATGTAAAAGATATTGTTTTCTCTGATTGGCATTTTGGGGGTAGTCCCTGATGGTAAGTACAGTCTTTTGCAGGGCTGACGAATAATCATTCAGTGTCTGGCCTTTTCAGACTGCTTTGTCAGGAGAATCTACAAAGATGTATTGATTTACCTTGTATCAACAATGAAGTGTTGAAGAGTCTGGCAGGAAAACCAGATGGAGAAGCCCAACAGAATTGCAAAGCTGGGACCAAGGCTTGGAACTGGTTACAGACCCAGAGGAGATAGTCAGACACTTAGGAAAGAAATTGTTCCTTTAATTCTAAGTGAAGGCATAACAGTAGAAAATGGAAAAACCTTAATAGGAATGATGCTGTTAGGGGCAGGAAGAGGGTTCAGAAAGGTAACTGGGTAACAGATGTCAATTTCCTAGAAACAAATGAAAAAAAATCATGAAAATAAAGAGTTTCACAAAGGACATGGTCAGCCAATTTAAATGTAGCCAAGAAGTTATGAGATTGAGACCCGAGGAAAGGCCACTGAAACAAGTGGTTGAGATGTCGTTAGCCATCTTTGTGACTGGTTTCGGTTGACACTAGCATTTTGCATAATGCTTTTCAGTGTGTGTGTGGCGGGGGTCTTCCTTATCTATTAGTTCATCTGATATTCATAAAACTACGATGAAGAAAGTGAGGCTCAGAGAGTAAATAGTTGATCCAGACTCTGAGCTCACATTTTCTGATTCCAGATCTCATCCTCATTCTGTTGCTTTGCACAGACAGCATTCCTCAAGAGAGCAGCTGGGAGCCAGAGCTAGGCCACAAGGAAGGAGTGAGCTGTAAGGAGAGGGTCAGCATTCAGGGCGGCAAGAGTAAAGCACCATCTTTGAAAGTCTGGGTGGTGAAGAGAAACAGAGTGGTCATCGGAGGGAATATGTGTTCCAGCATAAAAAACCATCTTAAGTGCTTTGGGCCAGACAAGGAAGAATTTGGTATAGAAAGAAATGGAACAGTCTCAAGATAATGGGAGAAGGGAAATGGGATCAAGAACATTTGTGGAGGGCACTCATGGCATATCTCTGGGAGAGTGAAAAGGCAGAGGAAATTCTGAGCTGAGGATCTCATTGGATGAAGACATCATGAGATCATCTTTAAGGCTGGGAAGGGACACCTGTGTAGTTGGGAGAGTGAGAAGAGGGGTCAGGGAGAAGGAAAGCTGCTGTGGGTGTTTTCTTGATGACACCCTGACACCCTCTCTTAGTCTCTTCCTGTCTCCCTAGGGCTAGGGAGGATCCGAGATTTCTTTTAACCTGGAGTTGCCACTAGTCTGGGGCCCTAGGAGCCCTTCTTCGTGGTGACTGAGGTATAGGGCAAACAGCCCTGGGCGTGGACAGCCAGCGCTGGCCTCAGGTTTTCCCTGGCTTTTTGTCCAGGAACTCCAGCTGCTGGACAATATACTTGCAGGCCACACTGTCTCCTCAAACTCACCAGGATGAAAACCTTTCTAAAATAACAGACTTTCAAGTGTTGGAAAGGTAACCTGGTCTAATCCTTGAGTTCCTTTTATGACAACTGCACCGAGCGTTCCACTTCATCATTTTGTGTGATAAGGAACTCACCACTTCTCCAGGTGCCCTGTTCCTCTTTATGTTTGTCTCAGATCTGACTTCTAGGCAATACAGAACTCAGAAGTAAATTGGCCAATTCCTGCTCCCCTGGGAGTGGTCATCAAGGATTTGAAGAGAACCATCATGTTGCTTACGTTTTCTATGCCTCAGAAAAGCAAATAAAATCCTTCCTGGTTTTTTTCTGGGATTCTGACAATCGTGCTCACTTTCTGGGTGCGCTCCGGGATGCTCATGGCTGTAGATGTGCCTCAACTGAGCCCACATTCTGCCTCTTTACCTTTTTGCCTGAGGCTCTGATCTCCTTGGATCTGACCACACACTCTCTGCCTCCAGTTTCTCTTCTCACAGGTTCATTCTGCACACTGCTGTCAGACTAACCATCCTAAAACATGTTTGTTTTTTTTTTACAGGTCACTTCCCTTGTCAGAGAAATTGCATCCATTCTCTGTTTACTATGAGATGAAGTTCAAATATGGCATCAAATACCCTCCCAAACAAGCACCTCAGTATTTCTCAAGTTCTTCTCTGTTCTGAATATTCTCCTCCAATGAGGGGTTGCTCATTTATCTTCCCACTTTTCATCTATTTATTCATTAAAGAAACAATTATTGAATGTCAACTGTATGCCAGGTGTTCTGACAGGTAATGGGAATACAAATTTGATAGAGACATGATCCTTGACACGAAGGAGTTCACAGTCTGGTGAGGAAGAAAACTACGTATGTACATAAACAACTTGTGTTATCAAATATGGTTTAAAAAAATAAACAAATAATCCCTAGCTCTCATAGCAACAGTGTGCAGTGCTAACAGGGAAGGAAGCGATCTTCTCTGCTCAGAATGGGTAAGAAAGGATTCAAGGAGATGGTACTGTTTAAGTTGAGACTGGAATGATAGGTAGAAGTGTGCATAATTAGTAAGGAAAGACAAAAAATGTTATAGGCAGAAGCAGCAGCATCTGAAAGACCATATTCTAGAAATTTCAAGTTGTCTGACAATTCAGTAGAGTATGGGTATGTGGAAAAAGTGGGAGAAAGCAGCAGTGAGCTCCTAAATTTTTAACAATAAGCCCTTTGGGGCTGGGGGATTTTTGTAGTATTTGCCTATTTCTATGATGTAAATGTTTCTGTCATGGCTGATTGCAAACTACTGATGTGACAACATTGAACACTGAGCTGAGAAAAATTGTGTTGAAATTGTTCTCACAAGCCAGTAGGAAGTAGAAAAATATATAATCAGGAAAGGATTTTACAGGTTAAGGAACTGGAATTTTTGTTCTATGGGGTTATGAGGACTCGAGGACTCACTGAAGGACAGAAAGCTAGAGAATGATATGACTAGCTTTGCCTTAAGAGAGAAACCCACAAATTTGAAAAGATACATGTACCCCAATGTTCTTAGCAGTATTGTTTATAATTGCAAAGATATGGAAGTAACCAAGTGTACATCAACAGATGAATGGTTAAAAAAAAAAGTGTGAATGTATATACAGTGAAATACAACTCATCTGTAAAAGAAAAGAATAAAATTTGCAATTTGCAACAACATAGATGGAGCTTGGGGGGCATTAAGCTAAGTGAAATAAGGCAGATAGAGAAAGACAGATACTGTATGGTATTATTATTATGTGGAATCTAAAAAATACAACCACCTAGTGAGCGCTGAAGAATTGATGCTTTTGAACTGTGGTATTGGAGAAGACTCTTGAGAGTCCCTTGGACTACAAGGAGATCCAACCAGTCCTTTCTGAAGGAGATCAGCCCTGGGATTTCTTTGGAAGGAGTGATGCTAAAGCTGAAACTCCAGTACTTTGGCCACCTGCTGCGAAGAGTTGAGTCATTGGAAAAGACTCTGATGCTGGGAGGGATTGGGGGCAGGAGGAGAAGGGGACGACAGAGGCTGAGATGGCTGGATGGCATCACTGACTCGATGGACGTGAGTCTGAGTGAACTCCGGGAGTTGGTGATGGACAGGGAGGCCTGGCGTGCTGCGATTCATGGGGTCGCAGAGTTGGACACAACTGAGTGACTGAACTGAACTGAACTGAGTGAATAAAGAAACAGACTAAGAGATACAGAGAACAACTCAGTGGTGACCAGTGAAAAGAGGGAAGCAGGGAGGGGCGATACAGGGGCGGAGAAATAAGAGACACAAGCCATTAGGTATAAAATACCGTTCAAGCATATATCGCACAACATGAGGAATACAGCCAATATTTTATAATAGCTATAAATAAAATTATGACTTTTAAAATTGTGAATTACTATATTGTACACCTGTAGCATAAAATTGTACAACAAATTATACTTCAATTAAAAAATTTTAAATAATTTAAATTTTTTTGAAAAGGAAAACAAGTAAAAACTAGGCATAAGTATGAGAGCCTGGAGGAGAGCACGGCAACCCACTCCAGTATTCTTTCCTGGAGAATCCCTTGGACAGAGGAGCCTGGTGGGCTACAGTCCACAGAGTCACAGAGAGTCAGACACGACTGAGCGACTATGCACGCCTGCACGCATGGTGTGAGAGAAGTAAATGATGCAAATTAGGGGACTAGTTAAAAGATAGTGGTTCTAAACCCTACCTGTATGCTACACATTAGAATTGCCTGTGGAAATAAAAAATAATAACAATAATATTGTGACTTTAATCCCAAGATTCTAATCAAATCTATCTGGGGCTGTACCTCGGCTTCTGTATGTTTTAAATGCTTCCCAGGTGATAATAATACAGATCATGGATTGCAAAATGCTGGGTTAGGAGGCTATTGCTCTGAAATATGTTTTCTCTTTATCCAATCTCATGTTATGCCTGGACTGTTCCAGTGCCACCTCCATTCTTCATCTGGCTCATCTGTTCCCAGGAGCCAGTTCTTCCCTTCAGACCCAGTTCTTCCTATTTTTCTCTCTTGAGGTTTTCTTTTTTTTTTTTTTTGCTCCCCAACCTGGCCTCACTCAGAAATCGAATAACCAGTGGCCCCCAGTTTCATGCTTGGTTGCTATGAGCCAGTCCTGACTACTCTCACAGCAAACCCCAACACAGGATCCTAATCATTGAAAAAAAAAGAAGAGACAAAGGCCTTTGTAGGAGAAGATGAATAACTGAGCAGTGCTAAGGCTGTGGAGATGGTGAGGAATGAATGCTGTTGTAACAACGACAGTGGGTGAACAGTTACTGGATGCTTACTGCAGGCTACTTTTTAGGTGCTTTCCATATATTTGTTTAAATCTCCCAACAGTTCTATGAAGTAGGTAATATTATTAGCCTTCCTCCTTTGATATGAGGAAATTCAAAAGACACAAAATAAGTAACTTCATCAGAGTCAACAGCTGGTAAGTGGTAAAACCAACTTTCAGACTCATGCCGTTTGGCTCAAAGACTCATGTTCCCAATCATCACCTGACTCAACCTCTTCTAAGTAATGCTTAGATCTACCTAAGAGAGGTAGACCTAAGGTTATTACTGATGTCTATGGAGGTTACTACTGATGTCTGTGGAGGGAGCCATAGGAGTTAAATTCCAGGTTGCTACCACAGGCTTTTGAGAAGACAGGGCTTCCACCAATCAAAAAAGAGCAACAGGAGGAAGAGACATTTTGCAAGATATGAGTCTGAACGTGTTGTTTTTGAAGTCCTGTGGGAGATCACCTGCAAATTGTTATGTTTGAGGATGTGGCGCTCAGGAAAGGAAGTTTGAGTTGGAAATATAGATTTTGGTAGTTGTCAGGATTGAGGTGGTAGTTAAAGCCATGGGAATGGGGACATCACTGCAGTCACCCAGGAAGAGTTTGCTGCCTGAGAAGGGAAGAGGGTCAAAGTCAAGAAGTAAGGATTCGGGTAGTTAATGAGACTCTGGGTGAGTACACTGAATGCAAAGAGTGAGAGGAGAGCAGAAGCATCAGGGAGCTTGACACAGAGGAAGCCAGGGCAGTGGATTTTTCCCTGAAGGAAGGGATTTAGAAGCAGAATTCAGTTCTGCAGGAACACGGGTTAAGGGCAGAAAGCAGTCACTGGACTTGAACATAGAAGGTCATTGGTGCCCTTGCTAGAGTAGTTTTAGTGAAATAGTGAAAGCAGTGAGTTCTGGAAATATTTATATGTGTATATAATTATGTTTTTTTATTTTTATTTTTTTAGGCATTTTTAAAACTTTTATTTTATATTGGATTCTAGTTGATTTACAATGTTATGTTAGTTTCAAGTATATAGCAAAGTGATTCAGTTATACATATAAATATATATGTATATATTCTTTTGTAGAATTTTTTCCCCATTTCGATCATTATAGAATATTGAGTAGAGTTCTCTGTGCTATGCAGTAGTTTAGACATTTCTTTTTATGATCTTAGAAGCAAAGGTCCATCTAGTCAAGGTTATGGTTTTTCCAGTGTTCATGTATGGATGTGAGAGTTGGACTGTGAAGAAAGCTGAGCACCGAAGAATTGATGCTTTTGAACTGTGGTGTTGGAGAAGACTCTTGAGAGTCCCTTGGACTGCAAGGGGATCCAACCAGTCCATCCTAAAGGAGATCAGTCCTGGGTGTTCATTGGAAGGACTGATGCTGAGGCTGAAACTCCAATACTTTGGCGGCCTCATGTGAAGAGTTGACTCGCTGGAAAAGACCCTGATGCTGGGAGGTATTAGGGGCAGGAGGAGAAGGGGACAACAGAAGATGAGATGGCTGGATGACATCACTGACTCTATGCACATGGATTTGGGTGAACTCCGGGAGTTGGTGATGGACAGGGAGGCCTGGTGTGCTGTGATTCATGGGGTCGCAAAGAGTCGGACATGACTGAGCAACTGAACTGAACTGAACTGAAAGGGGGAGAGCAATAATAATGATAAGCCTTGAACAGAAAAATGACATGATTATACAGATTACCAAGTATTCCTCTTGTGGATTTAAACATAGGCAGAGTTCAGTCATACCTAATGACCTTCATATTTTTTATGAAGTAGAAAGTAAGTGCATAGGACAGTGTGCTTGAGCCCAGATCAGTTGGGAATGCCTTCTAAGGAAATATTGGGCATGAGTTGTCTAAGAACCAAAAGGAAAGTGCTAAACAGAATTGAAGATTTGATTCCTTTTGGAAATCCCAAATTTCTAATGATGTCAGCCTGCATGGCTATATAATTTTCTTCAGCCCTACAGTCTAGGGGCAGAGAATACAGATGGTAGGATGTTTTAGAAAGGGCTGTTGTTGTTCAGTCATTAAGTCACATCTTGAGTCTTTTGCAATCCTATGGACTATAACCCACCAGGCTCCTCTGCCCTCCCAGGCAAGAATACTGGAGTGGATTTCCTTTTCCTTCTCCAGGGGATCTTCCTGGCCCAGTGATTGAACCCATGTCTCCTGCATTAGGAGGCATATTCTTTACCATTGAGCCACCAGGGAAGCCTCCTTAGAAAGGGTTCTATGTAAGAAAATGAGAACAAAAGTTTACAAGTGAATGACTCAAGGAATCAACTGTGGTTTTTATGGATGACAAGAATGAAATTAAAAAGCAGTTAATAGATGATAGGAAAATGGAGGATTCAAGGGCCTTAGAGACATCAGCAGGATTGAAGGGCAAGTGCAGTGAGAATTAGAAAGTAAAAGAGCTGGAATCAAGGCTTTGGCAGAGCAGAAGACATCACATTTGAGGTGTTCACACTAAGGGAAGAACTCGGTGACAGAATGTAGGTAGAGTGCAACTACATAGGATTGGAAGCAATGTTAGCTGGGATTGAGAAGGTCAAATAACTTATAAACTATTGTGCTGAGTCAGCTCTTCAAGAATGCTGAAATATCCCAGAGGGCAGGATGCAAGGAAGTACTAAGTGCTGATGGAAAATGGGTAAGTTACGGCATCTCAGGAGTCTGTGTAGAATTATAGCCTCTTTCAGGCTTCACCCAGCACACCTCTTCTTTCCCACACCAAGATTACACTCTGCTTCCCTTGCTTCTTTACCTCAGGCCACACCCATTTTTGTGGAAGCTACCATACAACTGCACTCATTTCACATACTAGCAATGTAATTCTCCAAATCCTTCAAGCTAGGCTTGAACACTATGTGAACTGAGAACTTCCAGATGTACAAGCTGGATTTAGAAAAGGCAGAGGAACCAGAGATCAAATTGCCAACATCCACTGGATCAGAAAAAGCAAGGGAATTTCAAGAAATATCTACTTCATTGACTACATGAAAGCCCTTGTGTGGGTCACAATAAACTATGGAAAATTCTTAAAGAGATGGGAATACCAGACCACCTTACCTGTTTCCTGAGAAACCTGTATGTGGATCAAGAAGCAGCCATTAGAACCAGACATGGAATAAACGACTGGTTCAAAATTGGGAAAGGAGTACCTCAAGGCTGTACTTAATTTATATACAGAGTACATCATGCAAAATGCCAGGCTGGTTGACTCACAAGCTGGAATCAAGGTTGATGGGAGAAATATCAACAACTTCAGATATGCAGATGATACCACCCTAATGGCAGAAAGCGAAGAAAACTAAAAAGACTCTTGATGAGGGTGAAAGATCAGAGTGAAAAAACTGGTTTGAAACTCAACATTCAAAAAACTAAGATCATGGCATCCAGTCCCATTACTTCATGGCAAACAGATGGAGAAAACGTGGAAACAGTGACAGATTTTCTTCTCTTGGGCTTCAAAATCAGTGTGGACAGTGACTGCAACCATGAAATTAAAAGACACTTGATCCTTGAAAGAAAAAGCTACAACAAATCTAGACACCATATTAAAAAGCAGAGACATCACTTTGCCAACAAAGGTCCATACAAAGCTATGGTTTTCCAGCAGTCATGTATGGATGTGAGAGTTGGACCATAAAGAAGGCTGAGCACTGAAGAATTTATGCTTTCAAATTATGGTGTTGGAGAAGACTCTTGAGAGTCCCATGGACTGCAAGGTGATCAAACCAATTAATCATAAAGGAATTAAACCCTGAATATTCACCGGAAGAACTGATGTTGAAGCTGAAGCTCCAGTCCTTTGGCCACCTGATGCAAAGAGCTGATTCACTGGAAAAGACCCTGATGCTGAGAAAGATTGAAGACAGGAGGAGAAGAATATGACAGAGGACAAGATGGTTGGACTTGTTTGGACTCAATGGACATGAATTTGAGCAAACTCCAGGAGAAAGTGAAGGCAAGGGAAACCTGGTGTGCTACAGTCCATGGGGTCTCAAAGAGTCAGACATGACTTAGAGACTGAAAAACAACTTCAACAACACCCATTCTATTACTTAAGACTTCTCCCCAAATCTGGGTACAAGATAAACCTCAGTCTTCCCATTTCTCACTCCCTGGTTCCCCTAAAAACAAGCCTATAGGTCCTTTTGGTTTTGAGAAATTCAGCTCCTGTTCAAGACTGCAAATTGCTGTCAGGAACTGAAGTAGAAGTGACAGATACCAAATATAGGAATCTGAACAGCTTCCAGAATCTTACACGATTCTCTCAGGCATGGTCTCTGGGGTGTAGTTTCTCACTCCTCTTTAGGAGACACAATAGAAGCCTCAAGAAACTTGCTTTTCCTATATTGCTAAGAGTGGGGCTCGACAAACGAAATCCCTTTGCTGAGGGCAGGCCAATCCCTCCCTGCTTATGTTATATAAGATAAAAATGAGAAATTTTCAAAATATAATAAACACTAATGTTCCCACAACTGAAATTAAACATAAATTAACACATTGCCATATTTGCTTCCAATGTTTACTTTTTAAAGAAATAAAACACTATGAATACAGGTGATGCTTCATCTGCATCCTTGCCCATCTCTCTATATCAGATTATCCGCTAATCTGAAGTTGGTGTAATTTCCATTCATGTTTTGTGCTTTGACTATGTATTTGTCTATAAATAAAACACATCTTTTGGTAACTCATTTTTTCATCACTTTTATGTTTTAGAGACTTGTGGATTTGGTTGTATATGAATCAGGTGCATTCACTGAAATTTTTTATTGTACAGGATTTCACTGTGTGAATAAATCAGTTTATTAGTCCCCTGGTGAGGGGTGGTTTGTTTCTATTTATTCACTTTTACAAGCAGTGCTGCAGTGAGAATCCTTGCACATTGCCTTGTGCTTATTTGTTAGACATGCCAATCTAGCCGGTCTATAGGATACATGCAAGAAAGGATATTGCTGTTTCTTATGTATGGTACATGCACACATGCTCAGCTGTGTCCGACTCTTGGCTCATGGAAAAGAGGATGATTTCTTTTCTTCCTTCCCACAAGTTTAGGTAAAACTGTTACCTCCAGAACCATGGACAGAATCCATCCTGCGTTGTTTGTTGTGTAGTCTCTCAATCGTGTCTGATTCTTTGCAATCCTGTGGACTGTAGTCTGCCAGTCTCCTCTGTCCATGTGATTTCCCAGGCAAGAATACTGGAGTGGGTTGCCATGCCCTTGTCCAGGGAATCTTCCTAACCCGGGGATCAAATCTGCAACTCCTGAGGCTTCTGTATTTGCAGGCAGATTCTTTACCACTGAGCCAACTGGGAAACCCATACATTACTAACACACAAAAAAATAAAATTGATTTCTGTATATATTTTGTATGCTTCAATATTTCCAGACTCACTAATGAGTTCTAGTAGCTTTTTTAGTAGATGCCGTCAGAGTCTCTACATAGGTGATAACATCATATATAAATATAGACAATCTTGTTTCTTCTTTCCAACTTGGATGTCTTTTTTTCTCTCTCTCTCTTGCTGTATTATCCTGGCTAGGACTTCTAGTTAAATAGAGGTAAAGAGAGTAAGCATCCTTGTGTTGTTCCCATTCTTAGAATAAAAATGTCTAGTCTTTTGCCATTAAACACCATGCTAGCTGGGCTTCTCTGAAGGCTCAGCTAGTAAAGAATCTGCCTGCAGTGTAGGAGACTCAGGTTTGATCCCTAGGTTGGTAAGATCCCCTGGAGAAGAGAATGGCTACCCACTCCAGTATTCTTGCTTGAAGAATCCCATGTAGCCTAGCAGGCTACAGTCCGTAAAGACTCGCAAAGAGTCGGACACGACTGAGCACATGTACCATGTTAGCATGAGTTTTTCATGGATATTTTATGTCAAGTTGACTAATTTTCCTTCTGTTTCCGTATGTTTTTTTGGATTCTTACCAGAGGTGAATATTGTTGTTGTTCAGTCACTCAGTTTTGTCCAACTCTTTGCAACCCCATGGACTGCAGCACACCAGGCGTCCCTGTCTCAGTATTGGGGCTTCGTCAAATGCTTTTAGTGTATCTTTTGAGATGATCATATGGTTTTTTTTAGTTTGTTAACATAAATGTATACTGATTGATTTTCAAATCTTAATTTCACCTGGCATGCATGAGATAAAACTTACTTGGTTATAATATGCTTTGCTTTTTACAAATTATTGGGCTTAACTTGCTAAAGTATAAAGAATTTTTTACTTCATGTTCATAAAGCTGATACCAATATGTAGCTTTATTTCTTTGGATTATCTTTATACAGTTTTGGTATCAAGTTAATCCTGACCTTGCAGAATGAATTGAGAAACATTCCCTTCTCTTCCACTTTTAAAAATATTTTATGTAGAACAGGTATTTTTAAGTGTTTGATAGAAGGAAGCCAATGCAGTCACCTAGGACTGAAGTTTTCTTTGTGGGAAGGTTTTTAATTGAATGACTTTAATAAGTACAGAGCTAGTCACGTTTTCTATTTCATCTTGAGTGAGCATTGATAGTTCTCATCTTTAATTATTTTTTTCATTTCATCTAAGTCATAGAATGTATTAGCATCAAGTTATTAATAATATCTCCTTATTATCTTTTTAATATCTGAAATATATTTTATTCCTAATATTGCTAAATTTGAGTCTACTCCCATTTTTGTCTATTCAGGCTGCTTCATTGATTTCTGTTCTGATCTTTATCATTTGCTTTTCTTTCTGTTGTATGAGTTTAATTTGCTGTTATTGTTTCTAGTTTCTTAAGGTGAAAGATGAGATCACTGGTTTGATGCCTTCTCCTTTTCTAACATAGGCGTTTAGTGCTATAAATTTCCCTATAGGCACTGCTTTAGCAGCATCCTACAAATTCCAGCTCTCGTGTTTTCGTTTTTATTCATTTCAAGATATTTTCTAATTCTTCTTTTAATTTCCTCTTTGACCCATGGGTTATTTAGAAGTAACCAAATATCTGGTGATTTTTTTTCCAGATACATTTCTGTTGATGTCTACTGTAATGTTACTTTGAACAGAGAGTATATTTTGTATATGGTGAATTCTTTTACATTTTTGTGCTTTTATGGCCTAGAATATGGTCTATCTTGTGAATTACCCCTTGGACACTTCAAAAGAATCTGTGTTTTGCTGTTTGAGGGCAATGTGTCCTGTAATTGTCAATCAGGTCAATTGGATTGATAGAGTTATTCTGGTCTTTCATGTTTTTACTGAGTTTCTGTCTATTTGACCTATTAATTATTGAGAGAGTGGCATGAAAAACTTTTGAGTGTTCTCTGTGTAGATGTCTCCTCTTTAATGCTCTTTCTTGCTAACTCTAGTCCCTCTGGCCTCAAATTCTCAGCTCCATCTTCTCAGGGAGTACCCTCTCCTTGCCTGGATACTCAAAGCAGTAAGCTAGTGCAACATGTGACCACTGGGCTCAGGTCGTTTCTTTCCTGTTTCTTTGAGATCGCTGTGATTTGTTGCCTGATGCCCAGTGTTTAGAAAATGGATGTTTCAGATATTTTGTCAGTTTTTTGACTGTTTCAGGTGGGAGAGTGAATGCAGTTTCTAGTATTCCACCTTGACAAAATGCAGACAACCTATATGTATGCCATTCCTTTGTTTCTGCTTGCCTTATTGCAGTGGCTGAGACATTCAGTATAACATAAAATAGAGGTGGCAACTGTGGTTATGTTTAATTCATCCGCAGCTGAAGGGGAGAAGTATTCAGTATTTCACCATTAAGAAACATGTTAGCTATGAAATTTTCGCAGATGACTTTTGGAGGTTAAGGAAGATTTCCTCTGCTTTTAGTATGCAGAGAGTTATTACTTTTTCATAAATGGCTGCTGAATTTTATCAGATGCATTTTCCTGCATGTATTGAGGTGATTTTTTCTCAATCTGTTATTTTAGTGAATTACCTTCATTAATTATCAAATGATAAACCAATTCTGTATTCATGATGTATTATTCCTGTTATCTGTTGCTAGGTTCAATTTGCTAATATTTTATTAATGACTCCTATTGGTCTGTAGGGTATTTTTCTCTTGAAGTCTTGACTGGTTTTCTGTATCAGGATTATTCTGCCTTATAAAATGAATTGGGAAGTTTTCCCTCTTATAAGTTTTCCCTCTTATTCTGAGTCTTAGAATATTGGCATTACTTTTTCCTTGAGTATTTGTTTAAATTCACCTGTGAAATGTCTGGACTTGAGAGTATTATTTGTGGGAAAGCTTTTAATTACAAGTTTAATTTCTTTAGTAAATAGCTATTATTAAATATAATTAATTTATTTAAACATAACAGATTTTCTATTCCATATTGGGTCAATCTGGTAATTTTTAATCTTTTAAATTTTTTTTCATTCATCTAAGTATTCAGTTAATTAATAATTTTTCTTTCAGCATCTGTAAGACCTGTACTGTTGTCCTTTCTTTCACACCTAATGTTGTTAATTTGTGTCTTTTCTTATTTTCTCAATTTGTCTAGCTAAAGATTTGTCAATTGCATTGGTTTTTTAAAAGAACCACTGTTCTGTTTCTTGGATTTTTATCTTTTGTTTATCCATTTCCTATTTCATTGATTTCTACTCTTATTTTTAGTATTTCCTTTCTTCTCCCCTCTGTAGGGCTAATTTGGTCACTTTCTCCCTTGATTCTTTCAGCTAGAAGCTGAAATAATTTATTTCAGACTTTCCTTCTTTACTAATTTAAGTATTTAAAGATATATATTTCCCTCAAAGGATACTTAAGCAGTATTCCACAGTTTGTAAATGTTATTTTATTGAGGTCTCATTTATACACCACAAAATCGATACTTTATTGGTATACAGTTGTATGAATTTAAAAAATTTGTATGGTCATGTAACATCACCTGATCAATATATAGAATGTTTCAGTCACCTCAGAAATTTCCCTTGTGCCTATTTATAGTTAATCTTCCTCCTCTACCTTCAGCCCCTGAAAATCACTGATCTGTTTTCTGTCTCTGTAATTTTTGTTCTTTTCCAGAATATCTTAAAAAATTATAGAGCATGCATTTTTTTGAGGTTACCCTCTTTCACCTAGCATAATGCCCGAGAAATTCTCCCATATTAACATGTGTGTCAGTACTTGATTTTTACTTTAAGAAGTGCTGTATGATAGGACTATACCACAATTTATTTATGCATTGACCAGTTGGACACTTGTGTTGCTTCTGGGTTTTGTTGATTATTAATAAAGCTGCTGCAAACATTTAGATACAAGTTTTTATATGAACTATACTTTTTAATGTATTTGGGTAATACTTAGCAGTGAAATTACTGGCTTGTACGCTATGTGTCGTTGTTTTTCAGTGACCCAGTCATGGCTGACTCTTTGCAACCCCATGGACTGCAGCACGCCAGGCCTCTCTGTCCTTCACCATCTCCTGAAGTTTGCCCAAGTTCGAGTCCATTGCATCGGTGATGTCATCCAGCCATCTCATCTTCTGATGCCCTCTTCTCCTTCAGCCCTCAATCTTTCCCAGCATCAAGGACTTTCCCAATGAGTCAGCTGTTTGCATCAGATGACAAAAATACTGGAGTTTCAACTTCAGCATCAGTCCTTCCAGTGAGTATTCAGGGTTGATTTCCCTGAAGATGGACTGACCTGATCTCCTTGCTATCCAATGGACTCTCAGGAGCCTTCTCCAGCACCATTGTTCAAAAGCATCAATTTTTGGATGCTCCGCCTTCTTTACGATCCAGCTCTCACAACTGTACGTGACCACTGGGAAGACCATAGCCTTGACTATATGGACCTTTGTTGGCAGAGTAATGTCTCTGCTTTTCAACACACTGTCTGGGTTTGTCATAGCTTTCCTGCCAAGAAGCAAATGTCTTCCAATTTCATGGCTGCAGTCATCATCTGCAGTGATTTTAGAACCCAAGAAGAGGAACTCTATCACTACTTCCACATTTTCCCCCTCTATTTGCCATGAAGTAATGGTAAGTGAATGTTTAACTTAGTACCAAAATGCAAACTATTTTCCAAAGTTGCAATACCATTTTGCCTTCCTAACCAATGGATGAGAGATCCAGTTGCTCCATATCCTCCTCAATAGCACTTGGTATTGTCGATTTCATTCCTTTCTAAATGAAAGCCATTTTAATAGGTAGTGGTATCTCTGTGGTTTTAAATTGCCTTCCTGCTATGTCGACGGAGAAGACGATGGCACCCCACTCCAGTACTCTTGCCTGGAAAATCCTATGGACAGAGGAGCCTGGTGGGCTACAATCCATGGGGTTGCGAAAAGTTGGACATGACTGAGCGACTTCACTTTGACTTTTCACTTACATGCATTGGAGAAGGAAATGGCAACCCACTCCAGTGTTCTTGTCTGGAGAATCCCAGGGATGGGGGAGCCTAGTGGGCTGCCGTCTATGGGGTCGCACAGAGT